>NC_022016.1:68952090-68958833 GCF_000317375.1 Microtus ochrogaster
AAAAAAAATAAAAAGGCATATTCTTGTAAAACTAAATCACAAACACTTCTTCAATTTATTTCTCTCGCAAATAAAATCATTTCAGTGGAAACCAAGGGAGCACAGGTACTCGGGCTACAACAAGAAAGAAAGTCTATCACACCGCAAGAGAGGAACAAAGACGGTGACCTGGCCTGCTTTCCTCTGGATGGGAGACTGGGTTCTCATGTGAAAAACGACAAAGCAGCCAGGCATGGTGGCTCACGCCTAATCTCACACTCGGGGGGCAGGATGAGGGCTTCGACTTTCAGGGCAGCCTGAGCTCGAGTGAATTCTGGGCCAACCTGGAGTAGAGACGCTGTCTCAAAACCAACCAGCCAAACACACACACAAAACTAACCCCACCAAAGATAAAGACACAGCAACAAAAAGAAAAGAACCAATTTTCCATAATGCATGTAGAGAATTTCTTAAGATCGGAGTTGTTTACTGATGGTGCCATGCCTTAGACTTTGCGCTGGAGTGATGCAGAATACAATGGCCAGACTGAAGACATGTCCCATTCCTGCCCTCTGTAAGCTAAAAAAATTAACATATGACCTAAAACCATTAAATACTGACTCTATATTATATAACCGCAGGCATCTGAAGTTGCCTGTAAGTCAGAATGTTTCAAAACTCTTGCTAACTTAAATTCATAGCCCCTTGAACTTGAAAATCATAAGCCAGCTCAATAACAATATTAAATGTTACATCGACGTATTAACAGAGGAGGCTGGATGCCAGCACCTCCTTGGCTTAGAGCACGCAGTATGTGCAGGTAGCGTGCGCCTTACTTCAAACTCTGCTGCACTGAACTTTGAGAAACTAACTTGCTAGCCGGGTGTGGTAGCTCACACACGCCTTTAATCCCAGCACTCTGGAGGCAGAGGCAGGTGGATCTCTGTGAGTTCGAGGCCAGCCTGGTCTATGAATCAAGTTCCAGGACAGCTAGGGCTGTTAAACAGAGAAACCCTGTCTCAAAAATCAAACCAAAACAATAAAAACAAACAAAAGAAAAAAGAAAGAAAAAAAAAAAAGACTTGTGGGAAGCCCTGGAGAGGGTTACAGGTTTTTTTTTCTCCCTTAAGGAGAAAGATTGGTTAAAAGTCAAAGCAGAAAGTCCTGCTCGAAGCCAACCGCCAGCTGTGACATTCAAGCACAGCTCCACCAGAAAGGTGTCACTGTTCCATCCACTCCAAGGACTGGCTTCAAGAAAGGCCCCTGCTGCATAGGAGCAGGCCCATATGGATGAGAACAAGTGAACCCCTTTAGAGAAGACTGTATAAGGTCACACAGGCAGAGGACCAGCAAGATGGCTCAGTGGGTAAAACTGTGAAAACTGATGCCCCGAGTTCCATCCCTGGGGACCTAACATGGTAACAACGTCCACAAACTGTCCTCTGACCTCCACACAGTGCCATGGATCACGCATAGCAGCATGTACGCACACGTGCGGGAACACACACGGGCGTGTGTGCGTGCACACACACACAACTTAATTTAATAAAAACAATTGAAGACAGCAAAGTAAAACAAGCAGAGAAAATAAGTTTTGTTCCTCAAGCTCATCACGATTTTAGCCTAAAAAGGCTCCAAGAGACTAAAAAAAATAAGTAAAATGACCCAGATGCTGTCTTCTAACACATCTACTCAGTGTAAATAAATGTATGCAGTCTACTCAAGTTACTTTACTCTGAGTCCGCTCTGGATTGCATTTTGTACCCAGAATTTAGATTTCATAGTTTACTCACAAGTTACTCACTCCGTGTTTACCACCATAGAACACGCTTTTACAATAATCAAAACCATACCAATCGAGGCAGTGTGTGCCAACACACACCAACCCTCCCTGCCCCTGGGAGGTTGAGGAAAATAACTCATTTGTTTGAAGCCAGCCCAGCCGAGGCTACAGGGCAGGACCCCATCTTAATAAGAATAATAACAAGAGGGGCTAGAAAGATAACTGAGTAGCTAAGAGCACGGCTGCTCTTCCAGAGGACCTGGTTCCATTCCCAGCACCCATGAGGCAGCTCACAATAACCTGTAACTCCAGTCCCAGGGGATCTGATGTTCTTTCCTGGCATAGCACACCGACATGCAGAAAGACAAAGCATCCATACACATTAAAAAAAAATAATAAAGGTTAAAATTATAATAGCAATAAAAGGAACCAGTCAGGCAAACAGCTTCTCTTACAAAGTTACTCATTACAAGTAGAGAAAAGGATTAGTCGTAGCTAGGCATAATCCCAGCACTAGAAAGTTACAGCAGGGAGATCTGGAGTTCACGGACATCCTGGTCTAGGTGACGAAACCACTCTTATCAAAGAACTTAACTCCAGAACTTAACTCACCACTAGCCATCTCTAAAGTGTCTGATGGTTTTCTGCTGGTCTGCAGTGTCCTCTTTACTGAAGCACTGCCATTTAAATGTCGGGTCTTAGGTTTTGAAATTCCCCTAATGCACAGATAAAGGGGATAATACCAAAGATTTAACACTGATCTCCAATTCTAGAGCCTTTCGGCTAGACCATAAATAAAACCACACACCACTTCTCTGTGGGTCCGCCGTTCTCACGACTGTCCTGATACCTATAAGATGAACACATCTCTAGTGGCAAGGCATGCCACCGTGATACCCCACTCATTAAGTGGGGACACTGCACCCCTTGACACTGTGTATGGGTGGTAACTAGTCAACTCTTTCAGAAGTCACACAATGTTCTTTTCATGTCCCTTCATAGCACTTACTTATCAGTCATGCCCACACGTTCAGCAAATACTGGCTCTTCCTTTCTCTGGCTATCAACAAAACTGTATTTGATTCCTTCCTTTGCATCATACTGGACAGCTGTCACTTACAAAACAAGAGGACAGCATACCCAGGAGGCAGAGGCAGGTTGATTTCCCAGTTTGATGACAGCCTGGTTTATGTAGTGAGTTCCAGGCCAGCCAGGGCTACATAATGAGACCCTGTCTCAAGAAACAAGCAAACAAATGCCCTCCCAGTGCCACTACTGAATTTCTTTAGACAAAACAAACCCCCCCAAAGCAGTGCTCTTTATTCCTTGGTTTTGCTGGGTTGCTGTTTTTGAAGGGTAAGGAGTAGACAATCTTAGGAGCTCTAAAACAGGAGCAGAAATTAAAAGGAAAGGCAAAGAAAATTAAGGTAACAGAACTGACAAGATTATCAACTTGTGTCCTAACCGCTACTATGTCACCTCGTATTTTCTGGCACATTCTACTACTCCCTTGTAAACAAGGAGCTTCTCATTGCTATGTTGGTTCTCCCAAACTCCCCACAATCCACTGCTATCCAATTTCAGCTTTTTGGGGTTTTTTTTTTGGTTTTTTTTAACCTCTTTAAAGGCAGACACTGGGAGCTCTGAGATAGAGTAACACTTCATGGGCTCGGGTCGCCCGGTCTTTCCATGCATCACAGCAGTAGAAAGTAGACAGTTGGTGGGCCTCTTTGCAATTAATCCATGGCCATAAGGATGGAACGCTGTAGACCAAAGTAGTCACAAAGAGGCCTCTGCCAGCTGTGATGTCACACTATATACAGAATACAGTTAAGGGGTTAACAAAGTTAAGACTTTAAAAAGTTACAAAGTTTCATACGTGCCTATAAATTCTCTGGAGCCACATTTTTAAACACTAAAATTAGTTGAACTGGGTGGTGCACACCTTTTTAATCCTAGCACTTGAGAGGCAGAGGCAGGCAGATCTCTGTGAATTCAAGGCCAGCCTGGTCTACAAAGAAAGTTGCAGAACAGCTAGGGATACATAGAAAAACCCTGTCTCGGAAAAAAAAAACAAAAAACCCAACAACCAAATAAGCAAATACCCAAAAATTAAATAAGGGGCATATTAATATAACCTGTCTTGCTTTTCTATACTGTCTTCAAAAAAATCTGCACTGTACTTACATTTAAAACATACCTTGATTGCAGTACTGAGTTTACAAGAGATATTTAATCTGAATTTAGATTTCAAAGTACATGTAGTTTATAAAGTAGACAAATATGCTAATGCTTATTTCCCAAACATACTTAAGTCTTTAATACCTGAGTTAAGTACAGACTTTAAAAAGTAAACAAGTTTAAAACTTCAGCTCATCAGCCTCTCTTTCTGATGGCTGATGCCGGGCTGCTAGCGACTACTGTAGCGGCAGGCACAATCCTGTCAGTCACCTGGATTCTTTGAAACCTGAATCAGAATGAAAGATGTTACCCTACTGACCAACAAGTCTCGATATAGTATATACCAAGTGTCCCAGTGTTTTTATTTCCTGTAATACTTTGGTAAGCAGCTGTTTCTGGAAAGCCTGCTTGGTAGGGAGAAAGGCGAACTGCAATTCATGAACATATGGGGACATTAAGATTGGAGATACCAGCCCAGCGAAGTGGGACACCCTTTAATCCCAGCACTCAGGAGGCAAAAAGAGGCAGTTCTCTGAGCCTCAAGGCTAGCCTGGTCTACAGAGTGAGTTCCAGGGCAGTAAGGGCTACAGAAACCCTGTCTTGAAAAAGAAATAGAGATACTGGGGTTCATTTTCAAGGAAAAGGAGAGAAACGTTGACACTGAGGTCTCTTTGTCTAGGACGTTAGTCACCCCGGGAAAGTTACAACCATTGTTTACATTAAGTCTCTCAACTTCCACAGACCAGCTGTCAGTGCATGCTCAAAGGCTGCCGTCTTCCTCGGCACCCCTTCCTAGCTTCTCTACCCCGGCTGCTCTCCAGGACTGCAGAGCATTCTCCACAGAAATGAACCTCGAAACGAGCACACAAGAGTATGAACGATAAACACATACCATACCAAATCACTCCTCACTAGCCTGGCTCTCCCAGCCTACCTTGAGAAAAACATTTCCTATCGCTCCAACAGCTTTCTCTTCCCCGTTTGCTCGGGGTCAAAGTTCACTTGGTTCCCCCAGCAGCTGGTTTCAAAGTTGATCTCGTGAAGGCGCTGGATTCCGAAGGTAGTTCTATTTTGAGCCTTCTTCCTGTTCTGAAGCTAAAGTTGGAAGGGTTGAGGTGGTGATGTCACGGAAGGGAGAGGTGGCTTTTTCAGAAGGGTCTTCTCTGGCAACTCTGGGGACACTTAGGTGGTGAATGGCTCGAAGTGCTCCCTTTTCATAGGGAGTGCTCCCCTCTCACCGTTCTCCTCTCCTTCCCACTGGAGTACCAGTTAGTCACTAGCCTGGAAGAAAATGAATTCTAATAGCAGGCAATTACACTTGCATATTTTATATGTGAAGCATATAAAAGACAGAGGCGAAAATGCCGAACTCTAGGAAGGGGGGGGAATGACTATCTGTCTCCACCCACTCCCACCAAACATCTATAAGGCCACGAGCAAAGGGGGCTGAAGAAACAGCAGTTAGGAAGAATTTAGGAATTACACGTAGGAGGCTCAGAGAGGCGAATGATACTGGGGTATTCGGAACCGGAACCCGAGCCCCCCCCCCCATCCCTTTTCTTTCCCTCCCTGCTGTAAGAGACTTGGGGTTGGGTGTGCCTTCTGCTTGGGAGGCATTTGGCTCTGGAGAACGGCAAGGGGCCAGGGTGCGGCCCACAGGGAATAAAAGCTCAGGCCTGGTTCTGGGCTAAGTTTAGCGGAAGAGTAAAGGAGACCGGGGAAGTGCAGATCTGAGTGGAAGACCCGTTGTGGAATTTAAAAAAAAAAAAAAGGCCCGCTGGTGGCACATCACTCTCAAACTTAAGCCCAATAGTTTATTGCTGGGGGTATGGGAAAAGGGTGGAAAAAGAGACAAATTCTAACGTAAACTGTAAACTGCAACTTCTTGGAGGTTAGAGGGCTGACGTACCAAACGCTATCAGCAGGTGAAAAGAAACGAAAGAAGCGCCTTTTACCAATTCTGGGGTATGGAGGTCTGGCCAAGCCCTGGAGGGCAGGTCAGTGCCTGGCTTCTAAGCTCACCTCGCCCCCAAAGCGGGAAGAAGCAAAGGTGTGGTCTTTCTCCGGGAAGGTGGCAGCTGGCTACGCAGAGCGAGGGAAAGGATTCCTCACCGGGAAGGAGGGGAGGAGCCCCGGGGTCAGCTGCGGCCAGGAGCCAGGGTCTCCGCCAATTCCCTTCCCCCCTCCCTGAAAACCGACCTGGACCAGCATCGATTTCAGCAACACCCTCTCACCTCCCCAATAATCTTGCTAATAATAATAATAATAAACCCAGCCCCTCTAGCCCACGTTTAAAAACAAACAAAAACCCCAGAGCTCTGAGCGATGGAAATAAACAGGTGAGTCCAGGGAGAAGCGGGAAAGAGTAGGGATGGAAGAAGGGGGTGGGGGCGTTCCCGAATGTGAGGGGAAACCGAGGCTCTCCCCACCCTCTCTTCACTCACCTTCTCCCTGTCCCCGAGAGTCTGCGTGACAGGTTACGAACCGCACACCCCACAGTGACAGCCTTCCCGCAGCCCGCGCCCTCCGCCTGCCTACCCTAGGCTCCCGCGTCCTGGCTTCGGGGACTGCGCGGGGCTCGCCCGTACCCCGGCCCGCCGCCGCCTCCGCGGGGACTCCTCTCTTCCTCTCTCCGCCTCCTCCTCGCAGACTCCTCCCGCCGGATCCGTCATGTAAACAACATCCCGGCTCTATTTCCAGCGGCCGCGGGACGGCGAGGGAACCGCGCCAGCGCCCAGCCACCGGGCGGGGGTGGGGAAAAGCGAGTGCGCCACAGCTCCCGGCCCGGCCCCGCGCCGCC
>NC_022016.1:68959073-68962320 GCF_000317375.1 Microtus ochrogaster
GCGAGCACGGACGCCGCCCCCGCGGCCGCGCGCGCCCCGCACCCACCTGCGCCCTCGGGGGTCCCGGGCCCCCCTTCCTTTGTTCTTCCCGCTATTTGCATGAGGATTATCTAATGACGCAGCAAGGCTCGCCACAACGTGACCGTCGCCATTTTTCTGTTTTTATTCTAGCTCTGCCATGTGATAGATTGGGGAGGGGGGTGGAAAAGGGAGAGAGACAGGATTGAAAAAAAAAAAAAAAAACTTCCGGGTCTCATGACCGGGAAGGGAGAAAAACAAAAGGGAGACGAGACACAACTCCCGGCGAAGGCCGTGGTGCGTGTGCGCGCGTGCGCGCCCGCCTCTCCCGGCCCGGGAGTCGGAGGCTGGGGCTCTCAGAGCATCCTCCCGCTAGGGTCCAGTGACCCGGCCGTGCGGGCCGCGTGCTCGCTCCTCCCTTCTGCCAGATACCCGGTTGCCAGCCCTCGCCTGGCTCCAGCGGCCCAGGGTTCCATTCAATTGAGAAAATTAAAAGACCGCTTCGTTTCCTAAGTTGTAAAACAGTACGCTCCGCTCCGACGCTGGTCCTTGCGACCACCGCGTGGCAAGGGCAGGAAGAATCGGACCAGTTCAGATTTTCTTTCTGCTTCCTTTTCGCTCTTTTCCCAAAGCGGCACGCTCAGCTTAGGTGTGATTTGTGTTGTTGCAGACTTCGTTGTTGGGTTTTTTTTTTGGGGGGGGGGCATGCATCACGGCTGGATTTATTGAGGTAGAATTTTTTTTAAATAAATGGTTGTTGAGTGCCAGGGAGGGTTGAGAAGACAGTTGCAGAGCTCCGGGCAGATTCGTGTTTTACCGTGTTAATTCCCATTCACAGGACGTGAAAGGTGTCCCGAGTTCATGACTGCTAAAAGGATAAATGCCTGGAGCTCTGCCAGGTCTCTCGGGGACAGAATTCGGTGCTTTAGGTTACTGGTCTGGTTCCTGGAGCTTTCACTTTTGTTTCTCTTTGAGTGCCTCTCTTCGGATTGAAAGCAGAAGTGGACGGGAGCATTGACTGGGATGAGGACCACAGCGCAGCGCCAGACCAGATATCATATTAGACCCCAGTTTAGATTGAGGCACATCTGAGATCTGAGTGGGTAGAAGGGAGTATAGTCTGTGCAACTGTGGTCCCGTTTGTAACGGTGTGTGCCTAGAATTTAAAGATGGAGAACTCTCAGAAGTGCTGATCCTTCAGGACTGCCGCGGGGTTCATGACCTCTTTCCGACCTTCTTTCTTGAGCTTTGACTCAAATACGTGTGAGCTCGCCTTCCCTTTCCCCTTCTGCTGGGGAGCTTGCCTTGTCATTGAACATGGCTACATGTTTGCAGCGAAGCGTTTCTGTTCTGTTCACAGAGTTGACAGGTCTCCTCCTTGTGCCATTGTGCCCTTGTAGCATTTATTTCATGGTGCCGTTCAACGTCGGTATTCAGGACAATGACTGCATTTTCCGATACTGGGGACAAGCTTTGAGAACCACAGCTGTCTCCAGTCATCACTATTTTCTGACCATGAAAGCCAGGGGGAGGCCTGAAGCAGACCTTTCCCACAATCCCATCCTGACCAGGCTAGGAAATTCCTTGCATGCTTCCTGGGAAGGTTGGACACTGGAGACGTTTTATGGCTCTTACACCTTTGCCAACCGTTCTTGGCGGGCTCCTTTAGTTACACATCCAAGCAAAACATACTTTGTTCCCTCAACTTTTTAACTAACTGCTTTTCCCCATCTTACTTTTACTATACTTGGCTCCTCTCCTTTAAATTCTTTATGATTCAAATAAATGAATTAGTTATGCTAACTCTTGCTGCTCTGCTTTCATGGACTAGACTACAAATGCTTGGTGAACTTTGAGCAGTGATTTAATCGTATTGAGCCTAGAATCAAATCATAGGCTCCATAACCCAGGGCCTCATTATGCTAGGAAAACACTGCCCCTGATCGGCACCCCTGAGTCACAGAACCTCAAGATCTGGTAAACAGGCCAAAAAGGGCTGTTGAAGTGATTCTAGCATCAGGACAGGGTGCCTGTTCAACAGATTGGAAAATAAATGTTTCATACAATTGTGTTTAAGCTCCAAAGAGCATTATGTACTTTTAAAGTGGTGAGCATATATATCTGGATATGCAAGATTCTGTTGCATAGCTGAGTTTATATGTATCTATGAATAGGACAAATAATAGCTAAAGGCCCCCATGTGCCACTCTAGAGAACAGCAGGATGGTCATAACTTAGCTATAACACCAGCAACTTTTATTGAGGTGGGAAGACACCCAATTATATAACTAAATCATCTTGTTTTTTGTTTGTTTGTTTGTTTTTTCGAGACAGGGTTTCTCTGTGGTTTTGGAGCTTGTCCTGGAACTAGCTCTTGTAGACCAGGCTGGCCTCGAACTCACAGAGATCTGCCTGCCTCTGCCTCTCATCTGTTGTTTTAACTATAAAACTAAAGAGAAAAAAAAGGGATGACAACTCCAAGAAAGTAATTATAGGAAACACCGCCATGTCTCTTGTCATCAGTACGTGAGCCCTCACACATCAAGCTGTCCTCACGATATACATAGCTACTGACTCACAGAAATCCCAATATCTTCCTTTTAGTTGTCAAATTTATACTTGAAAAATACTCGCCGGGCGATGGTGGCACACGCCTTTAATCCCAGCACTCGGGAGGCAGAGGCAGGTGGATCTCTGTGGGTTCGAGACCAGCCTGGTCTACGGAGCTAGTTCCAGGACAGGCTCCAAAGCCACAGAGAAACCCTGTCTCGAAAAACCAAAAAGAAAAAAAAAACAGAAAAATACTCATCGCTGGTGTCCGAGTGAGGGCATGGGCTTCAATGTCATTCATTAGTTACTTTGGTGTTGCTGTGGTTAATCACCGTGCGCTGTGATAAAAACACCATGGTCAAGGCAACCTAGAGAAGGAAGGGTCTATATGCGATTGTGGTTCTTGAGGGACAAGAGTCTAACAATACACAGGTATGGTAGCAGATGCAGGAAACTGGGAGCTCACATCCTCAACAGCAAGCACCAAGCAGAGAGAGCAAACTGGATATGGTAGGAAGCTTCTGATCCCAAAATCTGCCTGCAGTGACACAGTTCTTCCAACAAGGCTGCCACACCCAAACCTCCCAAACAGGATCAGCAACTGGAGATCAGATGTTCAAATGTCTGAGACCATGGGGGTCTCTCTCTCTCGCTCACTCGCTCGCTCGCTCGCTTTCGC
>NC_022016.1:68962796-68967909 GCF_000317375.1 Microtus ochrogaster
CCCTGTGCTGGGACTAAAGGTGTGTGCCACCACACCCAACTGACATTTCTCTTTCAAAGAACCACAAGCCAGTGCTGAGTTCAGCTCTGACAGTCTGTTAACTGTGTCTTCTTGAGCGAATTTCTTCTCAGTTATGGTTTTTCACTTCTTTATCCATACGATCCTACCATAAATTAGGAGAATTTTTAGGATTGAAGTTTAATGAAATTACATGGACAACACTAAGCATGGCATTCGGAACATAATCTTCACTAAAGGACGGCTCATCCGGGAGTGGCTCATGCTATAATCCTAGCACTTGGGAGGCAGAGGCAGGGGGATCTCAAGTTCTAGGCTATCCAGAGCAATATTGCAGTAGGAAGAGTCTGTCTCAAACAGAAGGAAGATTCAACACACTTACTACTAGTGAAAAGTTCTGTGACGTCAAATCGTCCATACTAGCTCGTGCCCTCTAGACATTCGTATGTAACCTGGGAGAGATGTATACAAGGGAGCAGACGAATAGGTGGGCTGGAAAAACCAAACAAAATACTGCCCACCGCTTTACGGTGATCTACCTGAAATAGCATTAAGATCTAGACTCACCACTATCCACACAATCACGAAGCCTGGAGGAGCACATGCCAAGCACTTCCTTCTCCGAAACAGTGAGAAGTTACCCTCCCATACCAATGAAGACTGTTACCTTTGAAACTCAGTCTGGTTGGCATGATTCTGCAGGGTTTTTTTTTTTTTGTTTTTTGGGGGGGGTTTTCGAGACAAGGTTTCTCTGTAGCTTTGGTGCCCTTCCTGGAACTAGCTCTTGTAGACCAGCTGGCCTCGAACTCCCAGAGATCAGCCGGCCTCTGCCTCCCGAGTGCTGGGATTAAAGGCGTGCGCCACCACCGCCCGGCATGATTCTGCAGTTTTAAAAGCAATTTCTCGGTGGGTTTCTTTCGCCCCGTGAAAAGTATGCCAGCTTGTGTCTTTGAAGGACTGTTGGAGAAATGTAGTTAATAGGAAGCCCTTCTGGTTGTTAATTAATTAAAACAGTTTAATCAAGAACCATCTTCTAAGGCACTCGTTCGCGGCCCTGAATCAGGTGCTAAGAAACTAGCATGATGAAGATAAGGACTTTGCTTTTGCAGGAGCGCCTAATCCAGGGCTGCTTTATTAAACAAATATGGAGTCCTTGTTCACCATGGGGAATTCAGCAATGGACAAGACACTGAACTTCGTCTATTGGGAAATCTGGCAAGTTAATAATACACATATTTGCTCAAATTCTTCAAGAAATACGTGATTGGCTGGCGATAACCCACACCTATAATTCCAGCATTTGGGATGCAGAAACGAGAGACTCAGGAGTTGAAGGTTCTTCTCAGCTACAAAACGAGGTTGAGACCAGCTTGGGTTACGTGAGACCCTGTCTGAAGAAGTAAAGGAGTATAAAATGAACAGTGTGGGACTGGCACACAGTTTGAACAAGAAAAAAATATATACATACCTATGCTTATGGCTTTTTAGGTCTCCCTGAAAGCTTTTGTTTCTCAAGACAGAAATTACCTTTGAAAGAGATAGTTTTAGAGCCCAAGTGAGTCTGGGAGTCTCACCGGTAGAGTAGTGTGCTGGTTTCCCTTCCTTCCTTCTTTGTTTGTTGGTTTGTTTGCTATTTGTCAACTTGACACAAGCTCTGGTTGTCTGGGAAGCGGGAACCCCAACTGAGAAAAGTCTCCCATCAGATTGGTCTGTAGGCAAAACTTTGGGGCCTTTTCTATATTAATAGTTGATGTTGGAGGGCCAGGGCTGCTGTGAGCAGTGCCGTCCCTGGGAAAGTGGCCCCAGGTTGTATAAAAAAGCAAAGGGAGCAAGCCACAAGGAACAGTCCAAAAAGCAGCACTCTTCCAGGGCCTCTGCTTTCCTGCCTTGCCTTCCCTTCATGTTAGAGTGTTAAGTTTGTAAGATTAAAAAAATATATACCCTGTGGGGGTGTGTCCCGGGCTCTGAGGAGAAAGCACGGTCCTGCCCAGCGCCTTGATGGACGAAGCGGGACAAGGAGACCCACAGGAATGCCCGGGGCTGTCTGCCTTGGACTCCAAGGAGAAAGCATGCCCAACACCGTGACGAACTGAGCAGGAGAAGGAGAGCCACAAGCATGCCTCGGGCAGTCTGCATTGGGCAGTTGGGCACTATTATTGTGAGCAAATGTATAGACCTGTATGGGGAGGGAGGGAAGATGGGGGGGGGAGAATGGCTCATGGACAGAGGCAAATCTGAAGAGGTGAAAAGTGGTGAGGAGCCGGGCGATGGTGGCGCACGCCTTTAATCCCAGCACTCGGGAGGCAGAGGCAGGCGGATCTCTGTGAGTTCGAGGCCAGCCTGGTCTACAAAGGGAGTTCCAGGACAGGCTCCAAAGCTACAGAGAAACCCTGTCTCGAAAAACCAAAACCAAAAAAAAAAAAAAAAAAAAAAGGAGTGGGCTGAGGTGGGTTGCTTGTCACCCAGGGCCGTGGTGATGTCTAGGCCTGGGCTGCTGCTGAGGCCCATGTCTGGGATCATGGTCCTGTTGCAGCCGTGGTCTGTGTTGATGTCCTTGGCTCCTGATACCACCAAAGGCCCAAAGGATAGGGCTATACAGAGTTGTCCCCGCCCCTCACTGGCTGCAACACTAGGGAGAACTGGTCCTGCCCCTCACCCCTGGAGCACTCAGGAGAGAGTCCTACACCTCACCTAAGCAGCACAATAGAGCTGACCCTGTTCTCAGGAGCATGAGCCAGCTGGCCCTGAGGGCATGAGAATGGGAGAGCAGGTCGTACCCTCTCATCTGCCATGTGGTGGCATGGGTGAGGGAAAGTTGCCCTCCTCCCCTTGCCCCTTGACACCCGTGGCAGGCGGGGAAGTTGACCCTCCCCCTTACCAGCTGCACACTCCGGAAAAGGAGCCCTGCGCCTTGCCTGAGCAGCACAGTAGAGTTGACCCTGTAGATGGGGTGCAGGTGAGCCAGCACCGAGGGCATGAGACCCTTGTCTTTGGGGTGGTGGTGCATGCAAGGGAAAGATGCCCTCTTCTCTCACCCCTACCACCTCCAATTGACAAGGGAGCTGATCCTCCCATTTACCAACTGCAGCACTGGGGAAAGCAGGCCCTGCACCTCACCTGGGCAGCCCCCTAGAGCTACCTAGGGGTAGTTGATGGGGGTTGAGGGAACGAGGGTGGTGAGTGGGCCCCAAGAACGTGAGCATGAGAGATCTGGCGGCCCCCTCATCTGCCATATGGTGGTGTGGGTGGGGGAGAGATCTCCCCCGCCCCCGTTGCCACCTGTGGCAGGTAGGAGCCCAGAGGCCATAGGGTGGGAGAGCTGTCCCTGCCCCTCACCTGCTGGCCATGCATGTGTATGTGTGGGAGAGAGCCAACCCTGAGGGCATGAAAGCAGGCGAACCGGTCCTGCCCTTTGCTCATGGCTGCAAGGGGTGAACTGGCCAGGGCAATGCCAGAGAGCTCACTCTGGTCATGAGGACAGGGAGGAAGAGCTGGCGGAATGGCCAACCCCACAGCTACCCCGGCCCAGAACCAGGGTTATGAGTTGACCCACCCCAACATCTACTCCATCTGTGATCTGCTGAAGTACATGAAGGGACCAGCCCTGCAGACCCAAAGCTGCAGGACCTCCATGACACAGGGCAGCAGCAGGATATCCAAGGGGAGGCCCACAAGGTCCCAGAATTGATGGTGCAGCAGAAACCAGAGGCCTTGAACCAGACCAGTAACTCTTTTCTATGTGTAACTCCAACTAAAGATATGTGGATAAAAGGGCAAACTGTGTGACTCACTGGGTCACACTATAACTTCCATGATTAGAGTTTTCTTTTTTTTTCTTTTAAATTTTATTTTGTTTTATTTTGTGGGGGAGGTTACAAAGGCAGAGGATGGATATGAAGGGACAGGGAAGTAAATGAATGGGTTAGAAATGCATGATGTGAAAGACACAAAGAACAAGTAAAAAGAAAGTTTAAAAATAAATATATAATTACCCTTTCCTTCCCCACGTTGCTTTTGGGCATAGCGTTTATCACAGCACACTAAACAGGCAGAACTGTGAACTGTGTAAGGTGTTTTCAGCACCCAAGGCCAGGCTATTGAAGATAGTGTTCTGGTCTCTCAGTTCTCGTCCTCTGAACCCCGAGTCTCCCCAAACCTACTACAAAGATGCTTCAAAAAAATCAACCCTGGGGCTGGAGAGATGGTGGTAACCATTAGTAACTCCAGTCTGGGGGTCTGACTCCCTCTTTTGGCCTCCATGGGCATTGCATGAGCATGGAGCACAGACACTTGCAGGCAAAACACTTGTATACAAAATTACAAGTAATAATAATCATAGTAATATTTTTTAAGTAAACTTCGTTTTATTTTTCCCCGCCATTAAAACATGCAGGAGGCTCCACAGACACTGCTCCTTCTCTTTTCTGCTGTGACTGACGAGAGCTCAAGTGGAATCTCATCTGGGAAGGCGCTTAGGAAAGTGTATGGCGCTAGTGTGGTAATTTCATTCACAGGCAAATCTCAAGCTCTGCCGGGCATTGACGGTGACAGCGCCTCCCATAGAGGACCTAGCATTCCTCTTGCTTCTTTGCCTGCCAAGGTACAGTGAAGATGGACGTTTCCAAATGTCCTATGATTGTTCTTTCTCTCTCTCTCTCATCTGTTTGTCTCTCTCTGTGTGTCCGTGTGTGTGTTTCTGTCTGTCTGTCTCTCTCTCCCCTCCCCCATCACCCAGGAGAGTAGAGATTGTTTTACTTCTGAGCCACATCACATACCCAGTCTGTCCTCTGTGAGTAGTATGTTCCCAACCCTGGTCATTGTAATATCAGTGCACAAGTGGCTTTCATTGTTTAATTTTTGACCAAGGGAATACCTCATCACAAATGAAACCAACATCTCACAACTCTGTCTTATCCTGAGTATGTATAACACATTTTGATGTTTTCTGTTTTAAAACATGTTTGATTATACATAGTAGTTATGAATGATGGGTCTCATTGTGACCTTCTCAAATGTGCTTACAGCATAGCTTGATTATACTCACCTTTTTAAGGGTGTGTGTGTGTGTGTGTGTGTGTGTGTGTGTGTGTGTGCA
>NC_022016.1:68968903-68970609 GCF_000317375.1 Microtus ochrogaster
GCTGGGATTAAAGGCGTGCGCCACCACCGCCCGGCCTAGCTCTAGCTTCTTATTGGCTGACGCTTACATGTTAATTTAACCAATTTCTATTAATCTGTGTA
Organism: Microtus ochrogaster; assembly: GCF_000317375.1. Classification (NCBI taxonomy): domain Eukaryota; kingdom Metazoa; phylum Chordata; class Mammalia; order Rodentia; family Cricetidae; genus Microtus; species Microtus ochrogaster. The sequence goes on from NC_022016.1 coordinate 68,969,005, forward strand.
TCTCCATGTGGCTGTAGCTTACTGGCTAAAGTTCTGGCGTCTGTCTGGCGGGGGTGGGGGGAGCTACATGACATCTCCTGACTCTGCCCTTCTTTTTCCCAGCATATGGCCTAGCTTTTCCCTGCCTAGTTCTGTTCTTCCCTGCCATAGGCTCTAAGTAGTTCTTTATTCATTAACCAATAAAAGCAACACACAGACAGAAGGACCACACCAACTGCCTGGATGCTCTTCTCTTAAAGACTGTGACGTGGTGGTTTTAAATGGTGTCATAGCTGCTCTTACTATGGTGTGGCACCATCTGTAATGTCACACTGGAGCAATATTGGTGCCAAGAGTCGTGGTTGTTTTCTAATAACAGAAAAGGACGCTGGAGTCTAGTCGAAAGACTATGAAACCATTACACGGTACAGATACATCTCATTTTCATGTTGGAGGACCTGCAGAGTACCGGTCTAGAGTCTTCTGTGTTTGAAATGTTTGAGTTTTAATCTTCAAGTGCCTACTTGAATGTATAAGATGTTCAGCTCATCTGTTTACTTTTGTATGTTTTGTTTGTCAACTTGAAGCAAGCTAGAGTCATCTAAGAAGAAGGAACTTCAGTTGAGAAAACACCCCCAGAAGACTGGCCTGTAGGCAACCCTGTGGGGTCCTTTCTAGGTTAATGATTGGCGTGTGAGGGCCAGATCCACTGTGGGTGGTGCCAACCCTGGGTAGGTCATTCCGAGGTGTACAAGAAAGCAAACCGAGCAAGCCAGGAGGAGCAAGCCAATAAACAGCATTCCTCCCTGACCTCTGCATCAGCTCCTCCCTCCAGGCTTCCTTCAGTGGACTGTGGCTCGGGATGTGTAAGCCAAATAACCCTTTCTGCAAGCTGCTCTTGGTGGTGGTCTGTATCAGAGCAATAGAAGACAGACGAAGGTGTATGCGTAGTCTTGGAGGTTTCGTTGACTTCAGCAACAAGAAAGGATAGCTCCAGGTTCAGGGAGAGACTCTCAGGGGACTACGACGGAGAGTGATGGAGGACGCCCAGTGTCCTCTGGCCTACACATGAGCACACATGGGTGAGCATACCTGTGCACTGACAATATTTAACATATGCATAGACTGGTCAGCTGACCAAATTAATATCCTAACTCAGGGGATGACCTGTGCTTTCCTAAACACTGATCTGTGCAGTCCAGAGAGAATGGGACAGTTGTCAAACACATACCTCATAGGGTGCTCCGTCCAATAGGACAGACGTTGCCTGTGGGTGGAGAGACAGCCACCTCACTTTCCTGAGCCACAGTGGGTCCCCTGGAGGTCAACAACTGCTGTAGCTTACAAGGCTACCTGAGGACAAGCGATGGCATTCAAGGCTATGATACTGATAAAAAGGAATAGCCACAAAATTACCACCAGCAGGGCTGGGGAGAAGGCTGAGATTTGCCTCAAAGGCAGGACTTGAGTTCACATCCCAGAACCCGCACAGCAGTATGAGTGTGAGTCTGTGACCCTGGGGGTGTAAGCGTGTGTCGTGTGTGTGTGTGTGTGTGTGTGTGTGTGTGTGTGTGTGTGTGTGTGTAAATGGATACGTTTTGGGTTCAGTGAGAAATGCTGCCTCAA
>NC_022016.1:68970955-68971623 GCF_000317375.1 Microtus ochrogaster
AAAATAAGGTGGAGAGTAACCAAGTAAAGTACCCAGTGTCACCTCTGGCAGCCTCAGATGCATGCCTAAGCACATGCACACACATACACACACGTACACACATGTGTACACCCTAAGTGAATACTGCCATGTAACATGTACTCACAAAGAAGCAAATATAAACATAAATTGTATGTGTATATTTAAATGAGCACAGACAAGCAACGACTTTCATCTTAAAAACAGGTGGATTTTGTTTGGCAAGGTCCAGTATGATTCCTAGTCTGGGTGAGGTTCTTTGTGGTTTTGTTTATTTCAGAGCTGAGAGAGAACGGATGGAATGAAGGCGCTGGTGCACCTCACTGGCAGCTTTGGTAAGCTGGGCGACGGTAGACTCCGGAGGAAAACAAAGATGGAAAATGAGGGAAATGGTGTAGATGCAGGGGAAAGAAGGCGAACTCACCTGGAATTCTTCAAATACAGCTGTCATCCAGCTGCTGTCACTCAGGGCTACTCTGACACCTGTTCTCTAACTTCCAGTTGCTTCATTATTTTTTTTCTTTCCTGGAAGGTTTTGTCTTGTTTTATTTTGTGGGTAGGGTTGGGTGATTAGAAGACCAGTATCAGTTATTGGTGCCACACAAGCTAAACGGAAAGGATTCTTTTCTTTTTCTTTCCTTTTTTTTTTT
>NC_022016.1:68971893-68972358 GCF_000317375.1 Microtus ochrogaster
TAGAGGAAACCTTGGTGACAGAGAGACTGGGCTTGCTGGTTTGGGGATTTTAAGGAGGCTGGAATCTAAGATTTCTGGTGTTCCGGGGGCAGAGCTGGAGATGGGGAGCCTGAGTGGATTCATAGGCATGGTAAGACTGAGTCACGCTTACTAGTTAGTTTATATAAGGTCTGGCTCTGTAGCCTAGGTGGCGTCCTTCTGCCTCCAGCTCGCCAGCACTGGGGTTATGGGATTCCAGCACCACACCCAGCAGAAGAAGTTCTTACTTTAGTTTTGGCTTTTCAATGAGGAAAGTGGCATAGTCATCAGGCGAGGAGTGGATGGGGAGAAGAGAGAGGTGAAATTCACTGTGTAAGAAAGTGAAGAAGAGATCTGAGAAATACAGGGTGTTAGCTGGGAAATGGTACAGGTATGACATGGTTAAAGAGAGCCCAGCCAACCTCTGTGAGTGTGTGTGTGTGTGTG
>NC_022016.1:68974466-68976690 GCF_000317375.1 Microtus ochrogaster
AAAAAAAACCAAGGACCAGTCAGCAGTATTCATTGTTCTGCAGCCACCACACTTACCGTGGTAAAGATCAGAATATTTGATAAGAGAACAATGAACATCATGGGAATAATGCTCCGTGGATAGAGCAACAGCAGCTGCTTAGCACACAAGATAAGGCTCTGAATTCAACCTCTAGAACTTCATAAACTGACCTTCGTTGGATAAGCCTGTAATCCCAGCAATCAGGAGGTGGGGTCAGGGAGGTAAGAGGTTCGAGGTCATCCTTGGCTAGTGAGTTTGAGGCCGGCCTGGATTACAGGAGAGGAAAGGAAATGAGTGGCAGAGGAGGGCATGAAAGAGATGGGGAGAGTAAGGGAAAGGGGAAGGAAAAGAGGAAGAAGAAGAAAGAGAAAGAGGATAATGAATACTTAGGTCATACTTTTAAGGCCTTCACCCTTTCATACATGATTTTTCTAAGGGGCCTCCTGCTTTCTCTGTGTAACCTCCACCTGGAGAAATAAGATCTTCCCTCCCAGGACTAGAGCTGCGAGCTAGCCCACTCACTCTGCTCTCCTCCCAGGCTTAGGGAGAAGCGCCTGGAGGAACTCGGGCTCCAGGTCCTTCAGAGGTGTGAACCGGGACAGGACGGGCAGCCGCAATAGCTGTCAGTTTTGTTTTAGACATCTTTGTTGGGGGTGGAACCTAGGGCCTTGCACACACTGAACAGAAGCTCTACCACTGAGCCACACCCCATTTTAAATGTAACCTTGAATTTTATCAACTATCTGAATATACAGCCACCACTATAATTCCGGTTTAGAACATCTTCATCAGAAGAGAGACTCCCTCCTTCCTATTTCCATCCCTGCTCCTACCCCAGCCCTAGAGGACCACTGAGCTGACTGAGTTAGCCCTTCCTACCTAGAGTTGTCATAGAAATGGATCCATAAAGCATATAGTGTTTTTTTTGTGCCTGATTCTTTCCATTTTATTTTGACATTCAGTTATTTAGAGTGTGTGTGTGTGTGTGTGTGTGTGTGTGTGTGTGTGTGTGTGTGTGTGTGCGTGTATCATGGTGTGTATATGGAGGTCAGAGGACAACCCGCAGACAGGGTCAGCTCTTTGCTTCCACCATATAGGATCCGGGGATGTACTCAGGTTTCCAGGTTTTGTGGCAAGTGCCCTACCTGCTGCACCATCTCACGGGCCCTGACTCTTCCCAGCCTTTACAAGGCTGTATTGTGATAATAGCCTCCTCAGAGCTAGACAGGGTTTTCATCAACTTGACAGAGATTCCTTCTCGTTTGTGGGTTACAATGAAGAATTCTGCTGAAAGTGTTTTAAAGCAAGCCTTTATGTGGACATACAGCTTTTTTTTTAATCTTGGGGATATATTTAGAAGTTGAATTGCTAAGTGCAATAAATGTGGATTTAAGTTTTTTGAAAGTGCCAAACAAGTTGGGCACAGTGGTTTGCAATTGGAGTCACACCCACTCAGGAGGTAGGTATCTTGGCAATTGGCAATTTGGTTATCTTACAACTTCATGAACTTCTTAGTTCTAATAGGTTTATTTTTGGTATGTTTAGGGTTTTGTGTGTGTTGGAGTGGTATTGGGTTTGAACCCAGGACCTTGTGCACACTCTTCAGATGTTCTATCACTTAGCTACTCCTAGCCCCCTTTTCATAGATTATTTATAGTTTCTTACATACAAGGTTATGTTATCTGAGAATCACATTAGCTTTTTAAAAGATTTGTTTATTTTTATTTTACATGCCCAGATATTTTGCCTGGAGCCCACAGAGACCGAAAGAGGGTGTTTGCTGCCCTGGGACTGTCATTCACTGACGTACAGCCATGAAGGGGCTGGGGACCCAGTCAGGTCCTCTGAAACAGCAGTCACCTTAACTGCTGAGCCCTCTCCCCAGCCCCACATGAGCTTTTACATTTTTATTGCATTTTACTTATTTTGTGTGTAATTAGTGCATTAGCTTTTGTGTGTGTGTTTCTGGGGGTGGTCAAATAGGGTTTCTCTGTATAGCCCTGGCTGTTCTGGAACTTGCTCTGTACACCAGGGTGGCCTCAAACACAGAGAGACCCACCTGCCTCTTACTCCCGAGTGCAGGCATTAAAGATGCTCACCACCACCACCCAGCATGACTATTTTAAAATTACGCATGTGTGCATGGATATGTGCTTATCACTGGGGGTGTTCATGAAGCTCAGAGGCATCTGATTCCCCTGGA
>NC_022016.1:68977111-68984556 GCF_000317375.1 Microtus ochrogaster
AAAAACACAAAAACACACAGACAGAGACATGGGGACATGGGTCATCCTTGAAACAAAAATGCCAACTTTATTGTGCTCCAGGGAAGCTGATATAAGGATCCTTAACTGATAGCCATGCCTCAGCCCCTGGGATTTCCAGCTGTAAAACCCACCAGAATTCACTCCTCTGCCATCAGGAACTCATGAGGGTCTCGTGCTCAGAGCAGCTGCAGGCACAGGTAAACAAGCTGTTTACTCCGTTCACTCCAGCAGGCAAAGGGTCTGAGACAAGCAAAGAAAGTCAAGGGGCCAGAGGTCTGCAGCCCCCAACAGTGAGTCACCACGTGGTTGTTGGGAATTGAACTCAGGACCTGTGGAAGAGCAGTCAGTGCTCTCAACCTCTGAGCCATCTCTCCAGCCCCCTTGTTTAGATTCTTCGAGTTGGTCTCACGTAGTCCACTCTAGTGTCCGGCTCTCTCTGCAGCTCCTGTCCCCACCTCCCACGTGCCCCCAAAACTAGCTGTGCACATTTATCTTCTGGAAATTGAAAATAAGAACATCTTTTGAACGTTATGCTGTAAAATTAGTAATGGGTTAGAGTCAATGAAGCCAAGGCTGCTATAGACAGCCTGGTCCACAGTAACGAGTCCCAGACCAGGCAAGTCTACAGAGTGTGGCCAGTTTCAAAGCAAAAAGCCAAAAAGCCAAAAGAAGATTAGGTTGTTTATTTTAAAGATTTATTTGTTTTTGTGTTTATGAATGATTTCCCTGCAGGCTGGCTAAGTGGGCAAAGGCACTTGTAGCCAAGCCTGGTAACCTGAGTTCGATCCTGGGGACCCACAGGGTAGATGAAGAAAAACAACTCCAGCAAGTCATTCTCTGACCTTCACTTGTATGCGGCGGCACGTGAGTACACACATGAGTTAATTTTACCAACCCATCAAAAATATTTCTTAAAAGATGCCTCTGGCAGGCGGATCTCTGTGAGTTCGAGACCAGCCTGGTCTACAAGAGCTAGTTCCAGGACAGGCCAAAACCACAGAAAAACGCTGTCTTGAAAAACCAAAAAAAAAAAAAGATGCCTCTGGCTAGACGTCATGGTACACACACCTTTAATTCCAGCACCCTGGAGGCAGACACAGGTGGATCTCCATGAGTTTGGGACCGGCCTGGTCTACATAGCAAGTTACCATTCAGAGTTACATGGTGACACTGTGTCTCAAAACAGCGAATACCTGTGCGAGAACAGAGATGGATATCTAGTGAGTCCCCATTGGCATCCATTCCGACGGTTATACTATAGGCAGTTCGCTACTTCACAACTCTGTGCGTGTGTGTATGGTGCACAAGCACATGTGTGCATGTGTGCATGTACGGAGGCCAGAGGAAGACATTGGGTGTCTTTGCACTGTCACTCTTGGCTTTACTCCTCGGGAGACGGGATTTCTCATACACTGTAGAGCGAGGCTGGCTGCCCGCAAGCCCCAGTGATCTTCCTGTTTCCACTCCACAAAGTGCTGAGGCTACAGGTATGTGCAGCCGTGCCCCGTTCTTTATGTGGCTGCTGAGACCTGAACTCAGGTCTTCATGTTTGCCCAGCAACAGTCTTCCCAAGGAAGCTCTCATTGCAGCTCCAACCTTCCTAACGCTTAAAGGATTTTTATATTATTATTATTATTTGCTTATGTGCTTGCATGTCTGTGGGTGGGCTGATTTTATAGCACCTTAGACTTCTGGATTTGTATACTGAGTATGTAGACATCGTGAGTGCGTCAGAGACTGACTGGGCAATCCATCACTTTAACCGCTTGGCCGCATTGTGTCGCAACTCTTGGCAAGCTGTGCTTCTTTATAGATTAGGATGTGTGGCTAGGCTTTGTAGAATAACTCTGCAGGTGAGAACTTGCTCTTATGGCTGTTTTTTTTTTCCCTTTGATTTACACTTTGCCAAGACTGTTGCTCAGGCATGCAGTGACCAATGATGAAGCTGTTTCTGTGGGAAAATTGTCTGCTCCTTTGTGATTAGCTGCCATGAGGATCTAGGACTCCCGGTGGTGGTAGTCAGATAGGGCTTGTCCAATCACAATACCCCTTACATGTGAAGGAGAAGCTATCCAGAATCCTAAGTGTGTGGTTTCTGTAGCCTATGCAATGCAAAAGCAGGAGCTTTATAACACCTCAAACTCAAGGCTTAGATTCTTCTTTTGGGGGCTTGATTTCTTGAAGTAGTTCATACTAAGTACCACGTGTCAGATTTCCTAAGTGTCGGCATGCGTGCAGATGTTAAAAAGCCTTGCAACACCTGGCTCTTATTCTCCATTCATCTGCAGTTAAAAATCCCTGGACAGCTGTGTGTGGTGGCCCCCTATAAACCTAGCCCTTGGGAGGTAGAGGCAGAGACTCGGGAGTTCAAAGTCATCCTCTGCTATGTAGAGAGTTTGTGGCCAGACTAGGCTACAAGGGACGCTTGTCTCAAAAGACAAACAACAAAATCTGAAAGACACAAAATCTAAATTTCAAAATTTGCACATGTGCCAGGGGGTGGCAGTGTACACCTCTAATTCCAGCACTTGGGAGGCAGAGACGGGAGGATTTCTGTGAGTTTGGGGCCAGCCTGGTTGACAGAGTGAGTCCCAGGACAGCCAAGGCTACACAGTGAAACCCTGTCTCAAACAACAGCAACAAATTGTACATGTATTTAGTGTGTGTTTCTGGGTTTGTATGTGTTTGTATGTCATGATGCAAGCCAGAGGACAACTTTAGGGAATTGGTTCTCTCCTTCCACCAGGAAGATCTAGGAGTTGAACTCGGGTTATCAGGCTTGGAGAAAGTACCTTTACCTCCTGAGCCATCTGCCTGGCCCACATAACCTCATTTAAAAAAAAAAAAAGTTTCCTATGATTCTTTTCCCAAAATGGAAATAATTACTGAAAGGATTATTCCAATGATTCCAGGGGTGTTCAATGTCTTGTCATCATGGTATGACATTACCATCTATGAATGAATGAGGCTGCTGTATTTATCGGTATCCTGGGACTATGTGGTCTGCAGGCCACAGGTTGAAATGCCTGAATTTTAGTAGTATTATTTAGATTCATTTGTTTTTATGTGTTTGAGTGTTTTGCCGGCATGTTTGTGTACATGTTTGTAGAGCTCTTGGAAGTCAGAAGAAGGCAATGGATCCTGTTTAACTGGAGTTACAGACAGCTGTCAGCTGCCATGTGTATGGTGGGAACCAAACCCAGATCCCCGGGAAGAGCAAAGAGCAGCCAGTGCTGTTAACTCCTGAACCACCTCTCCAGGCACAGAAATGTGAAGTGCAGAACTATTACCTAGCGTATGGTGAGCACTCAATAGGCACCAGTTGTCCATCTTTATTTCTCATTTCAAATAGCTTTTGCTTATCATTATTGCATACACCGGTGCACACATGCCACAGTGAGCCAGGGGAGGTTAGAGGACAATTCGTGGAGTTGGATCTCTTCTTCTGCCTTTACACTGGGGACACCAGATTCTTCATCCAGCTGTGTGGCATTGTGTGGCAAGCGCTTCATCCACTAAGCCATCCTGCTGACTTAGCATTGTTTTGCTGTTATTCTTTGAGGCAGGTCTTTGTGTGCCGGCCTGGATGTCTTGGAAATTTTTATGTAGGTCAGACCTTCCTTGAACTCACAGAGATCTGTTTGCCTTTGCCTTCCAAGTGCTAGAATCAAAGGAGGGGTGCCACCAGGTCTGGCTCCCAACATTATTGTTTTTAATTCTCTCATGTCCTTTCTCTCTCTGTCTCTGTCTCTGTCTCTCTCTGTCTCTCTCTCTCTCTCTTTATCAGGTGTGTGACTGGAAATACAGTTCAGTGAAAGAAAACTTCCTGAGAATATGCTAAGATCCTAGGTAGAATCCCCAACATCACAAAAAAATCACACATGCGCACACACACACACGAAAAGGGGGCTGGTTAAAACTAGGTACCATTCAAGACCTTTTAAAAGTGATCCAGAAAATTAATGTGTATCCCAACTTCCTTCTTGTCCTGAACTTCCCAAGGTGATTATGCAGCCAGCCTTTCAGAGTTTCTTAGAGAGAATCCAGCTTCTGTGATGCAGAGCATGGGCTCCTCTGCTGTTCTTGTTTTTTTTTTTGTTTTTTTTTTTTTTTTCCCTCTGCTGTCTCTGACATTGCTGGCTATGATTCCGGAGCTACATGTACAGTCTGATCAAGGCTTAAATGTATGTTACAGGCTTGCTAATGTGAGCTTTCTTGTAGCTATGGCTTCAGTCTATTGTTTCTGAACTCAGTGACTACTACCGTTGTAACTGCAGGCATCCGGCCTGGGCCCAAACAGAGAAACACTAAAGGCTAGACTATTTATTTACATTTTTATTTTTTATTCATTTTACGTATCAACCTCATTTCCCCCTCCCTCTCTTCCTCTCCTGCCACAAAGCTCCCTCTACCCGTACCCCCATCCACTCCTTAGAGAGGGTAAGGCCTCCCATGGGGAGTCAACAAAGCCTGGCATATTGAGACAGGACCAAGCCCCTCCCCTGTATCAAGTATCCCACCATAGGGAATGGGCTGCAAAAAGCTAGTTCATGCACCCAGGATAAGTCCTGGTCCCACTGCCAGGGGCCCCACAAAAAGACCAAGCCACACAACTGTCACCCACACTCAGAAGGCCTAGTTCTGTCCCATGCAGGCTCCCAGCTGTCCACCTAGGGTCCATGAGCTCCCACTCTGTCACTGTGGGTGTCCCCATCAAGGTCTTAAACCCTTTGCTCATGTGACCCCTCCTCTCTCTCTTCGACTGGACTCCAGGAGCTTGGAACAGGGCTAGTCTGTGGGTCTCTGCATCTGCTTCCATCAGTTACTGGATGAAAGTTCTATGATGACAATTAGGGTAGTCACCAGTCTAATTACAGGAGAAAGGCCAGTTCAGGCATCTTCTCCGCTATTGATAGGAGTCAGCTGGCATCATCCTTGTGGATTCCTGGGAGCTTCCCTAGCCCCGGTTTCTCCCCAACCCCACAATGGCTTCCTCTATCAAGATATTTCTTTTATGGCTCTCCCTCTCTGTCCTTCCTCATCTCAACCATGCCATTCCCTCATGTTCTTACCCCCCTCCCCCTCTCCCTACCCCCAAGTTCACCCAAGTGATCTTATCTTTCCTAGGGTGATCCATGCCTGTCTTAGGGTCCTCCTTGTTACCTCTCTTCTCTGGGACTGTGGGTTGTAACCTGGTTATCCTTTGCTTTACAACTAATATCCACCTATGAGTGAGTACCGTGTTTACCTTTCTGGGTCTGGGTTACCTCACTTGGGATTTTTTTTTTCTAGTTTCATCCATTTGCCTGCAAATCAAAAGCTAGACTGTAACGATAATATGAACAACTCTGTTTTTCAGAGACTCATTAATTCAAATCCTCAGTTTAGAATATACTGTAATTTCCCAATTGGTTATTCAGTCAGGTTAACTTTGTTGTGTCAGCATCAAAATACTTTCAAAAGAAAAATAATCAACATGATTGCAAAAGGAGTGTTCTGCCCACTAAAGGAAACAGAGAGATGAGAATATTGGGAACCCATTAGAGGTGTCCATGTGCTCAGGGTTAGAAGGATAGGGAGCTAGGGAGATGATTCAGTGGGAAATGGAGCTAGACACACAGCCGAATGGCCCACCTGAGTTGAATCCCTGGATCGCATGTGTAAAGTTTGATCTAGTGTGATGCATTTGTAACCCCAGCCCTCCTGTGGCCAGATACCTGAAGCCTGAAGACCAGAAGTATGTCATGCAGCAAGAACAATGAGGGACCTTGGCTCAATAAGGTGGAAAGCAAGAACCAACTCCTGGCTGGGCCTGGTGATACCTTTAATCCGAGCCTTTGGGTGTACTTGTCTGTCCTACTATGCCTGCTCTACTATGCTATGTGCTACGCATGCTACGGTACTGTACAGTTTGCGAGCTGGGCAAGGGGCTGGAGATTGAAACATACAGAGACACACAGGTAGACAGAGACACGGGTCATCCTTGAATTCCCCAAGAACGCCAACTTTATTGTGTTGCAGGGTAGCTTATATAGTGCCTTCCCTGACCAATGGCCACGTCCTAGCTCTCGGGATCCTTCAGCGGCAAGCCACCAGAAACCACTCCCCTGCCATCAGGAACTCCCGAGGGTCTCGTGCCCAGAGCAGCTGCAAGCATAATGAGTTGTTTACTCCAGCAGGCAAGGGCGGCACAGGAAATTCAGGGTCTGGGGAGGCAGAGACAGGTGGATCTCTGTGAGCCATCTCTCTAGCCGGTCAAGCTGTGTTTTATGTGGTGCTCTTTGTGGGCAGAGCCTATCATGACAGGATTGTCTGTTCTCTCTGACTGGGGGTCAGGCTGAGGGTATGAATGGGAGACACAGTTTGAAGGCAACACTCTCTCAATCCCTGCTGTGTGCTGAACTTTTTTTTTTCCCCTAGGTGTTCTGAAGTCTAGTAAGAAAGGAAAACTGGTCTGTAGAGTCAAGTGTGGCCATCACGAAGGTGATATTGTGTGGCTGCCATCAAGAATGTAAGTCAAGAGATGAAAAATATGTTGGTACCCGGGCTGAGAGAGAATCCAACACAGCTGCTCAGAACAGAGAAGGATGTGCAACGAAGCCCAAAACAGGCGTGGCATGACTTTTGGGTGGCATTGAGACACCCACATCGGTTGAGCATCTATTAGATGCCAAGTTGTGGAGGCAGGGAGGGGCACAAAGTGAGACAGTGCTGTGCTTCCTATTATACCACAGTTTTTTTTTTATCTTCGGTTTATTTATTTAGTATGTAGGCGTGCGTGAGCCACGGCACGGTGTGGAGACCAGAGTTGGCCCTCTCCATCATGGTGTGGGTGTCGACTAGACCTGGGTCTGTTGGCAGGTTACCTTCTATCTGCTGAGCCATCTCCCAGGCTCGGGTCACAGTCTTGTTGGTAATGACTCTGGATATATTGTTTGATACCTGGCAGCCTCACTGAGCCCAGAGAGATCCTCCGTGACGGTCATTCTCTCAAGCCACTTACTCCAGTGCGGCATAATACCGTATTCTTACTCTTCTCTTCAAAGAGAATTTACCAGTGAAGTATAAAACTCAGCCAAAAAAAAAATGTAATTTATAATACTTCTATAGCTGGATGTGGTGGCTCATGCCTGTAATCTTAGCATGTAAGAGGCTGAGATGGGAGACCAGCTGGGCTTAGAGAGTGAGACTATGTCTCAAAGAACCAAACCTAACCTAACCCAACCAACCAAAGTTAAAACCCTCTTTAAAGCTTTCTAAAATGTACAGCTTTAAAGTACTCTTAAGAAATCAAACACGTGGGCTGGAGAGATGGCTCAGTGGTTAAGAGCATTGCCTCCTCTTCCAAAGGTCCTGAGTTCAATTCCCAGCAACCACATGGTGGCTCACAACCATCTGTAAAGAGGTCTGGCGCCCTCTTCTGG
>NC_022016.1:68984911-68990228 GCF_000317375.1 Microtus ochrogaster
ATCTCTGTGAGTTCGAGGCCAGCCTGGACTACAAGAACTAGTTCCAGGACAGGAACCAAAAGCTAAGGAGAAACCCTGTCTCGAAAATCAAAAATAAAAATAAAAAAAATAAAAAAAAAGAAATCAAACACGCCAGGTGTGGTGGCGCACACCTTTAATCCCAGCACTTGGGAGGTAGAGGCAGTGGATCTTCGTGAGTTTGAGGCCAGCCTGGTCTACATAGCCAGTTCCAGGCCAGCCAGGGATGTGTATCGAGAGCCTGTGTCAAAAACATGAAGCAAACAGCAACAAAAAATATGTAAGGGATCTGGAAAGTTGACTCAGTGGTTAAAGCACTTGCTGTTCTTCCAGACGACTGGGGTGTAGTTCCCCAAAACCGTGTCAGATGGCTCACAACATGCCCCGCCCCAACCCTAGCGCCTGAGGATCCTGTAAAGAACCTCTAGGTGGGCACATGTCCTTGCCTCCTTCCTTAATGGTTAATTCACTGGAGCAGGTCAGGGATCTAGAGAGTGGTTTGGCCAGGTCTGCCCATCTCTCTGAGGCCTGACTCAGAAAAGCATACTTATTTCTTTTTCTTCTCTTCTGTCTTCTTTCAGATGCTGGCCAAAACCTAATGCTGCTTTAAACTCTCCAGCTGAGACCCTGGGCTTCCTTACTCTTCTTCTGAGGTCCCCTCCGAGCTGTGTGGATGCCTTCTGCCAGGCAGCTGACTTCCATGCCTCTTATCCCAAGCAGCACGGCTGTGGTTCCTTCTTTTCTCCAGTCACCTTCCTTACAGGCAGCCTTGGGAGTTACACCTTGCTGGCCCTGGGTTTTCCTCCTAAACACTAACAAATGGTCCCCAAGCTTCTCTCGAGTCTGCTCTCTGTCCTGGAGCTTCTGTTTTCATATCCTTAAATTATTTGACTAATGAACCCCCAGAGAGGGTTCTGATTACCCAGCTATCATACGATGGCTCTCCCAGGACTCCCCGAGACTCTTGGTAACGTTTCTTTCCTTCCTCTTAATTCTTTAATTGGCAGAGAAAATGGACCCATGCCCATCCTCCTAGACAATATCCATCTCACTTCTTCAGGCATCTTTGGGCATCTGCATAGCACATGCATATACATAAATAAAAATTTAAAATCTTAAAAAACAGAGAAGAAAACACATTTAAAGACGGGAAAGATGCCTTCTCTGATTTTACCGAAGTGCTTGCTGCACAAACCTGATGGCCTAAACTGATTCCACAGTCCAGGGGAAAGTGCTAAACCTCATGCCAAGGTGTGATGGCATGAGTCTTTAACCCTAGCACTCCAAGAAATTTCAGATTTGAAATAAAACATTTAATGGATACAAGCTGTTATGGGCCGAATAATTTCTTCCTCTTTCGATGAATACTGAAACCGTACCCCCAGTTCGCTGTCCCAGAAGTTGAAGAAATAGGTTTTGGTTTTTGAGATCCAAAGAGATTGGTATCAGCATCTCAACATTAAGCTTCTTTTTGAAATATTTATTACTCAGGGCCTGAGACATGGTTCAGTGGTTAAGAGCATTGGCAGCTCTAGCAGAGGACCTGAGTTTGGTTTCTAACCACTCACATAGTGGCTCACAACCATCTGTAAGCCAATGTTTCCTTCTGGCCTGGCCTCTGGGGGCTCCAAGCATACATGTGGTACACAGACATATATACAGATAAAACATTCATACCTCTAAAATAAAACATGAATATTTTAAAATTATATTAGCAAGGTATGGTGGCACAGGCTTTTAATCCCAGCACTTCAGAGGTAGAGGCAGGTAGATGTCTGTAAGTTAGAGGTCAGCATGATCTACAGAGTGAAGCTGTTCCAGAACAGCCAGAGCTACATAGTGAGACCTTGTCTCAAAACCAATATGCATGTGTGTATATGTATGTATGTATGCATATATGCATATATGTTTCTCTACCATCTTGTCTCCTACCTTTGGTTTTCACATTATAACCTAGACAGGCCTGAAACACATTGCTAGGCAGGCTGACCTCAAACTCCTGACATTCCTCATGCCTCTGCCTCTCAGTGCTGGGAGCCGGTGTTTACCACTGTGCCTGGCTGTATCTGCTGCACCTCCTTGGTAAGTCACCACCTGAGGGATCTTTCTGTTGTCTAGGAAGAAGTACTTCCACGGTGAGTTAGGAAGAGATTGTTATAAACTCATTACCTGTAGAAAAGAAACAACCTTGGATTTAAAATGATAACGTGAGAGTTTAAACTTGGTGGGGCGGTGGTGGTGTATACCTTTAATCCTACCCCTCAGGAGACAGAGACAGGCAGATCTCTGTGAGTTTGAGGCCAGCCTGGTCTACAGAGGGAGTTCTAGAGCAGGCTCCAAAGCTACAGAGAAACCATGTCTCCAAAAACCAAACCAAACAAGCAAAATAAATAAATAAATAAATAAATAAATAAATAAATAAATAAATAAATAAATAAATACAAAAACCCCTAACTGTGGGGTAGTCAGGATAACTCAGTGGGTAAAGCTGCTTGCAACCAAGCTTGATGACCTAATTTCAATCCCAAGGACCCTCATGGCAAATGGAAAGACCTGATTCCTGCAAGTTGTCCTGTGGCCTCAACATAGATGCTGTGCACATGCGTGTGCACATGTGAGTATGTGTACGTGCACACACACACACATAAAAACACGTTAATGTGTTTATCAGATCAGTGATTTGATAGTGATTATTTATCAATCTGATATTGATATGTATTGTTTATTTACCTCTTCTAGGTCATAACTTCTGATCCATAAAATGAAGTAAAAAAATGTTATTCAGCTTTTTTATGCCCAGGAGACTGGTTTATTCTCTAAAGAGAGAGTGTTTAGCTTTTTTGTATATGTAGAATAACCTTGTGAAATATTATTATTCCCATTTGATAGGTGAAAAAAGGAGGGTTACTTAGGGATCTGGGATCAACCTCAGTCTTAAAGTCTAAGGCAGAATTTCTAAGGCTCCTGATTGTCACAGTCTGTGCCATAGCGGGAGCACCAAGGCTGCATGACGTCATCTAGGTAGACAGTGAAAACTCTAGGCCTCTCAGTGGTTACTGGGTGGCCAGGGAAGAACCACCCAGCCAGCAGAGATGCAGCATTAGCTGGAGGGGAGCCCGAGTGCACGGCAGTGTCTTCTGAGTCCCACTGGTATTGGGGCACTGGTAGACATTGCCATTGTAGACATTATTGGTCTGGAATATGCCTCAAACTTGGGGGCATGTACTCCTAGTCTCGTGGAAATAAATGCTCCAACTTAAGTTATACTCAAGAAATATCTTGGTTTCGCAATGTTGATGAGAAGGATAATGTTGAGCCCACCCCAAGCCTAGCATCCTCTCTGTTCTCCAATGGCTGGCTTGTACCTTGGGGGTGCACCGTCTCATGATCCCTCATTCACCCAGCAAGCCTGTTTTGAGTGCTGTCTGTGACCCAGCACAGCTGTGTCTGGGAACACAAACAATGAGTGGACTGACCGGAGCATGCCTGGGGCTCAGGGAAGGCAGATAATACAAGGATACGATCTTCTATTTTCACAGCACGAACCAAGCACTTTGTCATCTCTTATCTTGGCTGAACCATGTCATAGATAAGGCAAGTGAGAGTCAGAGGCAAGTGGCTTGTCAGCCTTGCGGGGAACTTTGTTTCTGGCCTTTGATCTCCAGTTCAGGAGCTATGGAGAATTGAGGAGTCCTTGCTAGCCTTAGCTGTGGTTCCTGACCTCAGGCTCTCAGAACTGCATGGGTCTTCAGGGCGGTGCTAGCTCTGGTTGCGCCTTGTGGGCTTTAGGTCCTGGAAAAGTTGAGAAGGAAGAGTCCTAAATGTTCTTTCTGCCTCAATGCTCACCTCTCTCCCTCTGATGCTGTTGGCCAGGTCATCTGGCTCTTTTGACCTCAGGGCATTCTCTGGCCACAATGTCTTTACTGAGTGCTTCAGGCTGTAAATGTGCCCTGGGAGAGTGGCTCTTCTAATGGGTTTTGGTGGCTAAGTCCCCCAGCTTCTCTCTCTTCTGTGGGATAGCTACACTGCTTCCAGAGTTCCTCAGTAGAGCCAAGCTCTGGTTACCCATGGCTCTGACTTGAGTCTGCTTTTCACCATTAGAATTTCCAGGGCTGATTCCCAAATATATATATAACTATCATTACATTCTTCATATGAAAGTTTGCTTGTGGGGAAACCCAAAAGTGACCAGTCCCTCTCCACCTAAGGAGTTTTTTCCTGATCCAGACACTGTGTAATCAGCTATAGAGGAAAGGGGTAGGGGGCCTATGTAATGGTCTGCTCTGTCCCTTTAAGAGACAAGCCATGCCCACTCCCTATTCTGTCTGCCAAGGCAAGCTGATCTTCAGCTTCCAGCCTTATTCCTTTCTTCTCTCTCTCTCTCTCTCTCTCTCTCTCTCTCTCTGAAGCAGCTTCTGTCTCTCCCTTCTCCCCACTCCTCTCCTTCCCCTTTCTTCCTCCTCTCTCCCTGCCTCTCTCTCTCTGCTCTTCCCCCTTCTCCCCTTCTCTTCCATAACCCACTAAATAAATACCCAACTTCATTCTACATGGTGTGCCTATCCTTCTCGATCTCTTACCCATCATGTGGCTGCTGCCTGGGACCTTGCTGCCTTTGTGGCCTGCCGTGGTCTCAGGACCCGATGCCCACTGCCTACCACCACTTTGGGGACCCACTGCCATCACTCAAAGACCTGCAGCATTTTACTTCATCCATTATAGCCTGGAAATGGAGTTTGTTTTTTTCATTCATACATTCTTCTTGTAGCCACAAAACACATGGCTTCATCTCTCTGGCTCTAAGGTGTAAATGGAGACTGCTCATTTGTTTCCCAGCCACCTAGACCTGAATAATCAAACAGAAATTATATTAATTACAACACTGCTTGGCCAATGGCTCAAACGTATTCCCAGCTAGCTCTTACATCTTATATTAACCCATTTAAATACATCTGTGTGTCACCATGAGGGTGTGGCTTATTGGAAAGGTTCTGGCAGTGTCTTTCTCCTTCAGCAGCTACATGGTATCCCCCTGACTCCACCTACTCTCTATTTCCTGCCTGCCTTTACTCTGCTAAGTCATTGGCCAAAACAACTTTATTCACTAACCAATAAAAGCAACACTTATACAGAAGCACATCCCACATCACTGAAGAATCAGCCATCACTTGAGCCTTGGTTAGCATGTCACCATGCACCACTGCATTAGAGGTGGAGGAGGAGGGGCAAGTGAAGACTAGTGAGGACGCTGGGCTGGCGGAGCAGTCTGTTATCCCAGCTACTCAGGAGGCTGATGCAGGAG
>NC_022016.1:68991293-68994457 GCF_000317375.1 Microtus ochrogaster
TCCTGAGGGTCTCGTGCTCAGAGCAGCTGCAAACACAGAAAAACAAGTTGTTTTGTTCTGAGCAGCTACAAGCATAACAAGCTGTTTACTCTGACAGGCAAGGGGGTCACAGGAAATTCAGGGTCTGGGGGTCTACAGTCCCCAACAGTATCTGCCTCCTTGGGGGTGATATTGTCCTTGCTTAGAATGCACCTTCTGGAGAGACTAAATATCAGTTATGACATAGGGAAGCTCTTTGACTGAGTAAACAATGAGCCAAGCTAGATTCCTGAGCAGGGGGAGGTGGCTAACAAGTAAGGGGCATGTCTATATCCACGAAAACCGTGGACCCGCTTCACTTCAGTTCTGCAGATATGTAGATATCTGTATGTATGTATATGTAGATACCCTCCAATGCCTCTCCACTTGCTAAGGGGCAGATAGATATCAGTTCTCCTAATCCTGTGACAGCAGTGACAGTGCAGGTATTGTCCTCATTTCACTTGTAGCGGGGTGGAGACACAGAAAGTATTTTGCCTATGAGCGCAGAGCAATGATGATGGAGCAGAGTCACCTGCAGATGGTCCACCTGCAGGATCAATGTGTTAAGGTGTGCGCTGGGAGCTGACCCACAGAGCTCTTCCTACCAGGGGTATGACCTTTCGTCAGTCTGCAGCGCTGGAACCCGGTGCAGGTCTTCAGGCCTCTTGTGGTAACTGCCAGCCAAAGGCTGTATGCTATAGCTACTCCATTGAGGACTTTTGGTATGGATTGGTTTGACTCTGAAATTCCTAATTCATATAGAGCTGTCTTTCTCTCTTCTCCTCCTCTCTCCCCTCGGATGCACGTTGTGGATGTGTGGGGGTGTATGTTTCACGGCACACACGTGGAGGTCAGAGGAAAGCCTCAGGTTTGAAATAGGATGCCTCATTGCTCACCACGTCATACACTAAGCTAACTAACCCATAAGCCTCTGGGGGTTCCCCTGTCTCCACCTCCCATCTCTTCATAGAAGTACTGGAATTATAGAGACATGCCACTGTGTTCAACATTTCAGAGCTTATGTGGATCTGAACCTAGGTTCCCATGCTTCAAGGGCTTCACCCACTGAGCCTTCTCCTTAGCCCATACGCTTTCTTTGTTGTTCATTTTTAAAATTTATTATATGTATAGGCATTTTGCCTGTGTATGCATGTCTTCACACCATACGCATGCAGTGCTCATGAAGGCCAGAAGAGGGTGTCTGATCCCCCCCCCCAACTGGAATTACAGACAATTGTGGGATATTTGTACACTGTGTAAAGGTGTATTGCTGTGATTGGTGTAATAAAAAGCTGAATGGAAAATCTAGGCAGAAGGTATAGGTGGGACTTCTGGGCAGAGAGAGTGAGGAATAGAAATCTATTGGAGACACCAGGAAACACAGAGAGGAGGTGAAAGTTGGAAAAGAGGTAGCACCACATGATAGAATGTAGATTAGTATAAATGGGTTAATTTAAGTTATAAGAGCTAGTGGTAGGCCAGGCAGTGGTGGCACATGCCTTTAATCCCAGCACTTGGGAAGCAGAAGCAGGTGGATCTCTGTGAGTTCAAGGCCAGCCTGGTCTACAAGAGCTAGTACCAGGACTGGCTCCAAAGCTACAGAGAAACCCTGTCTTGGAAAAAAAAAAAGAGCTAGTGGGACAAGCCTAAGCTATAGGCCAAGCTTTCATAATTAATAAGTCTCTGTGTCATTATTTGGGAGCTGGCTGGCAGAACAGAAAAAACACATTATTACATATGGCACCCAACATCCAGCCATATATATCCACATAAGGCCTGAGAAAGCTAGAAGAAATAAAAAGAATTCTGAACAAGTGGCTTCCTGGTGACCTTGGTCTCTTGGTATGCTCGGGCAGAGGTGTGGCTTTCTTAAGAGCCCTGCTGTGCAGCTGAGGGCTTCAGCAGCTGGCACTAGGTACAGGTGCCTGCTACAGGTGGTCACAACATTCCCAGTGCTGGGGTGGGGTGGGTAAATGTGGCCCCAGGGCGGGTACCAGCTGGCGTGAGACTAGGCTCTCAGGGAACCAAGGAGGGGGGAGTCAGCCGCCAGTGTCATATGCTCAGTAGAGCCGCCTGGTGGTAGCATAGCAGTTTAAGATTTGTCTCACATGGTCTGAGGAGGCTGCAGACAACACGGAAGTCAGATCCAGATGGAAAAACCTCTGAACAGATATAATATGTTTAAAAATGAGCTTAGATGCTGAAGAGAAAAAGAAAATGGGTATAGACAGTCATAGAAAAAATACATAATTTAAAAATAATAAAGGATTTAAAGAAAAAATAAAGTAATATAAAAAGAATAAGCCACATAAGGATGGGAAATACATAGGACATCTGGATGCTGTATGGTGCTTTGTTGGCTTTGAATCTTTTTAAGTGCTAATGAACAAAACCTGACAGCTACTGAGAGATATTGGATTGTGGGGGGGAAACTGCTGAATTAAACTAACCTATATATTTTCAAAATGTCCTAACTTCAGATGGAAGTCAAGAAATATGTTGCATTGGGGAAGAGATTATGCCTTTTTCCCCCACAGGAAACAAAAAATTATGGCTCTCTTGAAAATGAATGAAGATCAGATTTGATTCGGGGGGCCCTCTGAAAATCTTGACTACAGACATGAGAAAAGGATCCAAGAAAGACTACAGGACAGGCGATGTATGTGCTAACCCCTTAGAGCAGCTCTGAGACTTGGATGAATCTTGTTGGCTGCTGAGTCCTCCTGACTTATTATTACATGCCATTCTTTCATATGGCATAGGTAGAGGTTTGGTTATACAGTCCAAGCAAACTCATAAAGTTTACAGATGCATTTTACCTGCTCAAACATAAGACAAAAAGTCATCTGTAGCTGACTTGTGAACACCACACAGTCCATAAATGTATTGATACATATATATATACATATAATATATACATATATATAATGTGTGTGTTATCTTTAAACATTTGTGTGTTTTCAGAAAAAAAAATAACCAGGCACTAGGAACCAATAAAGACAAATAGTCCAAGTTATCCAGCCTCTCAGAATGCATTTGTCACATTTTCCTCAAAATTCTGCATCCAGAGCAACATCAAGCCTGCTAGCTAGGGTGGTCCAGCCTCACAAAATATCCAGCCAAGATCTCATATAAGCTCTACA
>NC_022016.1:68995042-68997263 GCF_000317375.1 Microtus ochrogaster
AAACAAAACAAAAAAGTGAGACAGAATTGTATGTATCCCAAGCTAGCTTTGAACTCACTATACCCTTGGACTCCTGAATCTCCTGCCTTCACCTCTAAACTGCTGGGATTATAGGTGTCTGCCACCATGCCTAGACTCAGGAATTTCTTTTCCACTTGAGACTTTTGAACATACTGCTCCTGTAGAAATGTTTTCCTAGCTCTTTGGCATGCTGACTTCTGTGGGACAGACCAAAGCATAGGAATCCCTAACCTAGTACTGGGACGCAAAGCTTCCTAGAAGAAGGATATAGAGATAGACTTGAAAGGGTGGCTTAAGCTTGGTCACTGTTTCTGGTTAACCTTCTTTACTTCATTGGCTGAATGGGATAGACTTCCTGCATGTAGCATGAATAATAAAAACCCAGAGACAGAGATTAGGGTTCTAGGCATGGGTGGCACAACACCTTTAATCCTGTACTCTGTGACAGAGACCAGTGGATCTCTGTGAGTTTAAGGTTAGGCCAGTCTGGTCTACATAGTTGAGTTCCCGGGATAGGAGGGGCCCTGACTCGAAACAAAAGCAAAAAAAAAAAAAAAAAAAAAAAGAAAGGAAAGGAAAGAGAAAATGTTTGTTTTAAGAATGAATTGGTTTGTTTCATGTGTAATTAGCTGTTTTTCCCCAGCCTACTACTTTATGACTCATTGAGTTCCTTTATAAGGAAAACCGAAGATATATTTAAAAACTGCATCTTATAAATAGCTCTGTATAAACTAGGAATTCCCCAAGTAAACACAAAGGAGTCACCAGAGTGTGAGCCACGCAATATGGTGTTGCAGGGAGGGTAGAGACTGTAAAGAGGCTGCAGTAGTGGGACGCTGGCAGGGTGAAGATGCGGAGGGATGGGGAGAGGAAGGGTGCTGGGTGGATAGCTACCCCCACTCTCACGTTACCTCTGGGCCCCTGAGTGTAGGAAGGTGGATGGTGGGGAGTATCGACTGATCGTGCAAGAGTTCCTGAAGGCTCTTTTGGATTCTGAGGAAATCTTCTCATTTCTTTCACTGAAGGCTTAAAGTAGACAGTCGAAAAAAAAAATGTCCAGTGTGCTTGTATTATAGTGCTTATTGAGAATTAGGTTTTATTAAAACTGCCTTAAAAGTGTTTTAGGGGTCTGGAGTGATGCACGGTGGTGAAGATCCTGGTGCAGCACCCAGCACCCACATGGTGGCTCACAACCATCCATATCTCCAGTTCCAGGGGGTCCAACTCCCTCTTCTGAGCTCTGTGGGTACAGAGTGCACATACCTATCTTCAGGCAAAGCATTCACATAGAAAATAATAAATATTTTTAAAGTTTTCTACTTATTTATTCATTTTGTGGGAGTGTATGAGGGGTGGGCCTGTATCATACATGTGAAAGTCAGCGGGCAACTTGTATCAGTTCTGTTATCATATGGATCCTGGGGATGGAACCCAGGCTGTCCGACTTTGCAGCAAGCACCTTTATCCTTTGCAGCCTTTATTGCAAATACTTTCACAGGCACCTTTACAAAGCTTTTGTGTTTGTCTTCTTTTGTTATTATAAGAAAATGTCTGTGACTGGACAATTATGACAGGAGATTTCTTTTGTCCCACAGTTCTGCGATAAAGAAATTCAAGGGCATAGCACTGGTGCAGCCTCCTTTCATGGCAGTAGGTAAGACAACAAAGGCATACTGTTGTGGTGTGAAGGAAAATAGACCCAAAGGAAATGCCACTGTTGGGAGGTGTGGTCTGTTGGAGTAGATGTGGTCTTGTTGGAGGAAGCGTGTCACTGTGGAGACAGGCTTTGAAGTCTCATATATGCTCAGGCCACACCCAGTGAGACAGTTCCTGTTACCTTTGGATGAAGATGTAGAATTCTCTAGCATCATGTCTGCCTGCATGCCACCACACTCTGAGCTACCATGCTCCCCACCATGATAATGGATAAAACTCTGAAACTGTAAGTTGTTTCCTTAATTAAATGTTTTCCTTCATAAGAGTTACTGTGGTCATGGTGTCTCTTCACAGCAATAGAAACCCTAATGTAGTAATAGGAGCAGTGGGGCTGCGTCCCCAGCACCCTGGCCACCTGCTAGCTTATGCCTCAAAATAATTACACGGACACTGTATTCTTTTAAACACTGCTTGGCCCATTAGCTCTAGCCCTTACTGGCTAATTCTGATATCCCGATCAACCCATCTCTAATAATCTGTGTAG
>NC_022016.1:68999009-69009068 GCF_000317375.1 Microtus ochrogaster
CTCCTACTAGTATAACCCATTAAGCAGTACTTAAAGCATTCAACTGCTTTCTAAACCCAAGCACCAAAGTCCATATTCCTCCAAACAAAAACATGGTCAGGCCAATCATAGTAACTCTCCACTTCTGGTACCAAATTCTTAGGGGTTCTATTGCTGTGAAGAGGCACCATGACCACAGCAACTCTTATAAAGGAAAGCTTCTAATTGGATGGCTTATAGTTTCAGAGGGTTAGTCCATTATCATCATGGTGCAACATAGTGGTGTGTATAGGCAGACATGGTGCTGGAGAAGTAGCTAAGAGTCCTACATCTTGACTCAAAGGCAACAGGAAATGGTCTGTCTCACTGGATGTAGCTTGAGCATAAGAGACCTCAAAACCCATTCCCACAGTGACACACTTTTTCCAACAAGGGCACATCTACTCCAACTCCAACAAGACCACACCTCTCATTAGTGCCACTAATGAGAGAAAGAAAATTGGGGTCTATTTTCTTTCAAACCACCACAAGCAGTTGGCACTTAATGGTGAGTATAGTGACATACATCTTTAATCCTAATACTCTGGAGGTAGAAGCAGAGGCAGGAGAATCTCTATGAATTTTATGCCAGCCTGATATATAAAACAAGTTCCAAGAAAGCCAGGGCTAGCATTAGGACCTGTCTCAAAAAAATGAACAAGTAAACAGCAAAGAGCTTTAAGCATGCGTAACTACTCAGTCATCTCCATGGTTCCAGCTCATTGCTTTTTAGACTAATATTTTGCCTATTATTCAAATATGTCTTTAAAGTCAAGAGATTAATTTCTTTGTTAAATTCTCCCATCCTTTGTGTCTGTCTATCTATCTATCTATCTATCTATCTATCTATCTATCTATCTATCTATCTATCTATCTATCTGTCAGTCTATATCCACCCATAATCTCCCTATCCTCTGTCTTTGATGGGAGCTTGATGTGGAGGAGGGGTACATATGTAGAAACCAGAGAACAGCTTTGTGCAATCAATTCTTTCCTTTCACCTTTCACATGGTTTCCAGGAATCACATTCAGGTCTCTGGGCTTTTTTAGCAAGGACTGAACCTGTTGGGCCATCACACCAGCCCTCCACTATGTTTTGTACATACTATGTGTGCCCTGGTCCCACTGTCTTGTTAATATTTGCCTTCACACCTTTCTCTTCTGGACTGTGAACAGCTCCTAGGCAGCCACTGTGTCTCTTAGCTGTACTGGCAGGGTCTTATCACAGTCCCTGGAATATGTGATGTGTTCCCAGTGCTTGCTGAATGAGCAGATGGGTGCAATCTCTGATTGCTGGTGCTTTGTTGCTTTGGAGGTGTCTTTCTGAAACCCAAAGGGAGCTTGGCCTGGAGCCATCACGTTGGGACCTACCTTGCTTGAATCTCTCTGTGGCATCAGGTTAGTGGAAGACTGGGTGCTGCGTGCTCTGCCCCTGGCAGTGTTGCTCTTCCTCAGGCATCCTCCAGCTATTTTTCTAGATGTTTTCTTCATAGACAAGAGAAGTGCTTAGTCTATAATGCTTATTATGAATTAGGCTTTATCGCAAATGCTTTTTAAAAACTTAGGGAGTTGGAGAATTTGGCTCAGTGGTTGAGAGCACTTGTTGCTCTTGCAAAGGACCTGATTACATGTTGTACTCTTGACTGCTTAAACTGCATATATATGAACCTATGATGGTAGCCATACATTTATTTTAACAATTTATTATATTTATGTTTATTATGTTGTGTGTATGATACAAGTGTGCCAGTGCTCATGTCACAGTTTGTATGTGGAAATCAGAGGAAAACTGTGGCGTTGGTTCTCTCTCTTCCTCTTTACATGGGTTCTGGGGATTGAACTTAGGTGGTTAGACTCTCTTGGCAATCACTTTATCCATTGAGCCATCTCGCTAGCCTCAGTAATAATCAATTTTCTTGGAATAAATTAACAAATTATTAAGAGCTTTTCATGTTTTAGGAATCTCATACCCACTATCAATTTTGTGTGTGTAATGTATGTGTGAGTACATTTGTGTGTGTGTGTGTGTGTGTGTGTGTACACATTAGTGTGAAGACCAGAGGTTGATGTAGGGTACCTTCCTTGATTACTCTCTACCGTATTTTTAACATGCTTGCTTACTGAGGCCAGAGCTCATTGACTGGCAAGGGTGACTGTCCATCAAGCCCCTGGCTCCTCCTCATTCTCCCTACACTCCCAGTACCAGGGTTGAGACATGCCCCCAAACCCATATTTTGTATGGGTGCTTAGGATCTAAACTTGGGTCCTCAGGCCTGTTCAGCAGGTACTTTCTGAGTCATCTCCCCACCTCCCATTATCTCTTTTAAACCTCAAAGCATCCCAGGGGCAAAAGTGTTTTTATCCCTACTTTGCAGATACTGACAATGAAAAGGGAGAGAGGTGATTGGTGAAAGGCTACCCAGCCAGTGTGTATGTAGTAAAGCTGAAATCCTTAGCCTGGTGCACACTGGCCTAGAATTATACTCATTCTCCTGTGCACACTGCCTCTACAGCAGAAAGATATAAACAATCCCCTTTTCAACATCAGGATGAGGAGGAGCTGCCTGTCTGTGGTTCACTATTATTTGTTCGTTTCCATTTTCATGCGTATGGATGTGTCATGTGCAAGTGTGCACATATGCATGTTTGTTTTGGGGTGTGTCTGGGCACCCAAGTGTGCTTGAGCATGCGGAGGCCTGAAGTTGATAGCTATCTATCGTCCTGCTTGTCACTCTTCCCCCTGTACCTGCTGATTCGGCAGTGAGCTGTCAGCTTCGGGCCATCCATAAATCTATCACTGAGCAAGAGAGCATCAGCCAACTGTGACAGCATCCTGAGTGGGGAGGGGACAGTGTCACTCTGTTCCCTATGGACCCTTCTTCATCTAGATGTAATCACACATTCAGCAAATGCTTCAAGTCCATACTTGATGCTGGGACTAAGAGTTTGGTGGCCTGGACAGTCACTGCCTCTGCTCTCACAGAGTCTACATCTGAAGAGGTGTTGTTTGAAGTTCTGGCCAAAGCGATTGAGTTGGGTTTTTGACAAACAGGATGGCTTATCAGGAAAGGGGAAAGGGAGGTGAAAATGTTGGAAAGGCCAGCTGGTAACAGCATGGTAACAGAGATTTAGATATTAGACACACTTGTCATTTAAAGTTGTGAATGTGCTCAATGACAGAAAACAACCAGCATTTACAGAAATTGTTCTCATAACTGCCAGTCAACAGACGAAAAGCTGTAGGTCCTCATTGCTGCAGCTGTCCAAGCAGAGACTGCGCTCACATTTCAGGGAGGCCATTCGGAGAGACTGTGGAGCCAGGACAAGAAGCATGGGGGCTCATGCTCATGCTCATGCTTGATGGCCTGGTCATAATAACTTACTCCCAGGCTGACTTCAGGCAAGTTATTATGCCCATTTCTTCATCTGTAACCAGGGGAAATGCAGCCTCTCCCTCTGAGGGATGTTATGAGTTGCATGAGGTGATAGAGCCAAGAGTTCAGTATTATCAGCCACTCCCATGGAGCTGGGGTATGTGACTTTTACACCCATTCAAGTATATGATTCTGCGTTTTTATATTAAGCCTCTTTGAATCCATTTTACATGGATTATTCCTATCCAAATGTCTTGGTAGAGGATAGCAGGATAGCTTCTATGGGTCCCCAAGTCCCCTTCCCCAGAAGCTGCAGGGTTTTATGAAGTGTAAGAGGAACATCCAATTCTTCTACAAGGAATAACTTTCCTTGCTGAATCAAGGGTTCTTCACTTCGTCCCATGATGGCCAGACCCGGAGCTCACCTGGGGCATTTGTAATTTTGAGAGCAATGACTTCAAACTTGAAGGTGAAGGGAAGAAAGAAGAGCTGGGGTGTGGTTGGGACAGAAGGCTTGCCCAGCTCGCTGGAGGCTCTGCACCGTGACGGGAAGAGAAACAGGAGTGTTGGGGGCAGTACTTCAGCAGTCCTAATCAAGGCATAACTTAATGAATACCCTCCTGTTAGGAACAGCTAGGGCCCCAAGATCTTCCTGAACAAATAGGCTCTGTCAGTGGGAAATGTGATCTGATTTTTCCTCTTCCTTTGCCATGAAAAAAATTCCACTCCAGCTAGCAGCTCTTTTGGCTCAGAGCCAAGTAACAGGAGTCACTTTTCCCATTTTCCCCTTCCTGGACCACAGAGGCCCAGAGTGGGGCTCCGGAGCTTGGTCTCCTGGGCTTTCCTGATGCCACTGCAGACCTGTTGGTATCAGAGATTTTTTTCAGCCCAGGCAGAGGACTGGAGCCTCCTTCCCCCTTCCCTTTTAGGTGTGTGATGATGCAAAGTCACCAGGGAAACCTTGTGGGAGGCTGAAGGGGGATCCTGGGTGTTGGAATGGGTTTTAGACGTAACACATCAGTTGAGGACTTCTCAATCTTCCAAGTGTGTACTGTGCGTACTACAGTTTGCTTTCTATTTATTTGTTTTGAAATACGTTCTCAGTAACCCAGGCTGAACTCAAACTCACTACATATTGGAGGATGACGGTGAACTCCTGGTTTTTCTCACCTCTACCTCTTGGGTGCTAGGATTGCTGATTGGCAACACCAAGTATCCTTTTGGTTTGCTTGCTTTGTTTTCGAGAGAAGGTCTTACTAGATAGCCCTATCTTGCCTGGAATTTGATATGTGCACCAGACAGATTTTTACACCCGCAGTGATCTACCTTCCTCTGCCTCCCAAGGGCTGGGATTGCAGGTATGCCACACCACACACCCTTTCAGTTGTTCGCGTTGACTTTGGTTTGGAGAGAGTCTTGTTAACACTCTAATAATCGCTTACTAGCTCATTATTCAAGTGCATTTCTCATCAGAACATAAATGTATACTTGATTTTTTAGTATTTTAGTTTTTTAATATTGTCTGTCACCCCTGCCAAAATGCACTATCTGGCTATATTCCTAGGACTGGACCAAAGAGGCCTTCAGTAAATGTAGTGGTGGGTTAAATGACTCAGTGGCCATATTGGTAAGAGATAATGAATACAATTCTTTCTAGAAGGGCCAGGGCTAAGGAAGGAAGGTGTGAGAGTTTTGAACTGGGTGCATAAGCAGACAGCAGAGAAGAGAGATGGAAGAAGAAAAGCCGAGGGGATGAGGTTCACTTGGTACTGGACCAGTTCACTTTGTGTGGGCAGAGGAACTTCATGGAAATGAAGCAAACAGGAATAGTGACAGAGTAAGCAAGCCAATGTGGTGGGGCAGGCCTGTAAGCTCAGCACTTGGGAGCCAGAGGCGTGAAGATCTCTGTGAGTTCGAGGCCAGTCTATTCTACGTAATAAATTCTACGCCAGCCAGGGCTACGCAGTGAGACCCTATCCTTTTTTTTTAAGGGAGGGGGGTCCTGAGCCTTGAGTTTCACCCCAAACCACAGAGGCGATTTCCTCACCTCCCCCTTCATATTCCCAGCCAGCCCACCAACCACTGGGTCTGGGACTAGAACCAAATGGAGCTGGACCCCAACACTCTACTTGAGATCTCCATAGTCGGTCCCCTTCCCCCAGGTGCTCACTTATTGCCAACCCCTCCCGAAGTGTCAATCTGGTTCAGACTACTTAGAGTCTGAACCCAGAGTCCTAAGCAGAACTTCAGCCACCCTACCTACTAAAACCAGTTGGAGTTTGAACCCTGAAACCCAGAGTGTCCCCAAGACTGAAGGCCAAGCATCATTCAGCTGATCTACAACCTGACAGATTGGGGTGACTGAGGGTGGGCTAAAGATGGCACGTCCAGCTTTTAAAGGCTGCCCAGCGCATGCGCACAGGGGGATGACGTGGCTACGTCCTATGCAGTGCTGGTGCTCATGCATGCAAGGACACACACAGCTGCATCACACCGTAGATGATGAAGCATGCCGCACATGGGGCACACGGGGCCCTTTAAGATCGCTGGGGCCATTAGGTACTTCTACCTTAGGACTTGTCTGCACATGCGTGGCCCTAGAACCTGGAAGTATCAGCCATACTGTGGCTGAATCATAATAGTAACAGCAAACAAAGACCTGAACATCTTCTCAACTGTGGAGGCCCAAAATGTGAGCCTATTTCCACATTGACCAAAGGACAGAGAGTTAGAACTTACCTCTATTTCTTTAAGATGATTCTTATTTCTACATCAAACAAAGGTCCACCTAGATTCAGATTAGAGAGTTCTGGTCTCTCAAGGTTATTGTCACCAGGTGTGGCTAATAGCCAGACCTTGTATTTCAGGAACAGAGAAGTAGATGTGTTTCTACCTCAAACAAAAGTCTAAGGATCAACTAAGGTTCCAGTTCCTTTAAGGAGATAACACTGGATTCCACCCAGAGAGTGGTTTGCCTACAGAATGTTCTGGTCTAGGGTGTGAGTGTGACTTGTTTTGTTCTAGCAAAGGAATGTTAAACTATGGGTGTAGCCCACAACCGTCAACTTGTCTGTTCATTTCCTTGTATAGTGTTAATGCAATTTTTTGTCTTACTCCTACCGTTTGCATTCAGGAGTATTTTAAGCAATTGGAAATTAAATGTGAGCAATTTCAGTATTCACTGGAACTCCCTCCCGATACTATTTTATGTTTTTCTGTTTTATTATTTTTAAGTGCATCTTCGTATTCTTTACTAATATCTCTAAATTCCCAAACCCCTACTCTGGAAAGTGGTATTTTTGTTAAGACTGGTCCCTGACACTCAACAAAGTCAAAACCAGCTATCCGTACCAAGATCCCATCTCAAAAAAAAAAAAAAACTATCAAAAAGAACAAAGACAATATGCTCCTCCAGAATCCATACCTATTATAATATTCCCTGAGAGATCAGTTTAACTGACACTCAAGACAAGGACTTCAAAACAGCAAATATGAATATGTTCAATGACCTTAAAGAGGCTATGAAAAAAAATGCCTGAATGAAGACCATGAAAACACAAACAATTGATGAAGATAGAATTTTACAGAGGGATAGAATGGCTAAAGAAAAGTCAGACTTCAGCAAAACTCGAAATGAATAAAGCAGGAAGTCACACAAAAAGCTTAGAGACAAAGCATGGACAACAGACTGAATAAAGTAGAAGGAAAATATCAGGTCTTGAAGGCAAAATAGAAGACATTAATCAGTTGGTCAAAGGATATGTTAAATATAAACAAAAAATCGGGGCAAAAACCATTCAGGAAATCTGCAACACTATGAAGAGACAAAACCTATGAATAATATGTGTAGAGGAAGGAGAAGAAATCCGGGTCAAGCTATAGAAAATAGCTTTAACAAAATCATAGAGTAAAGCTTCCCAAACCTAAAAATTGCTATCAAGGTGCAAGAAGAATACAGAACACCAAGTAGACAAGACCAGAAAAGAAACTCCCTTGGACACATACGTGTACAGAACAAAAGATATTAAAAGCTTGGGGAAAATGAAGTCACACATATAAAGACAGGGTCATTATGGGCTGGAGAGATGGCTCAGTGGTTAAGAGCATTGCCTGCTCTTCCAAAGGTCCTGAGTTCAATTCCCAGCAACCACATGGTGGCTCACAACCATCTGTAATGAGGTCTGGTGCCCTCTTCTGGCCTGCAGACATACACACAGACAGAATATTGTGTACATAATAAATAAATAAATATTTAAAAAAAAAAAGACAGGGTCATTAGGATAACACCTGACTTTTCAATGGAGATTCTGAAAGCCAGAAGAGTCTGGACGTTCTACAAGCTCTGAAGGATGATGTATTGCCAGCCCAGACTACTATACCCAGCAAAACTATCACCTTAATTGAAGCTCATGATAAAAACGAATTTAAGGAATTTATATCCATTAGCTCTACTGAAGGCACTAGAGGGAAAAAAAGTCAATCTGAAGAGATTAGCTACATCCAAGCAGATACAAGTGTAAAGTTTTTATGGCCCAATAAGCCTCTCCGATGATGCAATAATTCAAATCAGACCAAATCAAGCCAAATTAAAAAAAAAAGGCCCAGGTTTAATGGATGCCAGCGCTCCTGGGTAGCCCTTCAGCCCCCCAGGGGAAAGGAGAACTGGGAAGACTATGTGTTTGTTTTCTGGGGGGGGCAGTTTAAATAGCTTGTGGGAGTGGTCTTGATCCTCTCTGGGAGGGGTCACCATTTGGCAGGCTTCCCCTCCCCCAGGTGGAGTCTAGATTGTGGCAACTCCCAGGAGAGGGGCCTTGGAATGGAACTTTATACCAAACAGTCCAGACTCCTTGGGTATGTAGATGACAGGAGTTGTGGTAACGCCTGGACTCAAACAAAAAGGAATAAATAACCCCAGGACATTTTACCAGAAGATCAATTACACTGTCCTTTGCACTTTTTATTAAACTGGGAATTAATTTTAGATTTTTGAAATAGAGTCTCTTTGAGATAGAGATATAGTTTCTCATTGTCCTGGGACTTGCTATGCTAACCAGGCTGGCCTCAAACTCACAGAGGTCCACCTGCCTCTGTCTTCAGAGTATATATACCATCACACCTAGCGCAACATCCTTTTTCTCATTTATTTACTCATTTCATTTGAGGGGAGGGGGAGAGTGTCTATGCCCCTGTAGTGATGTAGAAATCAGAGGACAATTTTTGAGAGTCTCCTCTTCCACCATGTGAGTCTTGGGCATCAGAGTGGGTTGATCAGGTTCGGTGGTGAACACCTTTACCCAGTGAGCCACCTGGCTGGCCCCGTTCTATTCTTGAGCATGATAGACAAGTACTGAACTACATCCCTCCCTAAGAAGGTTTTGATTCATTCATCCAAGTTATTTTTGGCAGTCATGTGTCAGCCTCATCAATGGCCAGGGACGTGGGATGTCAAGGAAGTTAGGTCCCTAGGATATGAGAGTAGGAACTTGGAGCCAGACTACTTGGCTTGGGTCCTCTCTTGACTCACTGTATAATCATTGACAATCAGTGATTGTTTATCTGTCCCTGTGACCAGAGATAGCACAGCACTTTGATTGGATTGTGTGTTGACTTTTGAAGGGGTTAACTCTGACCTTATCATGTGGGTAGCACACAGTAAACATTAGATGTTAATGTGACTCTTCTGCTCACTTTGTAGCCCAGGCTGGCCTGGAACACATGTAAGTAGCGGAGGTTGGCTTTGAATTCAGTGATCCTATTGTTGCTGCCTCCGGATTGCTAGGATTATTTTTTTTTCCAGGACAGGGTTTTGCTTTGTAGCTAAAGCTGGCCTGGAATTCACAATGGCTCTGAATTGATAAGTACACTGCTCCTCCTGGCTTTAACATGATTCTTCATGGGGCCCACTGTCCCAAGTGGGAAGAGGTGAGAACATTTGTCTGCTTTTTATAGGTAAAGAAACTAAGGTTGGAAAGGTTAAGCAGACTTCCTAAGTCAAACAGTCAAATAGAAGAGGTAGGGGTGAGACTTTGCTCTCCGTTCTATGGGACAGCAGGCTACTGTCTACCAAGCTGAACAGATTTCTTCATAGGATTTCTTCTCATGGGGTGGAGTTCTTTTTGTTGTTGGGTGGTGGTTTGTTTGTTTGTTTGACATTTGTTACAAAGCTTTGCAAAGTTCAGGCTGACTTTGAATTCCTGACCACCCTCCTTCACCTGCCAAGTGCTAGGAATCCAGGCTTTTGATATCAAACTTGGATACAGGTGGAGTTCTTACATTCTGTTTCTTGAACTTGAGATTGAAGCTATGGTATTTCCCATTCTAGGCAGCCCCTGCTCCCACTTCTGCTTTTTGGAGATAGGACTTTACTCAGACTTATTTTGAACTTATTCAGTAGTCTAGGCAAAGTTTTTAATTTATTACATTTTTGTGTGTGTGCTTTTAAGAGAGAGTTTCACCGTGTGTCTCAGTTCATGTACATCCCTAGCTGGCCTGCAACTCATAGAGGTCTTCCTGCATTTGCCCTCTGAATACTGGAATTGAAAGTGTGTCCCACCAGCCGGGCGGTGGTGGCGCACGCCTTTAATCCCAGCATTCGGGAGGCAGAGGCAGGCGGATCTCTGTGAGTTCGAGGCCAGCCTGGTCTACAAGAGCTAGTTCCAGGACAGGA
>NC_022016.1:69009776-69010728 GCF_000317375.1 Microtus ochrogaster
CACTGACCGGAGCCAGTCAGGCTTTAGCACCCTGCCTGTAGGCAGAGGATGCTCTCCTACAAGCCCCTGTGGTATTCACCGCCAATTCACACCCCGCCTTTAGAAGGGAGACATCTTAACAGTTGTGAGCTACCGTGTGGGTTCTGGGAATCAAGTCCATATTTTCTGGATGAGCAGCCAACACTTGTAGCATGAATTCTAGTTGGTCTAAAACCAATAATAAGATAATAAAAACCCAGAGCCAGATATAGGAGTTAATGCTGAATGTCAGAGAAGCAGAGAGGCCAGCCACTAGAGAGTTCTTTTACCTCTACCAACACTCAAACCAAAGGGGCTATCCTTGTCCTCAGTCTGTCTCCTCAGACTTTGTCCTCTGACTGCAGGGGCGATCCTCAGACTGCAACTGTTTCCACCAAACCTCATACTACACTCAGCTCTTGCTACCTTCTGCTTTGTACTCCTCTCTCCACCCAGCCATATCACTCCTGTCTCCACCTCCCTACTGCTGGGATTAAAGGTGTGGGATCCCAAACGCTGGGATCACCTTTGTGTGAGCTCTTTCTCTTTTAGAAGATTCAGTCTTGTGTAGCCCAGGGTGGTCTGCCTCTGTCTTGGGAATCCTGGGATTAACGGTGCATGCCACTACTCCCTGGCCTCTAGTAGTTTAGCTCTGCACTCTGATCTTCTGGCAAACTTCATTTGTTAAAACATAAACAAAATATCACTACAAATACTATTAACTGTTGAGCAATCTCTCCAGGCTCTAGTGATTTGTTTATTCTGATTGGTTTTTCGAACAGCCGCTCTGCCTTGGCTGACCTGTAACTTGCCCTATAGACCATGCTGGCCTTGAACTTGGTGTCATTTTCCTGCCTCAGGACACCTTTAGGTGTGCACCAACCTTCCTGTCTCAGTCTCACAAATGCTAGGATCCTCCTGGGTGTGCAGCTCC
>NC_022016.1:69017994-69019259 GCF_000317375.1 Microtus ochrogaster
TATAGATAAGTTACAGAATCTGCCTGGAGAGCTGGGTCCAAACTTGACTGTATTGGCTGTCATCTTAACAGAGTCTGCACTGAGGAACGAGGCAGGGAATACCTCAGTAAAGATAGCGGGACTTGGTCACCTGACCTGGCTCTCAGTTAAGATGGAGGTGGTCACCTGACCTCAGTTAAAATGGCAGCAGTCACATGTTGTATGGAAAAGTCACATTTTTTTTTTTTGAGCCACGGAAGTTTTAAACAGAATAACAAGAGAGACCTAGAGGCGTGATCTGTCGTGTTGCCAAGCCATCACACCATAAGCCACCGCAGGGAACAAAAGCACTGGAATTGAAAACAGCCACCTCAGGAATCTGACCAATCTTGTTGGTTTCTGTGGAATCAGCAGTAGCCGTGTCAGGGATAGTTTGAGGAAAAGCGGAGCTGGTAGAACACCAGCAGAGCATTCATAGGTGAGTGGCCGATAGCTTGAGGGTTTACACCATAGCTGGAAATGTGAAAACTGTGAAAGAATACCACAGGGCGTCTCCTCTCTAGAGCCAGGGTGTTAAAGTGTGACTGGCTTTGGTCTGGGCGACTCGGAAGCCAAAGAGGCTAGAGGCCAGGCTGAGCGGTCTGTCATAATAGGGACCACTTATGGGTAGTCCAAAAGAAAAAAGGAAAAGAAAGGAGAAAGAATAATCCAAGGGACCTTGGGCCCCAAATCGAATGCACCACAGCATGTGCAGTGCTAGCGCGGGAGGACCAATCCTGGGTCGTCCAATCACGTTTTTAGCTATGGAAAGCAACCAGAGATGAAGTTCAGTGAAGGGCTCAACCAAAGCTGTGAAGGCTGTGGTTGGGGACTGGAAGAGGAAAACTCACCACCAAAGCTGCTGGTGTCCGTAGAGGTCAGCATTCAGGCAGATAGAACACAAAGCTGTTGTAAAGAAACCTGGTTCCCAAGCCCAGAGTTCCACATGTCCTCAGCCAACCTGCCTGTGGGCCAGAAGGAACGTGGAGAGAACCTGGCCAAGTCACGAACACCAAATGTTATGGTAAAAATAAAATGCTGCAGGTTCCCATGTGGTGGCAGCAGGCAGCGGGTCCCCGAGACCATGGCACGGTGGGCCATGAAGGCAGTCAGTCCCAGGCAGGGAGCCATTAGGCAGGTGAGAGACAAAGATGCACCATGCAGAGAAAGTGGGTATTTATTTAGTGGGTTATGGAGGGGAAAGGGGAGAAGGAGAGAAGGGAGAAGAGGACAGAGAGAGAGGGGGG
>NC_022016.1:69020597-69021811 GCF_000317375.1 Microtus ochrogaster
TCACTATGTAGCCTTGGCTGTCCTAGAAGACACTCCAGACCAGGGTGGCCTTGAACTCAAGAGATTCACTTGCCTCTTCCAGTGCTAGGATTAAAGTTGTGAGCCACCAGGAGATAAAATCAGGTTTGTGTTTCTTCAAAATTATGTCAAGGTGAACAGCTTCAAATTGTTTTCTCCAAAAAAGCACTTCTGTTTGCCAGTTGTCTTTTCAGGGTTCCCTGGAGACAGGCAGCTAAATTCCTTGCCACCAGCTCCATTATCACTGTGGCAACTATCAGAGTTGAATGGAAGACCAAGGGAAGATGCCCCCCCCCCCTTATATTTTGAGATAGGGTCACTCATTGAACCTGGAACTCACCAATCTGGCTAGACTAACTTGCCAATAAGCCCCAGGGACCCCCAGTCTTCACCTCCCAGCACTGTATCCAACCTTTTATACCAGGGTGCTGGGGACTGAACTCAGGTCTTCATGCTTTTGTGGCGAGCACTTTATAAGCTGGCCACTTCCCTGGCCCTCAGCAATGTGTTTTCACAAGCTCTCCAGGTGGCTCTGATGCATGCTCTGGTCTGACAATCCCCATAAAGAACGAGCAGCTATTATTACAAGCGCAGATGGCAGGAACATGAGAGATTTAAGCCCCCTCACAGCCCAGCTTTGGGCTTTCCTTTGTTGTTCAGCAAAAAGATCACTGAAGGAGCTCTCAGAATAAGGCCTATAGCACACTGGGATATTTCAGGAAATGAGTCTGTGGAACAAATGTTGGCAGAGGGGTTGGTGGCCTGAGTGTGTTGTCTTGCCAGGGTTGTGTGTGGAATGGCAATGAGGGGATCTGGCTTGGCAAGACGCCGCCTCACGCTGTCTCCTGCCTCCAGGAAAACACACAACAGCCAGGAATCAAGGGCTCTTTCCCATGGTGTCCCCACGGTGCTGCTCTTCACCATCTCTGAGTTACTGAGTGCACTGATGAGAACTCGGCAAAGGATTCTTGCAAAGAAGGCCGGAGGCTTAGGAAGGGAGGTGTGACCCACCAAAGTGGGCAAGTAATGGAAATGGGCCTTTAGTTTAGCAGGGTTTCTAGTAACTGCGGAGGAAGTAGAAGGGTGCGGAAGACAGGTTTGCCGGTGATCATCCCAGTACTTGGGGTGCAAACTGAGGGCTTTTATAATGTTATACCCAGATCACAGAGTCCTGTATGTAAAAGCAAAGAGCCTTT
>NC_022016.1:69023249-69026868 GCF_000317375.1 Microtus ochrogaster
CATCGCCCGGCTGCCACCAGGTTTTGGTGTTTTCTCTCCCTCTCTTTTTTTAAGACCTGGTATCAAAATGTAGTTCAGGCCCGCCCACAACTTTTTATTCTCTTTCCAGTACCTGCTGTGAATACTGGTGTAAGATACCCTGGTTTAAGGGATAGTCTCATGGGGTTCGACTCCCCTACATGGGTTAAAACGTATAACATTACTAAAGTATATGAATGAATGGTTCGTATTCCAAGCCTTTCTCCATCCGTACCTGCAAAGATTGCATAATAATATCACACAGCCTAGCACTGGGCCCAGAGTAGGCGCTCAACAAGTTGTGTTTTTCCTTCCCCTTGACAATAGATTGGGTCCCCAGGCAGTTCCTTTCTCTCTGGGCGTCTCCATCTCCGTTCGCCCCCACAGCCTCAGCCTGGCCCCGGACGCGACGGGAGGGGAGAGGAGGGGGCGCGGTGGCTGTAGCGGGGAGCCGGCTCCCGGCTTACGTAAGAAGCGAGTCCCGCGCGGCCAGCCCGCCGGGCAGGGACGGCGCCGCCCAGCGGGATCCTGCCTGAGTCTGGCCGCGCTCCTTTCCGCCGAGGTGTGTCTCTCTCCCGCTGCTTGGGGCGGAGGTCCCTCCTGCCTAGTTTCAGGCGGTGGCCACTCTGGGGATGCGACCGTCACCAAGATGCGATCGGCCAGCGGCTCCCGCTCAGCCCACGTGCGGGGACCGACAGGGGCTCCCCGGGATCGCGCGCCTGGGTTGGGGGTCAGGGAAGGACCCGGGTGGGTTTAACCGACCTCTGACCCCAGAGGGCCGAGCTCGCTGGGCGGGGGCCCCAGCAGCATTGCACCGGCGTGGCCCGGGGCGAGGAGGTGGCGGAGGGCGGGGCTGAGGGGCGGGGCCGTCTTAAAAAGCCTCGCCTTCCCTCTATAGGGGTGGCAGGCAAATCCCCGGGTGCGGAGGGTACCGAGGCCGGGGCTGTCGGGCCAAGTGCGCGGGCTGCCGTCCACGCCATCCCCCTCCCCTCCAAAGCCATGGCTTCCAAACTCCTGCGCGCGGTTATCCTCGGGCCGCCAGGCTCGGGTAAGGGCACCGTATGCCAGAGGATCGCCCAGAACTTTGGCCTCCAGCATCTCTCCAGCGGCCACTTCTTGCGGGAGAACCTCAAGGCCAGCACGGGTGAGGGGCTGGGGTAGGGGGACGAGGGTGGAGACGAGCTGGCGGGGTGGTAGGGTCGGGAGCCGCGCGGTCGCGGGCACGGGTCCCCCTCGGCGCCGGCGCCCTGCCCCCGCCCGCCCGCGTGTGCCCGTGCGGGCTCGTACGTGCCGCGGCGCATGCAGCCAGCCGCCCGCCCGCGCGGCTTAACCGCGCCCGGAGGAGGCCGAGGTTGGCCGGCAGCTCCTCTGACTGCACCCGTCGCTTGTGCGTGGGGAGGACCTCGCGCTCCCGGCCGAGGGAACGCGAGCCGCTCGGCGGGATCCCTCACCGGCCTCTCACGCCGCTTCCCCTGTGTAGGGACCCTGGGTCCCCTGTTGCGGTCCCGCTGAGCCGCCAGGAGCTGGGGACCGCGCGCGCCGCCCACCTGTGGGAGTCGCAGCCGCCGGCGCTCTGGGACTCCGCGGCGCGCACCCCCACGGCCCCCCGCGCGCGCTCTGGCCTGGAGCCAAGCGCTGCAAGCCGGTGAAAGGCCTGTGGTCGCAGCAGGCGTCCGCGGCAAACTGTCCCCGCCAACTCCCCTCCTCCTCAAGCTCTACTTGGCCCCCTGGAGACCCGGAGACTCGTTCTGATAAATTGCATTTTTGAGTTCAGCCTTTCTGCCAATGGCCTTTTGAGACTGTCCCTCGGCGGGTGCGGTAAAGTTGGCGATCTAGATTGCCCCTTCTCTCCCCAGTCTTGCAAATTCTCCCTCTCCCCTCTTCCTCGGCTCCCGGATCCTAAGGAATAAGCATGAGAAAACCAAGCATTAGCGAGGAACTGCGGGGCGCCTACCCTTCTAGGATGCAGATGAGCGTAATTAGCAACTCCCTTCTGTAGCTGAGGTCCTTCCCTAGCTCTGTTCTCACCTGTGTCCAAGTGGTTATTGCTCCTTCTGGACTAATTGTTCCTGAATCTGCATTTCAGAAGCGTCTGTAAGTATGAGCAGGTGGGTGGAGGACAAGGCTGGGAAGCAGATTGATATGAACCAATTTAAGCATCTGGAAGGCTGTTTATTCTTCCACTGAAGCAGGTTTTAAAATCCAGTCTTTATTTGGATTCTCGGGGCACCTTCCCTCTTAACCTGTGTCTGAGATATAGTGTACCACTTTGTATTTTGTTACCTCGCGGGCGGCCCCCTTTGGCCCCATCACTGAGGATTGATTGAGCTCAGGCCTTCGAATAGGCTAGGCAGTTACCACACCCCTGAACGACAGTCAAAACCGGTTTTAAGTTAAAATTTAAAATCTTACTTGTATGTGAGTGTGGTTTTACCACTGTGCCTGTGGCACTTAGGTCCTCAGCCTAGGTGTCAAGCGCCTTTATACTTGGAGCCTTCTCAGCCAGCCCTTAGATTTACGATAGGGCCTTATTAAGTTACTAGGCGTTTATCTGTCTCAGCTGGGGTTATGGGCGAACCCCCATCCCCGGGGCAGTTAGATTCTTTTTCTCCGCCAAGGATCGAACTTCACGCCGATGTGAATGCTAGCTAGACTGTACTCCTGAGCTACGAGCCTCCCGGGCTCCTTGTTTAATGTATTCCAGTATTGGCCTCTCTTTTCTAATGCACTCTTTCAGAATTTGGAATACAGTTTGGGAGGGGGCAACCTGACGGTTTGTGTGTAGGATTGGACTTCTAGATTAGGCTATAGAGGCTAGCTGAGACAAGGCTAGCGGAATGTCCATCCCTCTGGAATGAAGGACTAGTGGCCTTTTTCTTTTTTAGATGGGCGGTAGCGGTAGCCACCTTTCTTGGTGGCTTTAGGCCGACTGGCCTCACTCAAAGGCCATGCACTTGATCTCAAAGTCACCATTTACTGCCTATAGTTGATGGTCTTCATACTGAGGCAGGTGGCGAAATCTGGCAGCTTGCTGGTCAGGGCAGCCTGATTGAGGATATGCTTCCCTTGATGGTGCTCCTCCTTGTGTGGAGAAGGAAGGCAGCCTCCTAGTGCTCTGTCTCCCAGGCTCTGCTGTCCTGGCTGCTGCACATGGGGGCAAAGACTTCTGATGGCTCCTCAGCCTTAAGTCTGATCTCTATGTGATCACTGTATTAGCATAGCCCGAATGCTGGAACTAGCTATGGAGATCAGTCCAGCCTCAAACATAGATCCATCTACCTCTACCTCCTGAGGGCTGAGTTTAAAGGCCTGTGCCTCCCTCCACACCTGGCCTCCTTTTCACTTTTTAAAAAGAGTTTTAAGAGGAACCAGGTGGTGGTGCTGGCTGCCCACACCTTTAATCCCAACACTTGGGAGGCTGAGGCAGCTGGCTCTGAGTTCAAGGACAGTCTTGTCTACAAGAGCTAGTTCCAGGACAGGATCCAGAGCTATAGAGAAACTCTGTGTCAAAAAACATACAAACAAGCCGGGCGGTGGTGGCGCACGCCTTTAATCCCAGCACTCGGGAGGCAGAGGCAGGCGGATCTCTGTGAGTTCGAGA
>NC_022016.1:69026984-69028337 GCF_000317375.1 Microtus ochrogaster
AACTAAAGAAGAACTTTAAGAGAGGAGATATCTTTCTTTCCCTACTAACTTTTTACTTGGCTGTCTTTTCTTCTCACATTTAAAAAAGTGTTATTATATGTATGAATATTACATCAGTATGTGAACCATTTTCATGTCTCGTCCTTACGTCGGTCAAAAGAGGGCATCAGGTCCCCCCGAAACTAGAGTTAAGATGGTTGAGACATGGTATGGATACCGGAAACCGGATGCAGGTCCTCTCGAGCATCCAGTGCTCTTAACCACTGAACCACCTCTCCATCCCTCGTCATTTTTTAGTTTTTATTTTAATTTTAAGACAGTGTCTCACTATGTAGACCAGACTGGCTTGGAACTCAGATCCACCGACCTCTGCCTGTTTAAGACAGGAATTAAGGTGTGTTCCACCATATTCTGCCCTGTTCTCAGTTTTTAAAATACCAGTTAATTTTCTTCTGAAGTTTTATTTCTATAGTGTTGGTCCCCCCCCCCCCATTTCTCTGTGTAGACCTAGTTGGCCTTGAACTCACAGAGCTCCAACCTTTCAAGTGCTGGGATTAAAGGCACTGCCTGCAGGTGTCTATTTTTTTAAATGCCTTCATTCCTCCACCCTTTTCTCACATAGTAAAAGTGACTTAAATGTTTTGGAGAATCATCTGCCCCACCCCCTTTTTAATCTCTCCCATTAACTAATTAAAAAACTTGA
The DNA here is from genome assembly GCF_000317375.1 of Microtus ochrogaster. Classification (NCBI taxonomy): domain Eukaryota; kingdom Metazoa; phylum Chordata; class Mammalia; order Rodentia; family Cricetidae; genus Microtus; species Microtus ochrogaster. The sequence continues at coordinate 69,027,688 of NC_022016.1, forward strand.
CCAGGCAAAGAAGTGATAAAAGACTGCAATTTGTTTTGAAAGTGGCTTGTTCCTAGGTGTGTGATGTCTCTAGAAGTCTCTTTGAGAGTCTTAGGGGCCACTCTGTCTTATAAGAACAGGATTATGCAGGATTTTTATTTCCTGTCACCCACCTGCTGCTTGCTTTTAACCTCCCAGGGAAGCCAAGAACCCTTCTGGATGTACAGTTTATAGTTGGAGTCTGAGGATGATGACGAAACACAGCGACGCCCAGGAAGTCAGTAGCGATTTCAGTTGGAAAGTAGCTCCGGCCATCTGCTTCAGCCTGGATTTATTTGGGCAGGCTCTTGCCTACATGGCTTGCCTCCTGCAGTCACAGTCTGGCTGGCAGAACGCTGCCCTGCCGGAAAGGGCCTATCTGACCTCTGTGCTCTGGAGACGGAAGTCTTTTCGCTGGCCTGCAGGATCCATCTTCTTCCTCTGCACATCCATCCTTCTTCCGTGTTGATTGTATCAGCTATTAGTTGAGTCCTGAAGGCCTGTAGCTGTCCACTTCATCCACTGGCCGCATATCTACTGGGGTAGTGTGCCTGAGGGTAATCACATTGCTTAAGAAAATGATGTACCTTTATAGCCGGGCGGTGGTGGCGCACGCCTTTAATCCCAGCACT
>NC_022016.1:69029489-69031863 GCF_000317375.1 Microtus ochrogaster
TAGACCAGGCTGGTCTCGAACTCACAGAGATCCACCTGCCTTTGCCTCCCGAGTGCTGGGATTAAAGGCGTGCGCCACCATCGCCCGGCCCCTCCAGAACTCTGATATTTTGTGATAGCTTTCTTTGCTAGGTTTTATCTGAAGGATATAAAGATCCCCTTTTAAGGCTCAGATAGTGGTGTTTAAAAACAAAACAAACAGGCTCCTTTTAATATTGGAGTCTAGTATCTCAAGGGTAAAAGAACTGGAGAGGTTCCATTTGGAAGCATCTTGGAGGACTTGACTAAAGAAAAGATGTTCAAGAAGGAACCTGTTTCTGTTCTTATTAATTAATATTAACTGTAGCTCCTGCCAGGGTTTTGCAGATGGACTAGCTTTTCAGATAAGGCTCTGAGCTGGTCCTCTGTGAAAAGATGACCTCGTTCAAAGGGCTCAGGCTTTTGGGTACTCATTAAGTATAAATGTGCAGCTTATGTAAGGGTGAAATTCTCTGAGACTGGAGGATGGATGGGTTTGGAGACCTGAGTCAGATCGGTATTACGTCTAAAATAACTTGAAATGGTTAATTTTTCCTGGTGCATCCCAGGATTCCTAGGGTATGCAACATTCTGCTTTCCCCATTTGGTGAGACCCAGGACCAAGGGCTGGAAAGTCTCTCGGGCTATAGATCTAGTTCAGTTGATAGGTAACCTGCCTAGCTTGCAGGAAGCCCTTGGTTTGATCCTGTGCTCTGTGTAAACAGAAAAGGCAGTGTATTGAGTCTAGCTTGAGTTCTGGACCTTGAACTCAAGGCTTTTGTGTCTCAGCTCAGCAGGCACTTGGTGACCCACTGAGCCCTTTCCCAAACCCCATAGTCTTGAACTTCTGGTCTTGCTGCAACCTCCTCAGTTCTGGTATTTTAGGTCACCATGCCTAGGTTTTTTAAGTTTTTTTTTTTTAAGCTTTTCTTTTTAAAGGTTTTTTTTTTTTTTTTAAAAGCTTTTCTTTTTTAATGTTTATTGATGTTTTGCCTACATGCATGTCTGTGTGAGGATGTCAGAAGCTCTGGGACTGGAGTTCCAGACAGGTGTGAACTGCCACATGGGTGCTGGGAAATTAACCCAGGTCCTCTGGAAGAGCAGCCAGTGCTCTTAACTGCTGAGCCATCTCTCCAGTTCCTTGCCCAGTTTTATATGTTGCTTGGGATTGAAGCCAGAGCATCTGCATGCTAGGCAAGCTATGGACCAGCTGAGGTATATTGTTTAAATTGTTCCCGTGGGTTATTCTAAGCAAATAACTCAGTAGAATTAACATTGACGTCATCAGCTAATTTTCCGATATTCTCTGAATGCCATTTGCTTCTCCACCAGTGTGTTTCCTAAGATCCAGTTTAACAGTGCACGTTTAATAGAGTCACTAAATCTTCTTTGTCTTGTGCAATCTCAGTTGTTTCTTTTTTCCCTTTTTTTCTTCCTCTGAGTTTCTTAATTTTCTCAAATCTTTCACAACTTTGGGTTTTTTTTTGTTTTTTTTTTTTTGAGACAGGGTCTGCTCACGTAGCCCATAATTTTCTCAAATCTTTCACAACTTCGGTTTTTTTGAGACAAGGTCTGCTCACGTAGCCCATTCTGGCCTTGAATTGTTGCTTCATCTCTCTCGGCCTCTTGAATGATAGGATTATAGGTGTGTGCTATCATTCTTGGCTTCCAGACCCAGCTCCAGTCTTTAATGTCTTTGTGAAAGAGCACAAGAGTGTCTTTGAAAAAAAAAAAGAGTGTCTTTGACTCTTTCAATTTGTGTTGCAGTGTCTGAAGGCTTACTTCACACAGTAAGTAGTTGATGGAGGACCTCATGGCCCCTGGAAACGTCTCCTGGATGCTCAGAGATGCTCTGGCTGCACTTTTGAGACCCGTGGATATAACTAGTCTTCTGATATTGGGGATTGGGGATAGAGTCTCCTGGTGGGCAAGCAGGTAGCGTTGCATACTATAGTGTCTTACTTACAGTGAGTGTTAGGATCTGGGCAGTGTGACTTGTGAGGTACAAAGTAGTAAAATAAGGTGTATTCTCTGAAAGGGCTGCACAGCTGCAGGAGAAGCAGGCAGGCAGCTGAAGAGTTAGTTGCAGGAGTGCATGCCTGGGTCTGCAGGACACGGGGAAAGGACGGCTTGGGGGTGGGGGACACCTTAACAGGGTCTTTCTTGTTCTATAGCCCAGGCTGGCCTATTCTCACAAGTGTAGTCTAGGATGGTATCAGACTTGCCTGTATTGCTGCATCAGTCTTTTGAGTATTGCGACTCATCTTAAAAATTACTTATCATTAGTTCTCTCTCCCTCTTCCTCCTCTCTCTCTCTCTCTCTCTCTCTCTCTCTCTCTCTCTCTCTCTCTCTCTCT
>NC_022016.1:69031963-69046280 GCF_000317375.1 Microtus ochrogaster
AATGTTTGAATGCGTGGTCCCCAGTTCGTGGAACTGTTTGTGGATTAGAAAGATTATGAGGTGTGGCCTTGCTGGAGGAAGTATGTCACTGTAGGTGAACTTTGTGGTTTCAAAAGCCCAGGCCATGCTCAGTGTCTCTCTCTCTCTCTCTCTCTCTCTCTCTCTCTCTCTCTCTGGGTCAAAAGACAACTTTAATGATTTGTTTTTTTTTTTTCCCTCCAAGTTTATGTGGGTTCTGGGGCTCAAACTCAGATTGTCAGGCTTGTGTGGCAAGCTCCGTACCCACTGAGCCGTGTTGCTAGCCCTTGTTGGGAAGCACATTAGAGGAAGTGGGTCCTAAGTTAGGGTTACTATTGCTGGGGTGAAATGCTGTTACCAAAAGCCCCTTGGGGCGGAAAGGGTTTATTTGACTTCCACCTCCACATCACTTTTCATCATCCTGCCTTGACGGAAGTCAGGAAGGGAGCTCACATAGAGCAGGAACCTGGAGGCAGGAGCTGAATCAGGAGTGCTGCTTACTGGCATGCTCCTCATGGCTTGCTCAGCCTGCTTTCTTAGAACCCAGTGCCACCAGGCCAAACCTAAGCATGGCTGCTGAGCTGCACCAAGTCTTAAGCGGGGCTGTTGCATTTGCTCCATGCATCTTGCTCCGGCTCCCATTGCCTGTGCTTTAAGATACTCATAAAAATAACGTATCGGGGGCTGGAGAGTTGAATTCTACAGTGTTCATGGGTAGTTCACAACTGGCTTTAATTTCACCTCTAGGGGATCTGACACCTGCCTCCCACTGGGGCATGCTCCTCACATGAGCGCGCTCGCGCACACATACACACACACTTTAAAAACTAGTGTAATGTAGTTTATGAAACTTTATGAACTTTCTAGAATTCAAGCGATGGCTAATTATCATGAAGCTGGTAAACTGGGGTTGAAACTATTAGAAATAGACAGTTTATGAAAGTCTGGCTATCTTTTTGCCAAAATGGTGCTGTATTCTGCTGTATTGCTATCTGATTTGTAAGTTGAAGTGATGTTTTCCTTGTGAAGTTTTTGGGCTTTCTCCAGCCGTCAGGCATTCAAACACGGGCTTGCTTTAGCAAACTTAAGTTTGGTTCCCCCCCCCCCAAACATAGGTAGGTGCTAAAGAGTATTTACACACTCCCCCTCCCCCCTCCCGGCACACATTGACATTCATTTGGCCTTTCAGACACAGTACAAAAGGTCTCATTTGTCTAGCACCGTGAAGTTCATTTTGGATGGTTGATGTTACATTTTAACCGCCTCACCTCCAAAGCCCGAGAACTTTTCGTACTTAGGAAATGGCCGGGCACCAAGCATTCGCCCCCTTGTGGAAATAGTGCATCGTGAGTCCTGATCATCAGGTCCGAAAGCAGCTGAAGATTAACTATTTTCTACACGTAGCACTTTAATAGACATCGCTTTTTAAATTTTTGATTTGCATCACTGACCAGGGACCCTGCCTGGCACTTTGTAATTCTGGGGCCTTGGCCTTCGGTTTGCAGCATCTGCCAGGCTCAGGATCGCCTCCTCTGTTCCTATTAGTTATAATCCACGTGCCTGTTTACACAGTAGCAGTTCCTGCTGGATAATTCTAAAATAAGTAAATGGCCCCAGAGATTGAGCAATTTGCCCTAGGTCAGACGGCTAGATAAACTGACATTCAAACCTGGGACTTTTGAGCTGGACTCGGGCTCATCCTGTCACGTTGCCTTCCTGGCACCGGGGGTTGTAGTAGCACGTGTTTGCCTCAAGTTCCCCATCTTGCCACATCGCCCGGGCAAGATTGAAACTGTCTGTAGCCCAGGCTGTCCTGGAACTTGGGGAGATTAGATCCTTCTACCTCTTATCTGGTTAGAAATGCCTTTTGAGATAGCCTATCTTAATCTGTTTGCCTGCTGACACAAAGCGTTTCACACTGTCCTTTAGAGCAACAGGAATTCCTTTCGACATTTCTTGGAGCAGAGAGACAGAAACAGGGTCTGTGAAGTCCCGATTGACCTGGCCTGTAACTCAGTGTGTAGCCCAGACTGACTGTGAATTTGATCTTCCTGCCTCAGCCTCCTGACATGCTGGAATCGCGGGGGCACAGGGCCATGCCACCTTGCCTGGTCATTTTGCACACTCCTGAAGACTGGTGGTTTTCAGGATCTTTGATTCTGTGCTGGCTCCCTGAGCTCTGATCATGTGCTAACGGGATGAACGTGGGGGAGGGAGTGGGGGGGTGGGGAGGTTAAGTGCTGCGTGGAAACACTTAGTCGCTGCCGTGTTTGAACATTTGTTATGTATGTTTATGCGGGGTGGTTGTGCACCCATTCACAGGACAATTTGTGGGGGTCACTTCTACTGTGGGGACTGTTAGGGAGCAGTCAAAGTCATCAGGCTTGGCAGCAAGTGTCTTCAGCTTCTGAGCCGTCATGCCGACCACCCCTCCACTTTGTTTTTTGACGTGTTGTCTGACCAGGTAGGTAGCCCCAGGTAAGCTTTAGCCAGTGCTTTATCCTTCTGCCTCAACTTCCCACTGAGTGCTGGGATTACAGGCTTTGTCACTATGCCCAGCTCGTAAGTTGCTTCTCTCACCCTGATGCTGTAGCTCTGCCGATGAACTATACTGTAAACTATACCTGAGCTATACCCCTAGCTTTGTGCCTTTTGTCGTAGGGGAAGTAACCCCATTCTCAAGGGAGATCAGGTGGCCTCGTGAGCTAATAATACCTTTAAAAGCTTCACCTTTAAATATTGCAATTATCTTAAATCTTTAGGTGTAGGGGACACATTTGATAGAAGCATGGCAGGTGGCAGAAAATCCTAGCAGCTCAGCTCTTCACAGGTGTGGTGTTGAGGTGCATAAAAGCCAATTGAAGTTGGGAGGGCAGGGCGGCGCATACTCCAAATACTAGCACTCAGGAAACTGAGGCAGGAGGATTGAGAATTCCAGCCCAGGCTGGGTGGTTGTTACAGGAAACGAGTTAGCTAGGCTAGAGGTTTACCCTCAAAACAGTTTTGAACAACACATCCACGAAGAAGGAAACGCCGCCCCCAATCCCAAAAAGGTCTGAAATAGAAACCATCTGCGGCAGCCAGGAGGTAGCGATGAGGCTTCATTGTGACAGTGTGAGGCCTGGAGTATTGCCGGAGCCAGTGTTCCTTCATTAGGCACTTGCCAGCCGCTCCGTGCCAGGGTTAGGCATGGGGAGGCATGCAAACAAAGCTTGTTCTGACCTTGAGGCACTTAGGGCTCAGGGTTCAGGTTGTGGCTCTCAAGATGTTCCCGTGAGGTGTGCGTGCGTGGGTGGAGCGTTGAAGCCAGAGACGGGGTGGGCGGGGGCCATTGCTCAGATGTAACCTTCCCTGGTGCGCCTTTCATTCTCTGGATCTGTTTTCAGCCTTGCCTTTGAAGCTCGTCCACACTGTTCCCGCCGCGGGTGGCTCTTTTCTGGGACTTCTTGATACCATCTGTACCTTCTGTTGGGCGTTCATTTTCTCCTCCCAGTGACGGGTTCCTTTTGATTATTAATGACTTCAGCCATAGTCTCTCACCAATTAAATAGTAAAGTTAATTAATGGCAGTCGAGTTCAGAGACTTTGGACATAAGCTCAGCAGGGTGAAGTGTGACTTTTCTTACATTTTACGTCCCGTTTAAGTGTATCAAGAAGGTAGTATTCCACCGTGATGACTGGTCACTGGAAGGCAGTTCTCTGAGGAGATCTTTGAACTGAGCTTCAGGGGGAGTGCGATCTGGTGTTCCTTTTTGGGGTACAGGGGGAGTGACCTTAAAGTGGAAAAGAGGAACCTGGTCCGTTCTGTTCATGGTATGGACGGAGAACCATAGGCTCAGGGTCTTTTGAGTGATCAGATTTATTACTGGAGAAATGCATTTCTGTTGCTGTTAATATGTAATAAACTAGCTTTACTGAGGTAAAATTTGCCTGCAGTAAACTTAGCCCTTTAAAAACATTCAGATGGGCTCATTGGGTAAAAATGCTTGCCGTGCAAGTTTGATGACTTGAGTTCAGTTCCCAGAACCCAGCAACCCAAGTGAAAAGCCGCATGCACCTGTAATTCCAGCCCTCCTATAGACAGGTGGGGAACTCACTTGGAAGCTTGGGACTGTAGCACATGCACAAGAAGCAAGAGAGACCCTAATTCAAAATGAGATGAAAGCAGAGAACCAGCTTCTGACACCCACACAAAGTCTAGACACTTTCAAGGCCACGTGTTCCAGTTACCCGGTACCACGAAATAAAAATGTCTGGACAAATCAAGCTAAGTGTGATGGCATTGGTGCAATCCCAGCCTCTTCAGAGGTTGAGGCAGAAGGATTGTGAGTTCAAGGCCAGCCTGGGCTACAGGGGGAGTTCTCAGACTCTCAGAATAAATCGAAGGGTGGGAGCATCGCTCAGTTAATGGGCTTGTCTCGCATGTTTAGACCCTCTGTTTGCTCTCTACCAAACAGTCCACACAGATCAGCCGAGCGCCAAATCCTACACCTGTACTCTCAACCTTTGGGAGGCTGAAGCAAGAGGAGATTGTGGGTTCAAGGTCAACATGACTGTGTGAGACCCACATTTGATAGAACAACAGAAAACAAAACAAATCAACAAGAACCCCGAAGAAAAGCACTCCCACAGACATAGGAGTCGGTGTATTTTACAGAGTGGTAAAGCCACTATTCTCAACTAATCATAAAGGTTTCCCAGTCTCAGAGAGACCCTGTGCCCGTTGGCAGGTGGCCCATACCCATCTCCCACCTTCTAGTCTCTGATCTTTGAGTCCTGCTCGTAGGCTCCGGCTTCGGATCTTCTGCCTCTGCCTCCTGAATGCTGGGGCTGCTGCATCTCACCTGTTACCTCAGGGATCCTCTCCACAGTGCCAGCCTGAGCTTTGTCTCACTTTGAGCTTTGGCTCCTCTAGTGGTGTAAGGTGGTTCCAGTTTGTGGGATGTCTGTCCCTGTGCTGACGCCTGTCTGTCCCCACTGGAAAACTGTCAATTCAGATCGCTTCCGTGTTAAATGGGCTCATCGGTCTTTTTTTTTTTTTAAATATTTATTTATTATGTATACAATATTCTGTCTGTATGTCTGCAGGTCAGAAGAGGGTACCAGATCTCGTTACAGATGGTTGTGAGCCACCATGTGGTTGCCGGGAATTGAACTCAGGACCTTTGGAAAAGCAGGCAATGCTCTTAACCACTGAGCCATCTCTCCAGCCCCTCATCGGTCTTTTTTATTCGGTTCATTCTCTTAAAGAGAGCAGCCAGTGTAGACAGAACCTGTGATATAGTTCCAGGTTCTTCCTTTAATGGTAACTATGGATAACATCTTAGGGCATGCTTTCTCTTTTTCCAAAAGAAAGGTTGGTTTTTTACTTGCGTCAGTTCCAGCCCCTTAGTTTTAGGAAAATGCTGCAGCTTGGGGGAAGGACAAAATCTCTTTCCACAGAGATTTTGTTTTGGTTTTCCAGAGTTCTTAGGGACTAAACGTTACGCATAGCAATGAACCTGAAGTTTTGAGTATTCAGTTTCTTAAGATGTCTTAGAATTGAAAGGGATTTTGGGTCATTCTGCCCAAGTGGCCATTTTAGCTTGCTCCCTTCTGTGGCAGCTGATAGCTCAGCCCCCAGGCACTGAGAGTGGCTCTTCCAGTGCTGCATAAGTCTAATTGTTGGGAGATTTTTCTTTTATCCCCTCTCATACAGAGATGAAAGCCAAGTCCTTGAAATGATCATCAGGAAGCTGCCATCCTTTTGTCCAGCTTCTTTCTTCAGTGTCACATAAATTACATCCACGGGCTCTTCAGATATTGAATAGTTTCAAGGCACCTCTGAGAAGAGCCCTACTTTCCTGCGATTATATTTCCTCGCTCGGTCTCTCATCCCCCTACCCACCCATCTTTCCCCCTCCCTCCATCCTTTCCATTTATCCACCCATGTTGTGTGTGTGTACGTACACATGTATACATATGTAGTGTGTGGGAGTGGTTATGTGTTCTGTGCAGTCAGGAGAAAAGCTGTGCTTTTGATTTTGAATGAGTGAATTCCTGAAGAATGTAGGGAGCAATGGAATAACTAACAAGGAACAAAGAAGTAGCAGGTAGCTAACAAGACATCAGATCTGGAGCTCAAACTCGTTATCCGGTGGCGATGCCTGGTGTAGCCCATTGAGCAAGCATCGTCAAATCAGAGACTCACCAATGTCCAGCAGAGATCGACAGGGGAAACCGAGGCAGTCAGTTGGAGTTCCCTACCGAGCCTTCTCTCCATGGCTGAGCTTCCCATGACTGAACTGCTGACCTCCTTGGCCACTGTGCCCACTTATCATGGACTAGACACTAGTAATATCTGGTGGAAATGGTTCGCCTTCTGGCTCTTCTCAACACACATGGTGTTTTTACCCGTGGGCTCTTGTGGTGTTCTTGTCCTTCCTGTTAGAGTTAGGGGGACCAGACCATCCCCAGAAAAGGAGCCTTGGATTTAAAGTGGGCCTGGAGTGGAGGGAAGGATAGCCTCTCTTCAGAGCTATTGTCCCAGTGAGTTCACACAGCAGAGGACAGTTTACCAGTATCCCTGTGTATGTATGTGTCTGCCTGTATGTGTCTGCGCATGCGCGTGCCCTTTCTAGGGGTCAAATTTGGGTGTTGCTCCTTGGAAGCCATTCAGCTGTCTTTGCTTTTCTTTAAGATAGGGCATCACTGGGATCTGGGACACACCAGTTGGTTAGGCTGGCTGGCCAGGGAGCCTCAGGAATCCCATTGTCTCTGTCTCTAGCACTATGATTGCAAACATATGTCATGCAACATATGTGTAGTGGGATTGAGTTGAAGTCCTCATGCTTGTGGCGAGCACAAGTTATTCTGACAGTTATTTTATCTACCTAGCTCCTGGTTATTTTTCTTCTGGGTTTTAATACAGGGTTTCACTATGTAGACCAGACTTGCATCAACTAAAGGCCTGCCTTTTCTTTTCTTTTGGGGGGGGGGTTTCGAGACAGGGTTTCCCTGTGGTTTTGGAGCCTGTCCTGGAACTAGCTCTTATAGACCAGTCTCGAACTCACAGAGATCCTCCTGCCTCTGCCTCCCGAGTGCTGGGATTAAAGGCGTGCGCCACCACCGCCCGGCTAAGGCCTGCCTTTTCTGAGACATGGTTTGACTCTATGGAATGGGGACTCCCTATGCTGCCTAGGGCCTCGAACAACTCCTGCCACTGAGTGCTGGGATTGCAAATGTGAAATGCGAGCCACCATTTTAAAAAAAATAATGCCACGACTCCATTTTGATGGCCACCAGCAGCTGCCGCCAGTGGCTAAATGGAACTGTTTTAGCTGTTGAGGGCTTCCCGTTGTCTTCCGCTTTCTCTCAATTTTCATGTTATTTCAGGCATTCTGAAGACGATCCTGGCCGGCTTAGCCTTGTAAAAGCTCCTGATATATATAACCAGTTGCTGTAGCTCACAACTGCATTCTTGTACGCAGGAAGCAGGAGTAGAAGGATCGATGAACGCAAGTCCAGTTCTAGTCTGCACTGTGAGTCCGGGTCTGCCCCAAAGAGATCCACAGTGAGGCGCTGTCTAACTGCCCTTTTCTTCCCGCCAGAGCTCATAGTATCTGAGTGTGTGTGTGTGTGTGTGTCGTCAGACTCCAACTCCAACTCCAGGGTACTCGTTTTGTTCTTCGGAGCTGGAAATCCTTCCAACTCTTTTTGGTATGTGTATATGTGCTTGTGAATTTGAACCCATGTATTGTGTTTGGGTGCCAATGAACGTTGTGTATTGTGTATGGGGTCATTCTCCACTTCAGGCTTCATCCATCTTTTGTTTGTTTTTTTTTTTTCCATACTGGGTTTCTCTGTTTAATTTTTTGAGTATAAGTGAGTGCCTGCCTGCATGTATGTACGTATGAGCACCACATGTGCACCTGGGTCCTTTAGAGGTCAGACGAGGATGCTGGATGTTCTGTAATGAATCATAGGCAGTGAACCACCATATGGGTGGATGCTGGGAATGGTACCCCACGTTCTGCAAGAGTGCCCAGTGGACCGCTGAGTCATCTCTAGCTCTCCTCCTCACTTTTGAGTATCTCACTTTCTTGAAACTCCAGTTACAGAGCTCCAGGGATCCTCCTGTCTCCCTACTGCTGGGATTGCAAGCACAAGCCACCGTTGTGACTTTTTCTTTTAATGTGGATACTGTGTATTGATTGACCTGGTCTCAAGCTCACCTGACAAGTACTTTACTACTGGAATCTCCCCAGCCCTGTATTGGTAAACTCTCTAAATTCCGAAGCAGTATCTGTTTCAGCTAACCTTTTTGTTTTATGATGTAGAGCGCTCAGCGGTGCCCACCCCATCTCACCTTGGGCTCTCAGTGGTGCCCACCCCAGCTCTGTGACCTTAGGCGAGGCTGCCAACCTTTGAGTGTTCACCTACAGTTACAGGATGGCAGAGCTACCTTGGAGTTCTGGGAGTGCTGGCAGGGCTCGGGCTAGAGTGAGGCAAGTCAGACACTGCTGATGGAGATCCGGGGGATACTGAGAAATCAGCCTCCGTGTAGGTGTTGGAGACTGAATCCTGATCCTCAAGAGTGCAGCGCCATCGCTCCAGTCCCATACTTTTCTTTTTAATATTTGATTTTTAATTTGTGCTTGCACTCACATGCATGTATGTTTGTGTGTGCACATGTCTGTGTAGGTGTTGGCTCCCATGTATCTGGCGGGACAGGCAGTTGTGAACTGTCTGATGTGAATCCTGAGATCGGATCTTTGTTAGATTAGAAAAGGCTCTTTACTGAGCTAGCTCTCTGGCCCCAATACGTTTTTTTTAAAAAACGATTTGTTTAAAAATTAGGTGTACAGCCGGGTGGTGGTGGCGCACACCTTTAATCCCAGCACTAGGGAGGCAGAGGCAGGAGGATCTCTGTGAGTTTGATGCCAGCCTAATCTACAAGAGCTAGTGCCAGGACAGGCACCAAAAACTACAGAAAATCCAAGTAAAAAAAATTAGGTGTACATATATGTCTGTGTTAGGGTATGTGCCTATGAGTGCAGGCACCCAAGAAGGCCAGAAGAGGTCCTTTGAAGCTGGAGTTAAGAGGCAGTTGTGATCTGCCTGAGTTGAGAGCTAGGAACTGAACTTGGGTTCTGTAAGAGCAGTACTTGTTCTTAACTGCTGAGCATCTTTGAAACAGTTTTTTTTTTTTTTTTTTTTGGTTTTTCGAGACAGGGTTTCTCAGTGGTTTTGGAGCCTGTCCTGGAACTAGCTCTGTAGACCAAGCTGGTCTCGAACTCACAGAGATCCGCCTACCTCTGCCTCCTGAGTGCTGGGATTAAAGGCGTGCGCCACCACCGCCCGGCCTGAAACAGTTTTTTTGTTTTGTTTTGTTTTAAAGCCAGATTGATAGCTCGTGCCTGCAGTCCTAACACTTGGGAAGCCGAAGCAGGAGGATTGCTGTGAGTTAGAGTCCAACCTAGCTTATATAATAAATTCCAGGATAGCTTGGACTACAGAGTTAGACCTTATCTAAAAGATAAATAAATAAAAAAACCTCCAGTGACATAGGTTTAACAAATGAGCAAAATGCCAAGAGTTTTGTTTGTTTTATTATTATTATTTTTTTGAGACAGTTTCTCTGTGTAGCTCTGACACACTCTGTAGAACAGGCTAGTCTCGAACTCACAGAGATCTGCCTGCTTCTGCCTCCCTCAGTGCTGGAATTAAAGGCGTGTATGTACCGCCACCACCCGGGAGAGTCTTTTTATTACACCCAGGCTAGGGCACGTGGAAGTAGGAGACTCTTCAGATCCAGTGACACCCTTGGAACCTAGCATAGGTACAGGTTAGTACAGTACACAACTCCTTTGAGCTTCAGGGCTCCAGAGATCCTTCCACGTCAGCCCGTGGGGCAGGTAGCTGTTTCTGTAGGTGCATACACTGCATCCAGCTCAGAATGGCAGTTTGAGGTTGGGAGGTCTCAGCACTTGAGGGGTTGAGTCAAGAGGAAAATGGGAAGATTATGAACAGCCTGGGTTATGGAGCATGCATGAGCTCGTGTATGGAGGTCACAGAAGAATATTTGGAAGGTCTCTCTCTTTCTCCTTCCACCATGGGGGATCTGGGGGAAAGGACCTTCACCCACTGAACCTCCTCAAAGGCTCCAGAAGTTAAACTTTTTAAATAAAGAGCAGACCTAACAAACTTGAGAACTGAATTGAAGAAGTGCAAGGTTAAGCCCTGTTTTGAGTTGCAATTTTTGGAGCTTTTTATTTTAGCTTTTGGCATTTCTTTTCGTACTGAGAAATATTTCCATCAGTGGGCCTGCTGAGTGTGCATTTGGCATCTGTAGTGGGCCCAGTTATGATGAAAGCTCAGGTTGCTGGCTTGGAGATAAACCTGAACTCAAGGTCGGCCTGGGCTAGAGAGTGAATTTGTCACCCAGACCTCAGGAAAATTGTAGTATATACTGTCATCCCCATCTGTCTGGCCAGTGGGGGCTGAGGCAGGAGGCTGTGAATCCTTGTCTTGCACTAGAGGTGTTTTGAATGTCATGTTGCAGCACTGAATACATGGAATACATGTGCAGAGGAGCCGAGCCAAGCCCAGCCTGCTGCCTGCAACTGCATTCCCCGCTCTGCAGTGATGGTGAAAGGCAGTTGCAGATGGTGGTTGAGTTGTAGCTGCAACTGCTGTTGGCTGCAGGATGTTCTAGGGACAAAGGCCGGGAACTCACTGGCTGGCAAGTGTGTTCCTGGACCGTAGGATGGATTGATTATTTATTTATTTGTTTGTTTGTTTGTTTATTTATTTATTTATTTTTGTGGTTCTGGTACTGCTGCTGTTTACTTATTGTTTTGGAGACCTGGAGCTCAACTACGTATCTTAGACTAACTAGCTTTAACTCCAGCCTCAGTCACCTTGGCTGGCACTTTTATCTCTTGATAGCTGGAATCTGTCTAGCAACAAGTGGCCACTGAAGGGAGGCCGTAAGAGGGTTTTGTTGAACCAGCTCCACAACTTCTAGGAAAGGCCCGAGTGTTAGGCCGCGTGGACCAGCGGTCTGTTTAAGACTCCATCATGGCTGCTCCCTCTTAGGTCCCTGCTAGTGGTCTCATGGTGACCACCATATATTGCCCTCTTCTTTGAGATAAGTTCTTGCTGTGTAGACCAGGCTGGCCTAGAGCCCATTCCTCTTCTGCTTCAGCCTCCCCCAAGTTGCTAGGATTGTGGGTATTGCACTACTGTGCCCAACTCGATAATTTTCAGGTTTATTTCACAGGTTTATTTTACTGATAATCTACACAACATAAGTGTAGTTGCCCGTAAGAAGGCCATACAAAAGACAAGGAAAAAATAGACTGAAAAAAATCATCGAAATGGGCATAAAAAGTGGTAACATTTGTTTTATGTGCCTGAGTGTTTTGCCTGTGTGTATATTTGTGTCATGTGTGCCATGATGCCCTAGGGACAAGAAGTCATTGGATCCCTTGGAGCTGGAGTTATAGAAGTTTGTTAGCTTCCAGCTGGATGCTGGGAATTGCACCCAAATCCTCTGGAAAGCAACCAGTGCTCTTAACCATCGAGCCCTAGCTTTAGCCTCGTAGAATGAAAAAACTTTGTGCACGTTTGCACATGTATGTGCATGCCACGGCACGTGTAGAGATCAGAGGACGGCTGTGGGCCTTGTTCGATATTTTAAGCTGCGAAGCAGTGGAGTCTATTTATACCTTTGAAGTGGAGTGGCTTTAAAAGAACTTAATTTTATTGGCTGCTTTATTCAGTTGCCGCCTTGGCTGCCGAGGAGTGTATACTGCCTGGGCTGTAGTCAGCTCTGGAGGCTCTTAGGTGGCCTGGTTTATAATAAGGAAAAAGGGAGGGAAGTCATTGTTGCAAATCCATCATTCTCTTTATGCACCCTTTGGAGAGCAGCCCGGGCAGTGTGTGCGCCTGCGTTGTTTTTCTCCTCTCTCTGGCAGTGGAATAAGTGTGAACATTCTGAAGCGTCTCTAAAATTAGGCTCCCTGCTAGCGCATTCAGCTTCAGGTATGTGCCCTTTGAAAGAGCAGTGCGAGTTTGGAGACCAGAGACTTGTTTAAACTCACGGGTTGAAGTCGAGGGGCTGGGACCCTCTAGGCCACTGAGGGAATCACCTTGAGATGCCTAGAACCCGTTGGAATAGAAATAACCATGAGAACAGAGGGCTCCCCCCAGAGAGCAGGCTGGATGTTCACTGTTTCTTTTTTGGTTTAGTTTTATTTCATGCATATGCGTGTGTGTCTGTGTGCCACTTGCACGCCCGGTGCCTGAGAAAGCCAGAAGAGGGCATTGGGTTCCTTTGGAACTGGCGTTGAGGTGTTTGTGAGCCACAGTGGGTGTTGGGATCAAACCTGTGTGGTGTTGGAGGGTCCTCTATCTATGTGTTACTTTCATTGGTTAATAAAGAAACTGCCTTGGCCTTTTGATAGGCCAGCCCTTAGGTGGGTGGAGTAGACCAAGCAGAATTCTGGGAGGAAGAAAGCAGAGTCAGGCAGATGCCATGACTCTCTGCCCCAAGAAGGACGTAGGTTAGGATCTTTCCCGGTAAGCCACAGCCTCATGGTGCTATACAGATTTAATGGAAATGGGTTAACCAAGATGTGAGAGTTAGCCAATAAGAGGCTAGAAATAATGGGCCAGGCAGTGTTTAAGTGAATACAGTTTCCATGTTATTATTTCCAGGGCTAAGCTAGTTGAGCGGGATCTGGGCGGGATGAAAAGCAGGCCTGCTGGCCTCATCACTACACCCGTGCCCTCAGCAAGAGCACCTAGTGCTCCTAGGCCAGTGCAGTCTGAGATTTTTCGAGAGATTGTTAAATCACAGCACAAGTCCTAGTAACATGTTGTGTCGAAGAGAATAGATGCAATTGGTACCCAGCCTGGTCCTAACAGAGAATTGACTAATTCTCTGGTCCTCAGCACTGTCTGTTAACACTGAATAGATGCAAGTCAGGCTGACTCTGTTCGTCCTTAAGAGCACAGATGATTTATCCACAGGACCTGAGTTCAGTTCCCTGTAACCACCCCGAGTGGATCACACCTGCTTATATCCTATTATCAGCTCTAGGGGATTTAACACCTGTCATCCATCGGTACCTGACACTCATATGCACATCCCCTCCTCATAATTAAAATTATCCCTCACATGAGTAAAAAATAATGGAAATAAATCTTAACAAAAACATGGTGAAGCCAGGCGGTGGTGGCGTACGCCTTTAATCCCATCACTTGGAGGCAGAGGCAGGCAGATCTCTGTGAGTTCAAGGCCAGCCTGGTCTACGAGAGCTAGTTCTAGGACAGGAACCAAAAGCTACAGAGAAACCTTGTCTCGAAAAATCCAAACAAAAAAACAAAACAAAACAAAAAACCATGGTGATACACGACTGATATCAGCTATTTGGGTGTCTGAGGCAAGAGGATGACAAGTTAAAGGCCTATCATGGCTGCTGAGCTAGTTCAAGGATAAGACTGACCTCGTCAACTTAGTGAAGGTCAGGGATGTAACTTGTGGAAGAATCCTTTTTTCTTCTACCCTGTGGGTCCCAGAGATCTAAGGTTGTAAGCCTTGCTGGCAAGCTCCTTAACCTCACTGGTGCCTCTCCTTCTTGCTTCCCTTTCTTGCTCTTTATTCTCACCCTCGGAAAACACTGCTGGGCCAGGCATGGTGCCGCGTGCCTATTCCGGCACTTGGGAGGTTGAGGCAGGAGGACCACTAACTAGTTTTCAGCCAGCCTAGGGCACATACGAGGTCTTGTTTTGTAAAAAGACGGAGGCTGGAAAGGTGGCTCAGTGGTTAGCACTGGCTGCGCTCGCAGAGAACCCAGGTTCAGTTCGCGGCACCCACGTGGCTCACGTGGCTCACCACTGTCGCTTAGGTTCCAGGAGCTCCCATGCTCTCTGCTAGCGTCTTTGGGCACTAGGCACAAACCGTGTACGGACGTAATGTACAGGCAGAACCCTCACACGTGTAAAATAATAACTAAAAAACATGGTGGGACATATGGTTCCCTGAGACAAAGTGGTTCACTCAGCTGGGCGAAGAAGCTCTTCCTCTTAGCACCGGAACGGAGTGCTTGGGTGAGCAAGACTGCAGACCAGAACTGAGAGAGTGTTAGTTGCATGAGGATGTTGGCAGGGAAGGCCCTCGAAGGCTTCGCTCTAGTGACGTCCACAGTGTGGACTCTGGGATCCCATTATGTGGAAGCCAAGTGTTGGGAAACATCTTGACTTTTGAACCTGAGAACTAGGAACAGTAGTGTAACTGCAGCCTAGCTCTCAC
>NC_022016.1:69047142-69055431 GCF_000317375.1 Microtus ochrogaster
GGGTGACCTCAAACTTGTAACCCACCCGCCTTACCCGTGTGTGCCACCATGCCCAGCTAACATCTTTTAGTTTGAAAAAATCAAATAGTAGCCTTCCTTATAGAGGAACAACCATTCGTCAGTCCTTCATGTTTTCTTTTTAAGTTTACTTTTTTTTGAAAGGTTTTACATTTATTTTATCTATGTGTACATCTGTTTGCCTGTGTGCCACATGTATGTGAGTACCTACAGAAGCCGGAAGAGGGCATCGGATTTCCTAGAGGTGGAATTATTTGAGGTGCCTGACATGCGTGCTGGGAACTGAACCCCGGTCTTCTGCAAGGGCAGCAGCAGCTCTCAGCAGCTCCTAACTGCGGAGCCCTCCCTCTCCAGCCAGGTACTTAGTGCCCAGTGACTGCTGCTGTCACTGTTACTACCAGGTGCTTTTGTTGATGACTGATGGCAGGTTGGCTTGTCAGTGTCCCTCAGTGGCCGAGGAAACCCTCTGGGAAGTCCTCAACCTCAGCTTTTGCCTGCCCTCCCAGCCTGCTTTGAGAGGCTATGTGGTGGACACATCTTTGGCTTGTGATTTTAGTTCTCCATCAGGTTATTATGAGAACACTGAGGAACAGAAAGGGGCAAAGCCATGCGCCGGCAGCTGTGTGGCAGCTTGTACCACCTGCACAGATGGCGTGGAGAACAGTGGCTCCTTTGGCTGATCCACAGCCAAGATCCTGCCCGCTCAGGAGGTGGCCCCGCCAACTGTTCAGTCAGCCTACTGCCATGGAATGGGTCAGATTAAAAATGAAATTCTTCTCTGTCCGCTGAATGGGGGGCAGTCTTTGGGCTGGGATCAGGTTACTGGGAGATTGGTTTTTGTTTTTTGCCGAGAAAATCAAGACCTCCAGGAAGGAAGGGAGTAGAATCCCAGTTCTCAGGACTGTTGTGCCTGGTACGGTGGGTACCAGGGCCTGAGCCTGAAAAGATGCTTCAATCCTCTGAGCCTACACGGCTTTAAGTTCTGACTGGCTTCCAGAGTCCTCATCCCTGTCTGTTTCCTTGCGGTCTTCTGCTGCCTCTGGTTCTCTCGGCTGTGTGAGCAGCATGCATGGTGCCGACCGCCCCAGATGCACTTGGTGTGGGTGTTTCATGAAATACACATGTTCTGGTCCTGGGCCAAGAAAATACTTGGGATGTAGATATTTGCATTGGCCTGGCTTATGGAATCCATCATCTTTATGATTTATTAAGTTGTTTTTTTTTTTTTAAATGAGGGCTTGTACTGTTGAGTTCTTCGAGTCCGTGGGAGGAGTCAGATGATTGATGTGCTGTGGGAGGGGCTCCACAGCAGATCCTCTTTACTGGGTGTTCCCTTCCTCAGCCACGGTCTGCCATTGCCCTGGCCGGAATCACGGCTCTTGTCTCTGTGTCCCCATGCCTTGGCTGTTAGAGGAACAGGCTCTTTGCCAACACGTTTGTGGGCCCAGACTACAAAATACTGATTTCAAGTGCATGAAATATCCATTCTGATTGGAAAGAAGGGGGAAGCAAAGCACCTGCCCTAAACTCTCCAGGCCAAGTACAATTGAAAGAACCTTAACTTGACACCAGTTATTGTGTGAGGCATGCCGCGGCCTGAGTTCTAATTCCCCTCCCTGAATCCAGAAGGCTCCAGTGCCTGGTGCCTCATCTGCCCATAGAAACAGACTCTTTAGTCATTAGCATCCTTCTCGCATCGTGGGAACCTCGGGGGATAAAAAGGAGCGGGTGTAGTTTGAAGAGAATTTGGGTGAGAGTGGATTGTTACCCTGCAACTTTTACACAACGTCCAAGGGTCTAAATTTCCATGATCAGCATATCAGGCAGCTGTGAGAATCTGAGGCCTAATGAGTGATGGTCTACTGGGGTCATTGGGGCAGAGTTGGAATCAGAAACCTTGACCCAGGTGCCTGCTGCTCTCAGCTGCTGGAGGACTCTTGGACCCTTGACTCAAGGACTCTTGGGTCATGTTTGCTTCTGTAGCTGTTGTTTTTTTATTCTTTGGTTCTTTCACCCCCTGCCACCCAACTCCCAAATAAATGACACAATGACACACAGAGTATTATTATTATTTTGGTTTTTTGGAACTAGCTCTTGTAGGCCAGGCTGGCCTTGAACTCACAGAGATCTGCCTGCCTCGGCCTCCCAAGTGCTGGAACTAAAAGCACCCTTACAAAAATATACACACACTTATACAGACAGACAGAACACTTTATGCTTGCTGACTAGAAGAGGGCACCAGACCTCATTACAGATGGTTGTGAGCCACCATGCGGTTGCTGGGAATTGAACTCAGGACCTCTGGAAGAGCAGTCAATGCTCTTAACCTCTGATCCATCTCTCCAGCCCCACTCCTGTATATCTTAAATTCATGTTTACTCTATGGCTGGCTATGTGGCTGGATGGCTGGCCCCTAGCATCCTCCTTTCCTTGATGATCTCTTGCTCCTTCTATTTATTCTCTGCTTGCAAGCCCCACCTATCCTTTATCCTGCCTTGCTGTTAGCCGTTTTTTGGACCATTCAGGTGTTTTAGACAGGCAAAGAATCACAGCTTCACAGAGTTAAACACATGCATCTTTACATCATTAACAAATGTTCCACAGCCCAAACAGATGCAACACATCTTAAAATAATAGTTCACAACATGCTCCTTTGGTCATTGTAAACCATCCCAGTCTTTGAAAAGACATTGGTGGGATATGAATCACATTACAAATTCTTTCCCTTTTCATCTTAAGTGATACAATAATTTCATACATTTTGGCTTAAATGTAGGCTAAAAAACAAAATGCCTTTTATCATTGCCCTGGTTTTGACCAGGGATAAATGATCGCACAGACTCAGATAACTGAATATTTTACCACACAGGAAACGGGTTCCAACCAGTGGTTTTCCCCTTCCCACCCCATCCCTCAAAGAGCTAAATGATGTCATCTAAGCCTGTGAGGAGGTGTGGAGGCATGACTTGGCCCCACAGGGATCTTTAGGACAATTTACGATGTCCTAAAATAAAAATGAAGAGGATTAAAATTTTGAGTTCCAAGTTTTAAAAATTGTAAGTTATAAATCTACCTCTGTCATGTTCCTTAGGAAAGCTTGAGAGTCTCCAGGCTTGGAGTTTTGTAGATAAACCTTATCTGTGTTTTGCAGACACCAAGAAGGAGGCACAGGCTGGAGAGAGGCAGCTGGATTTTCTCTGTGCTGTTGGATAGAACCCTGGGCAACTACATGATAGTTTGAGAGTGGTAGGTGTTTCTTTAGGATGATCCATAGGAGTCCTAAGAGTTTGCAATCTTTAAGAGTGGATACAGACATTTTGTGGGTGTTGAAGGATGTCAGCTCCAAGAACAGCTCCTTGTGGTCAGACTTCAAAAGGGGCAGTGTAACCTGTGGTGATGATATTGCCACATCAGTTTGTACAGACCCAAAATAGTCTTCGTGAGACCAACAGAATGCTTTTTTTAATGCTTAAATCAGTAATCTCAGAGCTTGCCAGAGGAGAATCGGGTTGGAAGATAGCATTTAAAGCTTTGTCATGTAGAAAATGGTTCATTCTTTGTGTGCAGATGAGGCATCTCTGAACTTCAGAGAGTAAGTTGACAATGGATTTGGGTGGGTGTCAAGTGTTTGTTATGTAAGCAACAGGACTTAAGTTTGGATTCCCAGCCATCTGCAGTGAAGTGCTGGTTGTGGTGGCCACGCACCTGTAATCCCCCGCTGGAGAGGAGGGCCCTTGGGGTTTGTTGGCCAGTCATAACATTCCAGTCACTGTGGCCATGGCAGGTGTGCAGTAGTGGCGGGCAAGTGTGCAGACCACAGGCACTGTAGATGGGCATACAGACCTGTGTGGGTCTGAGGTGGGGGGTGTGGTGCAGCTTGGACTGCCCATCCACTTACCCAATTGGACATTCTTCTGGTTGTCTTAGGGACTAGGCTCAGCCAGGAGTTGATGAAGACTCATTGGGGTTAAGTGTGAAAATGACTTATTTAGGGATTTCTGCAGTAATTTCTACTTCTAAAGGATTTGGTCTTGTTTGTCTTGGTTTTGACACAGGGTCTTATTTTGTAGTCTAGACTGTCCTTAAACTCATTTTTCCCCCCTGAAATGTTTTCTCTATGTGGCCTTGGCTGTCCTGGAACTCAGTCTGTAGACCAAGCTGGCCTTGAACTCAGATCCACCTTCCTCAGCCTTCTGAGTGATGGAGTAGAAGATGTGAGTTATCCCATGCCCAACTTGACTGTGTGTGTGTGTGTGTGTGTGTGTGTGTGTGAGAAATATGTCTGCCTCCTCATGTGTAGGGGCTTGAACAAGTCTTCCTTGATTTCTAGCCCTCTTTATTGAGTCAGGCCTCTTAATTGAGCCCAGAGCATCCTAATGAGGGTTAGTTTAGCTAGATTCTCCAAGGATGCCTTATCTCTTTCTGAGCTCTGGAGTCACGTCTGGTCGTTTGTGTGGACACTTGGATCTGAACTCTGATCCTCACACCTGCATGACAAGCACTCTTTCCACTAAACCATTTCCCTAGTCTTTGACATCCTTAAAGTCGGGGTCTCATGTAGCCCTGGCTAGCCTGAAACTCTGTAATTGAAGTGTGCATGACCTTTGCTCTTGATCCTCCTCCCTCCAGCTTCCAAGCTGGGACTCCAGGCGTGCACCACCGGGTCTGCCTCATACAGTCCTGGGAGATAGAAGTCAGGGCTCTACATGCCAGGCAGGCAAGCACTGTGCAGATGGATCCTCAGTCCTTGATATGTGTTGTTTCTCTGTGTTGTACAGGGATGGTTGGGGGCAAATGTGGGTGTGTTTTCACAGGTGTGATTTCTCACTAGGACCTAGGGTTGGGTTGGTTCATTATACTTAACTGGCTGGACAGCAAACTCTAGGGAGCCTCTAGTCACCTCTTCTCAGCTCTGAGATTACAGATACATGCTGCTATGCTATTCTATTTTTTAACATGGGCGAGCACGGCTGAACTTGACTTCAGCCTAGCATCATTTTGGTTGGCTCTGAATGCACTTGGGTACCGTGGCGGTCAGAGGACAGTTATGAGTCAGTCCTCTCCATTACTTGGGTTCCATGGATCACACACCTTTACCCAAGATCTTCTAAAATATCATATGATGAGCGTTGTTCTCCTTGTGACCTCCCTTGGAAGTGTTCCAGGTTTTTGAGACAGGGTCTTTATGTAGCCTTGGCTGACCTGGAACTTGCTATGAGAACAGGCTGGCTTTTGACTCAGAGATCCTCCAGCCTCTGCCTCCTAGTGCTGGATATAAAGGTATGTGTCACCATACCCGGGTAAGTGTATTTTCTTATTGGAAGAGATTTAGCAAAGTAATATGAAGGGCAAACAGTTTATAGGGAGGACTCAGTATTTTTCAAGTAAATACCTAAGTATTCTTGCACATGGAAAGAGAAAGAACTTAGTCTTTAGGATCACAAAGCTACAGTTTGGGGACTCTGATTTCTTCTAATTTTGTCCCTTCCACGTTGCATTTGGTACTCACAGGCTGTGCAGCCTTGGGAAGAAATTGGCTCCTTGCCAGGTCTTTTTCTCAGAGGCATTGAATGGGCACAGAAAGTTTGTCTTGAGTGACCCAGCCAGGCATCGTGGGAAGTTGCTGCATGGTAGACATTTGACTAGCTTGTCTTCTGAATCCAACTTGTTCTCACTTGGTCAGAACAAAGACAGACAGACACAGAGAAGAAGGCAATCAATGCATTTTCTAGCCTAAAAAAGAGAACATTTAAATGTCCCTTTCCGAAACTCCTGCTCTTGCCAGCCACTGCCCTCTATCTTTCTTATATTCTTGATTTTTCCATAAAATTTTGCCAGATGTAACTCATCTTTACAGTAATTTTGTGTGGTTTTTAACTTTTGTGTAACTGCCAGAAAAACACAAGGCTTCCCTATGGTGGAATCTTGCCAATAAATCACAGGTGAGCATTGCCTTGGTCGTCTGTCGCTGTGGTTAAAACACCATGACTGGGGATCTTAGGAGCTGATGAAACTTTCTTGGAAGTATGAGTTTGGAAGGATGAGCCACTTGGCTGAAGCTCTGTAGATTTTAAGTCTAAAAAGATGTGCCAGGGAGGTGACACACATCTCGAATCCCAGCACATGGGAGGTTGAATGTCGCACATGGGTTTCTAGTTAGAGGCCAGTCTGTGTGACTTAGAGGTATGCCATCTTCTAGCTGGCATCTCTCCCCCCACCCACCCACCCACCCAGTGTATGTATAGAGGAGAGGGAGAAACGGTGGAGGGAGGGGGGTGGGACGGGAGAGCACAATCTCTAGAGCTCCTGGGAAATTGGATCAGCTCTGTAATTCATCTAAACATGTTGCCATTAGCTTTCCCTGGCTAGGGCGGTACAGGACAGCCCTTGGAGTAACCCTGTGTCTTATGACAAGATGCTCTCTTGTCATGCACTTCCTTCATGGGCCAGATCCCATGGTTGCGAGTCTTTGTCGTGTGTTGTGTCAGGGTAGTGGACGTGCTGCCTGTCTCCTTCAGAGGGAGGCCACAATTGTCTGAAACAGTTGGGAAAGTTTGCTGCTCTCAGTTACATATCGGACTCAGTGAGTGCTGGAAGTCTTCCACGGGGCTTATCTTAAACTTCCTTTGGATCAAACCAAGGTACTCAAGGGACAGACAAGAGCTCCTTCCCTTGCTTCTGTTTCTTTTTTTTTTTTTTGGTTTTTCGAGACAGGGTTTCTCTGTGGTTTTGGAGCCTGTCCTGGAACTAGCTCTTGTAGACCAGGCTGGCCTTGAACTCACAGAGATCCGCCTGCCTCTGCCTCCCAAGTGCTGGGATTAAAGGCGTGTGCCACCACCGCCCAGCCCTTGCTTCTGTTTCTTGTGTCAGGCTTTTGTCTTAGGCTTGGCTCTCACAGCTTCCCATTCCAATGTCATGTTGCCCTGTTCTGTGGCATACACCTCTGTTGAAGGCACTACCCATGCCATCTTGAGGTTCTTTGTTTTCCATGGAGGGCCCTACCACCACTTTGAGTTGACACCAAGCCCGTCGATCGAAGTAGCTGGCCTTTGGTCTGGGAGTGACCTTTCTAAAGCTGCTTTAAATGCCATCATGCCCTTCAGAGTCACCTGCATGCGGTCCCATATCTTGCTGGTCTGCTCTCCATCATGAGTGCCTGAAGTATTTCCATCTATGGCGGGTACCTCAAACACCTGCAGCGTAGCTCCCCATGCACCTGCTCTCCTTGCTCAGTGATTTTGCACTTGCCTGCATGTGTGAAGCTCTGGGTTCACCCCCTGTCTCCTTTAAAAAGGGGGAAGAAGAAAAGAATGAGTGCATATATACATAGAACCCATTGAGTTTGTTTTCATGTTTGTATGCATTTGCTTTTAGGGCTGACCACTTGGTGTTGGAGAAATAGTTGGAAAATATTTAATTCTCTCTGTCTGTCTGTCTGTCTGTCTCTGTCTGTCTGTCTGTCTGTCTGTCTGTCTCTCTGTCTCTCTCTCTGTCTCTCTCTCTCTCTCCAGTCATCAGTCTATAACTCTATGTGTGGGGCTCCAAGAGATTTCCCCATCTGTGTTGATTAGCTGGAGACATTACTGTTCAGGTATATTGTTGATTACGTGGCTATAGTTGTCATGTTGGAAGGCACAATCTTACAGCAGACTTCTGGTCCTGTGGCTCTAATCTTTCTTTCCCCTCTTCCAGAATGTTCCTTGAGCCTTAGATGAAGAGGTTGTGTGGTAGATGTATCAGTTGGGGCTGGATAGCCTACGTGGACCTGCAGTTTTAGCGGCCCTGAATCTAGGGATTGAGTGATGTTGCGATTTCCACAGCCCGTGGTTCAGTGCTTTACTTGAGGATAGCAATACAGGCTCAAGCTGGGGATGCAATGGATCTATGCAAATTCAAGGGGGGAATGGGGCTAAAACGCTTCTCAGGCACTTTCCTATAATCTGAGATACTCCAGTCATTCTGTTTATCCATACTTCTGGCATTTCCCCCCACTGTTAATATTCTTAGATACCTACCTGCCTGCCTGTCTCCCCGCCTGCCCACCTGCTCAGTCATCTCTCCATCCATCCTAGTGTGCAGGTGTGTGCCATGGCTTGAGTGGAGGGAGGAGGTAGTTTGCTGGCGTCTGTTCTCTCTACCCCATGGGTCCCAAGGTAATCAGGTTTGGCAGTGGGCACCTTTTACCAGAGCCATGTCACCTACCTGGTTTTGTGGTTATGTAAGAACCTAATGCCTGTGCCTATGTGGCTCTGCTAGGCAGAGGACTTCATT
>NC_022016.1:69055591-69084434 GCF_000317375.1 Microtus ochrogaster
CAGAGATCCGCCTGCCTCTGCCTCCCGAGTGCTGGGATTAAAGGCGTGCGCCACCACTGCCCGGCCTTATGTTTTAAGAGTCACATTCTTTTACAAAGTTGGCAGTTCACTAATAACACCAAATCGCCATTACAACTGTGTTGTCACTAGATATCATCTGATTATTGTGGCTCAGGAAAAGAAACGTGTGTGTGCGTGAATGTGTGTGTATATGTGTGTGTGTGCATTGAAGTTCTGGAGATGGATCTTTCTAACGTAGCCTCATTTTAAACCCTTGATCCTTCCACCTTGGTCTGCTGAGTGTTGGGATAACAGGTGTGGACTGTCACCCCTTCCTATGTGGTTTTTGTTGTTGTTGTTTTGAGACAGGTCTAAATGGCCTGGAATTTGATTTGTAGAACAGACCAGCCTCATTCTCAGAAATATACCTGCGTCTATTTCCCCAGTGTTGTGAATAAAGTCACATGCTAATTGAAATGGTTTCTTTCCCTCTGGTCCCCCAGGGAATGGTTGAACCTTCTTCAGTCTTCCCGCACTGCCTGATAAATACTTGTTTTTTGGGGGGGTGGGGGGTGAGGTAGCTGGGTGGTCCGGTAGGGTGGGTGGGATTTGGGCTTTCTTTCCAAGACAGTGTCTTCCTGTGCAGTTCTGGCTGCCCTGGAACTCACTACGTTGACTAGGCAGGCCTCTGGAACTCACAGATCCACCTGCCTCTGCCTCCCAAGTGCTGGGATGACGAACTTCTGACCCTCCTGCATGTACCACCTCAGTGCTGGGATTACAGGCTTGTGCCAATACACCCATCTTGGCAACCTTCTTGAGTGTTTCTTTCTCTCCCCCTCTTTTAAACAGAAGTTGGCGACACGGCAAAGCAGTACCTAGAAAAAGGTCTTTTGGTTCCAGATCATGTGATCACACGCCTCATGGTGTCAGAACTGGAGACCCGGAGCACCGAACACTGGCTGTTAGACGGTGAGTGGGTACTGGGCAGGCTGGACTTTAGCACTCTTGATTTCTCTCGTGAGTTTACAGTTTGATAATAAATAATTTGACAACATGGGGACCCAGTGTGATGTCACCTTAGCTTTCTGCCTGGTGACCATTAGCTTGAAAGCTTTGACTCGAGAGAAGCATGCTGCTGTTGCCTTAGTTCCATGGTGTCCATGACGAGGTTACACTGGGTACCATCTTAAATTAAGAGGCATTTTCATTCACTGGGGTTGTACAAATTCCAACTCTTGAGTTTCTTTTTTTCACTTGACTGATTAACAGAGATAGGGTGTCTAAAAGTCTTATGTTGGTTATAGGAAGGTGATTATAAAAATGGTAGCCTTAACCAGGCAGTGGTGGCGCACACCTTTAATCCCAGCACTTGGGAGGCAGAGGCAGGTGGATCTCTGTGATTTCGAGGCCAACCTGGTCTACAGAGCTAGATCCAGGATAGGCTCCAAAGCTACAGAGAAACCCTGCCTTGAACACCCCCCCCCAAAAAAAATTGGCAGCTTTAGCCAGGGGATACCTGTTATCTCTGCTCTTGGAAGGCTGAGGCGGGTGATTAGAGCAGGTTGTAAGCCACTCTGGGTTTACAGGTTCTAGGCCACAGGATCACAGAGTGGGGCCTTTGTGAGGCAGCATAGTATTCTTATGCTCCAGCCATTCCATTGTTGTGAAATATAAAAGATGTGTTATTCACTTATGTTGTGGAATATTTGTTTCTTGATACAAAGATATGTCGCTTTCTTTGTTGCATTTGTAACTCTGAAACTGTGTTACTTTGTCTGTCTAAAACACTTGATTGGTCTATTAAAGAGCTGAATGGCCAATAACTAGGCAGGAGCTGGCAGGGGGAGAGAATAATAAATAGGAGAAGATGGGAGGCGAGAGAACACCAGGGGCCAGCCACCCAGCTAGCTAAGGAGAAGGCGAGAGAATGCCAGGGCCAGCCACCCAGCTAGCTAAGGAGTAAGAAGAAAGGTATATAGATAGAGTGAGGAATGGTAAAAGCCCAGGGGCAAAAGATAGATGGGATAATTTAAATTAAGAAAAACTAGCTAGAAACAAGCCAATCTAAGGCTGGGCATTCATAAGTAATAATAAGTGTCCGTGAATTTATTTGGGAGCTGAGTAGTGGGCACCCAAAGAGCAAAGATTAAAATAACCAACTACATTCCATTCTGAATTTTTACCCAGGGATGTGTCTTCAAGGATGCTTATTTGACCTCCCTTTTGGTAAATAGTTTAAGACACTTTTTTTTTTTTAAAGGTGCTAATAGCTGTCTTGGGAAAGGAGTAAGCTGTATAAAGAAACATTAAAAAAAAAAAATTAGCTACAAATGCTGTAAGAGAAAACACGTATTTTATGGTTCTCTGAGGATGAAAGAATGGTTAATTTTTTTGGAGGTGAATGGGGGTCTGGAGAGGGCTCAGTGGTTAAGGGCATTTGTTCTTGCAAAGGACCTAGGCTTGGTTCCCAGCATACACATGGTAGCTAGCTCTCTGGAGCCTGTAACTCCAATCCTACGGGATCTAGTAACTTCTGGCCTCTCGGGACACCAGGCGTGCACATGGCATACATGTGAATATGCAAGCAAATATTCACACACATGAGATATAAGGAAGAAGATGGATGTTCCCTAGGTAGAAAAAAATGTGGTTAAGAAAATACTTATTTGAGCCGGGCAGTGGTGGCGTACGCCTTTAATCCCAGCACTTAGGAGGCAGAGGCAGGCGGATCTCTGTGAGTTTGAGACCAGCCTGGTCTACAGAGCAAGTTCCAGGACAGGCTCCAAAGCCACAGAGAAACCCTGTCTCGAAAAATAAAATAAAAAAAAAAAAAAAAAAAGAAAGAAAATACTGATTTGAGTGGGGGTAACTCCAGAGTAAGTGGGATATGACTTAGTCTAGTGTTTTCTGAGCTTTCAAGAAACAGGCAAAGTTTTCCTTTTGATTTTGTGAATGTCACTCAAATTGTGTGTCACTCGAATTGTGTGTCACTGTGACCAAATAACCAAGAAAAGCATCTTAGTATTAGGAGAGCGAATTAAAATACCTTTATTGGTATATAGTTTCATTATGAAATTTTATACATAATACATGTTTTGATCATATCTGCTCTTCATCCATTGTCCCACTTCATCTTCCCTTTCCCAGCGAGTCCCCATTCTATTTTTCTGTTTTATTTTTTTGTGTGTGCCCCAATGAGTTAATTAAGGAGCGTGGGTGAGGGCTTATTTACAGGAGACAGGGCAGCTTCCCAGCCGCTGCACCACGGAAGAAAAACGTCTTTTTCCCTAGAGCAGTCCCACTACACTGCCTGGGAGTTCTCAGGGAGTCACGGAGCCTTGTCAACCTCTCCAGGACAGGTTCCAAAGGCCCAGTTTGAGGCAGGGCTTGTGTAAGTAATAACCACCGCCAAGAGTTCAAAGGTGCAAAGGCCATGTTATGCCTAGAAGGCAGCGCAATCTGCAGCCCTTTCTTCTCTCGCCCTTACATTTCTTACCCTGTTTTAATTAGTGTTTACGTTGTTGTGATTGAACACCATGATCAAAAGCAATTTGCTTACACTTCCACGTCCCAGTTCATCACAGAAGCAAGTCAGGGTAGGAACCTGGAGTCAGGAGCTGATGCGGAGACCATGGATGGCACCGTGCCAATGGCCTGGGTGCCCTCGTGTCAATCACTAAGAAAATGATCTGCAGGCTTGCCTACAGCCTGTACGGATACGGTTTCTCGATTGAGGTTCCTGTCAGGCAGTTCTAGCTTGTGTCAAGTTGACATAAAAGGAGCCAGGACACACTGCAGTTCTGTGTTTTCTGAGCCTCTCTGGATGTGGTTTTTGGGTGTGGGTTGGTAACACAGATGCCCTGTTTAGGGATGAATACTAAATAGTCACTTATTCTTAGCACTTTGAACAGTTCACAGCTTCTACTTTAGCTGTCACCCATGGCAAACAGGAGCTTCTTTGACCAAACCTGATGGCAGCACTAGCCTGTGGTCCTATAAACTTCAATATTTGAAAGTCAGTTTGACAGGCGAAACACACCCTGCCCAATTAGCGAAACAGTAGTCACTGCCCCCCTAGGCTTTTGAAGTCAATGGTGCGAGTTCCTTCCTGTAGATCGAACCAGAAAGCAGCTGGTTCTCATCCCCATAACTGGGGTACCACTATCGCATCAGTTGGCGTCATTTACCTGGCAAGTCTCGTGGGGTTCACTCCTGAGTGTTGCTTTACCCCCAGCAGGGGCACTTTAGGGTTCACCACTATACCCATTTTCCCAAGCAGTTTTTGTATATTTGAGATGAGCTCTAGGTTGGCTGGTACCCGTTGGTAATTCATTTCAATTTCTTTAATCATAAGGCCTCATGTACTTTAAGCTCCTCTCAGGAGGCAGCTAAAGGGCATTGGGGCCAGACTGCTCCTCTTGAATCTGAACTCTTCCCCTCCCTGGCAGTGTGTCACCTTGGGCAGGTCACTGTACTTTTCTGTGCGTTTGATTTGTTGTGGAAGATGGATTAGGAAAGAGTTTGAGGATGAAATGAATGACTGGAAGCAAAATGCTTAGGAGTGGCATTTAAGTAAATGCCATGAGGCTTTATTAGTAACTGTGGCTAGTTCACAGGGCCTGGGATTTTTCGTAGGTTACTACGTGAAGTATGAAGTTCAAGATCTCAGTACTGAGAGGCAGAGAGGCAGGTGGATCTCAAGTAGGGCAGAAACCCTGTGAAAAATTAAAAAAAAGCATTAAAAATTTCGCCTTGCAGAGTTGCGAAGTCAGGCAGTTACGGACTCTTCCTGCTTGCTTTTTTGTCTTAGCTGTTCTCTCGGAGAAGAGCTGGTCCCTTTACAGTGCTGGCCTGTTTTTAGTGAAGTGCGTCAGTCTCCCAGCTGATTCGGTTTTCATCTTTCTTTCTGAAAACCCATCTGGTCGTATTCAGTTTTGATTTTTCTTCAAAGCTCTGGAATCTGTCCATTTGGCACAGCGCGGGCGTAAGGGCTGCTGGTCCCCACGTTCTACTTTAGACCCCTTATGTTGCAGGGAACATACACGGTCGTGCTTAGCCGAGATGTGCCGGCTGAGTGTGCTAGAGGTGATGGGATGTGTAGAGTTCTGTCTTAGAAGGAATTCTGGATGACAGATGACTCATCGTCTTGGTCCATATGGCTGCAGAGAGGCATCCTGCTAACTGTGGGTGGAAATCGGTGCGGTGGATGCAGGCCAAGGGAACACCAAGTCGGGTGGGGGATGGTGTGTGTTCTTCCTGGCCAACGCCACCCTTGTGCAAATGTTCAGTGCTCTACCTTCACTGCGCTTGGAAAAGAAACACCCATTTTGTTTTTCTCTTTGAAGCAGAGTCTCACTGTGTCACTCAGATGACTTCAAGCTCATGGTAATCCTCCCTGTAGCCTCCCAAATGCTGGGATTACAGATAGGAGCTACCAGGGTTGGTCTTCAAAAGACTTTTATTTGGTACATTGGTCAACTTTCGTTAATAAAGCAGTGATTAAGATGAGTAATGGGTAAACAAAAGGTTTTCTTTAGTTTGAAGTTGCGTGTGGGGGTGTATTAGTTACGTTTCTGTTGCTGTGATAAGGTTCCACGACCAAAAGCAGTTCATGGAAGAAAGAGTTAATTTCTGCTAGGGCTCCAGAGTCCTCAATGACAGGGAAGACATGGCAGTGGGCAACTGAGCAGTGAGACACAAAGCAAGACAGCAAAATGGAAGGGTTAGGTTTTCTCTCTCTCTCTCTCTCTGTATGCACATGTGTCATCTCCTCAAACAGCATCACTAGCTGGGGATGTCAGTGTCTGAGGTGTGGTGAGCAGCACAGCAAGGGCCCCCTCGCCTGCATCATACCCTGATCGAGTGCATCTCAGTAACAGCACACACACAAGGCTCGAGGTTTCATGATGTAGTTCAGGAAGCCAGAGTTGGTAGGGTGCTACACTCCTTGATGCTGCACAAGTCTCATGGGAATTAACTGGAATCCTCAAGAACCATGGTAATCATTTCCATGATACACACACCCCGTGTCTTCCCATCAAGCTGTACCTCTAAAAACATCTCATGATCATGTCCTGGTTACTGAGTCTCAGGACACGGACCTTTGGGAACTGTGCTCAGCTCATCCAAATCATAGCATTAGTTTTCCAGGAAAACACTCTGGCAGTTTGGAAAATAATTTTTTAAGTCTTTTAATTCAAGATAAAGATAACTGTTAAGGTTTCTTAAATATCTTTCACTGACACCGTTTTGCTTGAGATTTTATATTTACCTTTGGCATGCAAGTTTGTAAAATAGGTGTGCAAAGCTCTTGAGTTTGTTATCAGGTATAGGTCCCTGATCGAAGGCTAGCTAGCTATTTGAGTTTGATCTCTTTTATCCAACGGTGGAGAACAGAACTAAATCCTTTAAATTGTCCTTTGACATTCTAAAATAGAGATACAGACCAAACCTTTGCTGGTAATAATCATACATTTGTTTGTTTATTTGGGGGGCAGGGGCTGTGTAGCCTTAGTTGGCCTGGAACTCTCTAGACCAGGCTGCTCTCTAACTCACAGGGAGCCTCCTGCCTCTGCCTCCTGTGTGGTAGGACTAGAGGTGTGTCGCACCACAAATAGCATCATCATGTTTCTTAGAACGGGAGACCTATGTGTGTGTGGTTAAAAACACTGCGGTTTGCTGGGTATATCGGCACACTTGGTATCTGAAAGTAACGCTCTTTTCCCTTCCTCTGTCTTGATAGAGGGTCTCATGTAGCTTACGCTGACCTTAAATTCATTACGTAGCTGTAGCTGATGATTAAGTCCCATTCCAGCAGCCCTGCATCTGACAGCTGAGTGTTTCAGGTGCTGGCCTTGAGCGTCCTGGCCTGTGCAGTGTGAAGAGAGAAAAGGGCAGCAGTGAGATCACACAGTGCTTGGTTCCTTACACACTTGACTTTGAATTCAGAAACTTGTTCTGTTGCCAGACTTTTCTGCAACCCCACATATGGGATGAGACTCAAATTTTAAGAAGCTGAAGTTGTATTAAACAGACTGTATTTCCTTGTGAGCAGTACAAACTCGCCTATTCCGGAGGGAATTCTGTTTTTAATGTATTCACTTTTCTGCCCAGAAAGACAGGCTGTTTGAATGCACTGCCTTGCCATGACTGCTTGTGTTCTTGGAGAGTGATCTCAGACCTGAGACGTCCCGGCACGCCTGTCCACCCACTCAGGCCTTGGAAGGAGAAGCATGCGGAGAAAGCGGAGCAGGGGTCCTGGGGCTGATGGTTCTGCCCTGCCTTGGCAGAGAGTTGTTTTTAGCAGATTAGACCGGCTTGGACTTCCTCTCCTCTGTTGTGGTTTTTTTTTTTTTTTTTTTTTTGAAAGTCTTAGTTTGTTTTGGTTTTTTTTTTTTTTTTTTTTGCGAGGCCGACCTGTGAAGAGTGCCATCCCCCACTGGGCAGCAGATGCCTCCCGAGAATGAACAGTGCACCCGGTCTCCACATCTTTTACCGAGTTCCTGGAGCAGTTTTTCCCTGTCGCCCTTGTGATAGCGTATGATTCTGGGTGTGTGATAATGTGGTTAGGTGGTTACTGAGGGTGCTGTTGGGTAAATAGAGGACAGCCCCGCTTCGAGAGTGTATGAATACTTCCATGTGTTTATAAGACAGATTTCTAAAGTATATGAGTACAGCTGTAACAGATTCTGCCCTTGGCTGGGGACAGTAAAGGAAGGATTAATGACTGGTGAGATGACTCTTGGTGAAAGCATGCCAGGCCTGATGATGGCAGTGTGATCTGGATGCTGTGGGAGCTCCTTGCAGCCGGTAGCCTTTAAGATACCAGTCTACTTGCGGCATGATCTCTATAAGCTTGGGCAGTCCCCCGTGGCAGCTGGATTCGGTTCCAGTTCCCAGCACACGCAGAGGATTGCAGATAAGCTACTCTTTCTGTGAGTTTATCGGCAGATAAATAAACCTTTGTTATATACCTCATTCCAGGCTATTGTGGAACTCTTTCGTATGTCAGCACCTGGGACCCACAATGGATAGGGTGCCGGCATGCTGCAGCATGTGTGTGTGTGAGCCACTGGAGTGTGTGCATACAAGAACGCATGTGCGCACCCACAGTGCATAGACACACACTTACGCTCTCTGACACAGCCGGGGTGGAGGATGTGTATGCTGCTGACCTGGTAGACAAGGTGACATCTATGTTTAGGAGCTACATGGAATTGGCGTCATGAAAGTGAAGCCTTCCTCCAGCAAGGCTCCGCCTCCTCAAAGCTCCATAACCTCCCCCAGATAACCGTCAGGCAGGGACCAGCTGTTCAAAGTCATGAATGAATTTTTAGGGAACCCTTGCCATACAAGTCACAGGGATCAGATTTTGTTTTTTGGGTTTGGTTGATTTCGTGGTTATTTTTGTGACCAGGTAGGAAGCCAAGATATTGTCACCTAGACGGTCACACCTTTGAGTTTATGTATCAAAACTTATCAGATAATTTTGGGGGAGGGGGTTTTGAGACAGGGTTACTCCGCAACCCTGACTGTACTGCACCTCTGTGTTGAACTCGAGAGCTGCCTGTCTCTCTGCTCCGAGGGCTGGAGCTAAAGGTGTGTGCCACCACCGCCACCTGACTTGATCAGATCATTTTTGCCAAGACCTGTTTGGTTCTACTTTTTAAAAAAAAATTATCTTCTAAGTTCATTTGTATGTTTAAGTGTATGTCGTGTATGGGCCTGTGCCTGAGGAGGCCGTCTAACGTGGGTACTAGGAACTAGGTCTTCTGGAAGAACATGGAGTGTTCTTAACTACGGAACCATCACTTTGGTCCTCAAGATTCTACTTTTTAACGAGGCCATTAAATATCCTCATAATTTTATGAATAAAATAATAATTTTATTTCCATTTAAATAATATGTTGAGGGAAAGCACAGCGCTTCACTAGGTGTGAGTCTAGTTTTAGTGAGACCAGCTAATGGTTTTCTAAATAGCAATAATTGTTGAGTTCCATTCAGTGGGGACATAGGATTTTTCTCTTTATTTCCTGACCCTCTTTTTGATAAAGGTACTTCTGTTTCCTGGGTTGGGTCCCAATTTCCTATACAGCGGAGGCTGGCCTTGACCCCTTCTCTGTCTCAAGTGCTGGGATGGCAGTTACTCTCCATTACAGTCAGTCTGTGTGATGCCCAGGAAGTGCCATACCACTGAACTACATGCTCTTTCCCCAATACTTGTGAAGATGCTCAGGTTGGCCTCCATTGCCCTGCCTTAGCCAGCCTTTCGAGTAATTAATGCAGCTCTGTGTGTTTGATTTTTTTTCTCTCTCTTGGTTTTTCGAGATAGGGTTTCTCTGTTTGTCCCTGGCTTCTCTGGAACTCACTTTGAGGTCCAGGCTGGCCTCGAATTCACAGAGATCCACCTGCCTTTGCCCCTGCTGGATTAAAGGCGCGCACCACCACCATCTGACAACCAACCTACTTTTGAATTCTTTTTTCCCCATCCATAAGAGAGGCCTGCTTTTGGTATAGGTTTTATAAACATTGGTTACAAGCATGGAAATAATTTGTTTGTTTGAGACAGGGTTTTTCTGTAACAGTCCTGGCTATCCCGGAACTTGATTTGTAGACCAAGAGGATCCGCTCGCCTCTGCCTCCCCAAGTGCTGGGATTAAAGACGTGTGCTACTGTGTACAAGCACACTTGGCCCACAAGCATGGAACTCTTGAGGGGTTCTGGACATATGTTTGGTTAAATTGTAGGCACTTGTTAGTGTTATTAATATTATTTGTACTCTGGTTCTTCCCCCCACACCCAGTTTTTTTTTTTTTTTTTTTTTGAGAGTCTCAGTTTCATGTAGCCCAGACTGGCTTTGGATTTTCTCATGTAGCCAAGGGTGGCTTTAAATTCCTAATCTTGCTTTCACTCCTAATAGCTGGGATCATCGGACTGTCCCTATGTCTGGTTCATTCTTGTCAGAATCACATGGCATCATGTTTATTTGCTTATTTGGTTTCCCAGCTTCCTGCCCTCCCTCCACAGTGTAGGTGTACCCTGTGTCTGTGTTCACAGAGGGGTCGTCAGCATTACAAGTGTGCTTTACATGGCAAAGGCTTCTGAACATTCTGTCTCAGAAAGACCTCACCTGCAGCCAGTGACTGAGACCTCATGGGATGTTCGGCCAGCTAGTTTCCTAAGTGCAGGAATGAACGGGCCTGTGGTGAAATCTTTTGTCCCTTTGTGGGACCAGTTTGTCCCCAACTTGTCTGTGCACAGAGAACAGAGGGTTCTTAAACAGAGGAACCTTTATATGAGCATTTGCAGATGGTCATTCCTGCTTCCTCGCAGGGGCATCTTTCCTTGGGGGAAGGGGGTTCAGTAT
The DNA here is from genome assembly GCF_000317375.1 of Microtus ochrogaster. Taxonomy (NCBI): domain Eukaryota; kingdom Metazoa; phylum Chordata; class Mammalia; order Rodentia; family Cricetidae; genus Microtus; species Microtus ochrogaster. The sequence goes on from NC_022016.1 coordinate 69,065,961, forward strand.
TAGAGTAACTGGTTTAAGAACAAAGGTTTGGGGCTGGATAGATGGCTCTGTGGTTAAGAGCAGAGGACTTGGGTTCAGTATCCAGCGCCCACAAGACAGCTCACAGTCATCCCTTAACTCCAGGGTATCCAAGAGCTTTTATGGCCTCTACAGGCACCCACCAAGCATGGGATCCACGTACATATATATATCCTGGCAAACCAGCGTGCTTATAGATAAAAGTAACGACCTAGGACTTGATTATACTGCAGAGACCCTTCCAGAGGATCTCAGGAGATCTCAACTTCCAAGAATTCGCCTTTCTATGACAAGGTCCCTTTGAAAAGGCAGACTCTCTGAGGGTCTCATAACCAGGCTGGCTTCATGACATACAACTCTGGTCCTCCTGCTTTTGTGTGCTGGTTCGTTTGTTAGCCTGACACAATGGCTGAGCAGGGGATCTCATCTGAGTCACGGCGTCCCTCAGACTGGCCTAGGAGAATGTCTGTGTGGGAATTTCACGGATGTTGATTGCTGTGAGCAGGTGGTTCTGGGAAGTCTAGGAAAGACGGCTGAATGTAGGCCTGGGAGCAAGTCAGTAAGCATCTTTCTGTGATTCCTGCCCTGGCATCTCTCAATAATCGGCTCTTTTTTTTCTTTTATTTGATACCCCCCCCCACACACACACACTTTGCTCGGCCATTTCCTCATAAGCTCTTAAGGGCAGGGCCCCTTAGTGCACATCTCTTGTATCCCAGTATTTCAGGTTCTAGAGCAGTGCTTCTCAGCTTTCCTCGGGCTGCGACCCTTTAATACAGTTCCTCCTGTGGTGACCCCAGCCCTAGTCACTACTTCATAACTGTAACTTGGCTACTGTTAGGAATCATCGTGTAAATACCAGACATGCTAGGAACTGTTAGTTCAGAGTTTTCCATGTCTCCCAGGACCCGTGCAGTGAGCTGGGAGTGTGTGTGTGTGTGTGGGGGGGGGTGGTCCAGGTGGGATTCTAGAGTGCTTGGCACAGAAGAGCTCACAGCCCCTTTGCTGGTTTTCTAAGCCACTACTTCCTCTTTCCACCATTCCTAAGGGTGGAATGAGAAGGGCTCCAGAGGTTGCCTAGGTAAACACGGGCTAGTCACACAAGGGGAGGAGAAAAGGCCCCCTCTGTGACATAAGCTTCACTGTGGTTCCTAAGGATTTCTGGGCTTAGTGTGAACAGTTTACACTCCCTGCTAGGTAAGACTGGGAGAATGCCAGCTGCCTCCTGCCATAGCTGGTCCCTGTGGCTCATAACTGGGGGTAGCGCCCCTCCCCTCCCCCCCCGTTGGGATGGGCGGAAGTAACTATAGACTTGATAGGCGGGGGAGGGACCGTTCTCAAGGTGCCAGCCAGCCTGGGCAGATGTTGGTTGACATACATTTCTCCTGGGAAACTCTCTTAGAAGAACGGAACTGAGCCCAGCTGTTATGGTTCTCTCTCAGAGAGGAACAGGATTGCTGCATCCAGTCGCCTTGCCGACCTGTCCAGCTGCTTCCACCAGGCAGAGGTCCTGTTGTGCCTGGCTCTGCACCTCCCTGTCACTGCACTCCAAGGTAGAAAAACAGATGCAGCCTGGCTCCGTTCCATTCACCTCTGCCCCCAGCTGCTGCCGTGGCTCCAGCTGCCCTCCTCAGGCTTGTGGCAAGGTTAGGGGTACCAGGCGCCAAATCCCAGCAGCCAGAAGGAAGCTAGCCACTTGTCACCGTCCCGCACAGATCGTTGAGGATTTGGGGGACAGGCCTGTTGGTGCAGTGTGGCAGTTTCAAGCTGGCCATCTCGAGCAGCTGTTTGGCCTGGGCAAGAGCTTGTTTTCTCGGTTGGGTTAAGTAAGGGGCAAGTGGTGATAGGTGAGGAAGACGGTCCTGTAAGCCGTGAAGCCATGCATGGGAGGCAAGCACCAGGTGCTAGCATGCATGGTCTTTTGTTCTGCTGTGATATTTAATCAGACACAAGGCAACTAGCATCCTGTCCCCCAAGCATTCATTCAGGTCATTTTCTCTCCCTTTCCCTGATACTGTCTCTAAGGCTGGGCCTTATTCTATCACCAAACCGACTTGAGAATCACATCAAGCCCCGCCCCCCCCCAGCTTCCCTCCCTCCCTGCCCAGTTGTAATTCTCTATGCATGGAAAAGTTGTAAATGCTGCCACCTGTTGACCAAGTGTGCACGTGCAGCCCATCCACGTTCACCATCCTGCCTAGGTGGCATCTCCTAAGTTCTGGGCACTTCAGAAATAGGCACCGCCCAGGTCTCATAGGGTCTGTCAGCATCTGAGTTTAGTGGGGTAAGTACCACACTGGGTCCGCGGTTCTCCGGGCACACCATTGTGAGTAGTAGCCTATTCAGTCAGATTCACATTTTCTGCCTGCCTGCCTGCCTGTCTGTCTTGCCCTCCTCTCCCTTTCTCCTTCCTTCTGTTTCTCCCATCACTCTCTCCCTTGTATGTGCATGTGTGTGCAAGCACAAGTTTTGAGTCCAGGATCTCACAGCCTCCCTTTTGCTGAGTTGCTCGCCACACCCCCAGAACTGTCTTCTCTTAAATATGGGTTTTTCTTCTTCCCTCCCTTCCTCTCTCCTCTTTGCCTCCCCCCACCCCAGACAGGGTTTCTCTCTGTAACATTCCTGGTTGTCCTAGAACTACACAGATCTGCCTGCTTCTGCCTTCCCAGCACTGGGATTAAAGGCATGAGTTACCACCGCCTGACTAATATGGATATTTCTATTTGAAGATTTTTCATGGATCATATTATAACTTGGAATTTATATAGAGGGTCTTTTCACAAGCCAATATCCTAACAATTCAGTCAATGTTCCAGGAATTTGAGTCTTACTCAGTTCCCAGAGTCAATCTCTAGAAGGGAACTGGGATCAAATAAATATCAAATGCTAGCTATATAGATCAGAGAAACAAAATGCGTACATTTCTTTAATCTCCCTCCCTCTGTCTCTATCTGCTGTGGTCCAGGGTGCAGCCTGGGTTCAGATCCTGAGCTGGGGAAGGAGTGTTGGTGAAGAAGTGGGGTGTCTTTCCACCAGATGGGTGGTGCCAGAGAATTGTCTGTATTCTGTCAATCATGTTATAAATAAACGCTGATTGGCCAGGCAGGAAATATAGGCAGGAAACCAGACAGGAAGTAGAAATGATGTAATGAGAACAGGAGAATTCTGGGAAGGAAGACAAAAACCCCAACAACAAGCAGGCCTGGCCCTTCATGTTACAGATGGGTTTCACACAAGTGACTGGCCCCGAATAGCTCCAGCCATCTTTACTTACATATCAGAAACAAACATATTTTTCCATACTAACAAACACGATTTCCCCCCCATCCTTCAACATTAACCTCCGGCAAAAACAAATATGCCACATATGTTTTCCCCAGCTTTTCCATCAAAACATCTTTAAACCCAGAACAACACTCATCCTTTTGCTAGCTTGGCCCAACACTGAACTGGGTACATCCTGTCTTTACAAAACCAAGGGTGGTAAACATAGGCACACATTTTCAAGAACATGTCGTTCAAAACATTTATAGAAATAGGGGTGATCTGCTTCCGATCCTGTCAGCACTGAATCAGAACAGCTCTTGGGGTCTGAAGAGACAGCTGGCACCCCCAGACAAGAAACCCGAGAAACGTCAGCTTCCAAGGAATTTTAGGGAAAATATTCGAGAAAAAAACCGGGGTTCCCAGAAATGATATTTGTTCCATGCATGATTGACAGAATGACACTAAAACAGCCAAGCAAATCATCAATATTACAAGAGAGAAGAGAACACACAGGCTGCATGGTCCCAGCAGTAGTCTGTGCTGTCCCGAAGGCCACTGGTCCTTGCTGACTGAGACTGTCCCTGCACGTGAGCTTTTGCCTCACCTGGAGACGCGCTGGACAAGCATTCATATGCTGGCTGGAAACTAGATTGCACGGCTCCTAGCATCTATGAATAGCTCATTCACACAGACATTAGTCGATGGGTCTTCACATTGTACTCTTTTTCAGCTTGTTCATTTCAAAATTGCATGTGCTGCCAGTGGTTAAAGAGCCAGGTTCACCATGCTTTTCCTCGTGGTGTTCTTGGCAGCCTGCGATGTTAGAATTACATCCAAATGACTTGCTGTGCCCAGACCAGCTTGAGACAGTGATGTAGACCAGCTTGAAGAAGGCACCACCTACCACCTATCACCTCCAGGCCCCAAGACCCTAGTCTGCATTCCTGTCTAGGTCTTGAACCATAAAGCTGAATATAAAGCCGAGGCTAAGAATTCCATTTTGAAAATCTTGGAAGTAGTTAAATGGCATTTTCAAAGCCTTGCCACTACGTCTACTCAAAGCGACAGCCTGCTCTCCAGTACCCGTGACAGAAGCCCAGATGTCTGTGGAGGCTCAGAATATTTCCAGGGCCTTTGATCTAGGATACCACACATGTCCCGATGAGTCTCTTCAAGGTCTGCCCCTTCTAACCACTGTTGTTTAGTGGGCATGAACTAAAAAAGGCAAGCTAGCCTTCCCTGTCCCATAGCCACTGCCAACGCTGTGACTGAGACTCATACTTTATTATCAAAAACAAAAAAGACAATGCCCATGAGCCCAGATTTATATTTTGATATTTTTCCACACTTAGAAAAGTAGACAGATCTATAATTTTTGCAGCAAATAAATCATTTTCAAAGGACTAGTTATTTTTGCAATCGGCTTAGCTAAAGATCGTCTCCCTATAAAGCCTTGGCTGGCCTGAAACTTGCTCTAGGACCATGCTACCCTCAAAGGTCTGCTGATCCCAGTGTTGGGTTTAAAGGTGTGTACTACCATGTTTAGTCAGGCTTAGATATTTTAGGTAAAAAAATTTTTTTTCTCACTTATGTCCCAAACTGGCCTGGAATTCACGACCCTCTTGGTGTAGCCTCCCAAATACTGGAATCGTGAGAGTTTGCAACCATTTTCCTGGCATGTTTCAAGAGCGCCGTATGGAATTGTTAGGTTACATGGCACATAAAGGGCCAGGTGATTATCTGGGTAAAGGCCTGTTGATTCAGGGTTTCAAAGACAGGCCTGCAGTTACTTGTGGTAACCAGATAGGAGGAGTCTGTACGCTCCCTATAGCAGAAGAAGAAATGAAGAAAGTACAACTTGCTCAGCAGCACATGGGATCATTCAAGGAAAAGCTTGGCCCCAGCTGGGCTAGTGCCTTTCATTCAGTTCAGTGCGGTCTACCCTGAATCACAGGACTCCTAGACCATGCATGTGATCTGGGCTATGAAAGAACATTTTACAGAGGTAGTTACAGATTATTAGTTAGCTCCTTTTGGATTGTGTAGATTTTATTATTCCTCACACTCAATGGACGGTGTCTGGCAATTGATCTTTTGTTTTGGCCCTTAGGGTTCCCAAGGACGTTAGTACAGGCAGAAGCCTTGGACAGAATCTGTGATGTGGACCTAGTGATTAGTCTGAATATCCCTTTTGAGACACTTAAAGATCGTCTGAGCCGAAGATGGATTCACCCTTCTAGCGGGAGAGTCTATAACTTGGACTTCAACCCTCCTCAAGTTCTGGTAAGATAGACTACATGCTGTTCAGGGAAGATAAAATCTATATAGCCAAGAAACATAGACAAAGTTTAGATTCAGTCGTAGTCAAAGGGGAGGGCTAGGACTAAAGGCTTAGCAAGGCAGCCTTGCTGGCGACCTGGGGAAAGTGGCCTCCTCCTTTTTGTTTCATGACTTTTATTAAACTATTGACATTTGTTTATCTTTTGGGGGATGGGCTTTTTGAGACAGTGCTCTGTGTAACAGTTGTGGCTGTCCTGGAACACAGAGAGATCTGCTTGCTTCTGCCTCTGAGTGCTGGGATTAAAGGTGTGTGCTCCTACACCTAGCTATTGATGGTCGTTGCTAAGACACCATAGGTAGCTCAGGTTGCTTCTAACTCCAAGTTCTCTAGCCTTGGTGTTCCAAAGGCCTGAGAGATTCTGGGTGTGCATCCCACGTCTGGTTCAGGATACTTGTGATTATCTTTCTGTTGATTTTTTTTTTTTCCTCCTGACTCCCTGATAATGGCTGATTGAACTAATGCATGAATTCTGCCTGTTATCTCTGGACTGGAATAGGTAGCATGGTATCAAATCTTTATATGGAAAAAGCCTTGAATGTAGACGGAAACAGTGAAAGTTACTTTAAGGTGGTATTACCACTGCTGGTCGCCATTGTGCCAATATTGCCCTTAATGGTGCCAGTTCATTTGTGATGAGCATTAGAGGACCCCACCCTAGCTAACTGGTTTGCTCACTCAGTCTTTCACTTATTCCATAGATCCAGGTTCATTGTTTTGACTAGGCAGGTCCTAACCTTCTGAGTGGCTGGGTAGACAGGGTGCCATTGAAGTGTAAATGTTTGTTTGTCCCTGATGGTCCTGGGTGTTTGAATCAGGCCTATTGATAAACCTCAGGGTGTGTCATTGGTTTTGCAGAGACTGCTCCGTAGCAGTGTGAAAGCTGACAGAGATGGTATAGAACCATTTTTTCCCCCTGTTTTTTCTCCTTTTATCAGTTACTTGTTGGTATCCATGTTTATATGGATATATACTTGTGAGGGTCCCGTGGTACAAGTGTGGATGACTAAGGTCAGTTTGCAGGAGTCTCCTTGTGGGTCCAGGTTCATGAAGCTTGATATCAAGTACCTTCGCTTGTGACTCCAGTTTCGGTCTTGAAGTCAGTTTCCGCCCCACCATAAGAAGCCAGAATTTAGAAGAAAAAAAAAAGCAGTTTGGGGGCTATTTAGTGGGACCAGCATGACATTATGTAGGTATGTTGTTTAGGGAGGATTCTCAGAATTCAGACAGGCTTGAAAGTACCATTTAGCTATAGCACCAGCATGTGTTTATAAAGATGTCAATAGTCAAGGAAGATTTAGTTAGTGCCCTTCTCGGAACATGAGGCCAGCATAGCAAAGGCCCAGGCTTGGGTTTGTGGATATGGTTGGAGTTCACTTTGATCATGTGGTCTGGTACAAGAAAGTTCTGACCTTGGGAATGGCCACTGGTTGGTCATGTTAACTGGCTCCTCTGATGCTTTAGGGGGTTGATGACATCACTGGTGAGCCACTTGTCCAACAAGAAGATGATAAACCCGAAGCAGTTGCTGCCAAACTACGACGGTACAAGGATGCGGCAAAACCCGTCATCGAACTGTACAAGTGAGTGTGCCTAGTGTGTTCCTGGAAGGGCCCTGCCAGAAAGTCATAGGGCCTGATGGGAGGATCTCTGGCCTGAGCTAGGTAATGCTTCTTCGAGCTAGATGGGTCTGAAGGTCCACACTTCCCAAAAGGTGGGGAAGTAGTGGAGTGGTCTGTGGGAGGTAAGGTCCAGCATCTTTATTCAGGAACCTGTTAGAACATGAGGGCTTAAACCCAGTTATCTCTGTCTGTTTTATGTCTGGACTTTTGGGGTGGGGGTGATGAGGGTTGAGGGGATTTTGGCAGCTGGAGTTGAGGCTTTATGAATACTATGCTGGTGTTACATCTTTGTGCTCCAACGCGCGCCCGTTCTCCCATTCCAGCCCTCATTATCTTATTTAATTGCCTTAGATACTTTGACATGCTTTCATGTAAATACGTGATTCAGGTAGACTAGGGTGACTGTCAAACTATAAACAGACCAGGGGATGGTACCTGCTTTAACCTTGGCTTCTCTGCCTGTCCTGTGATGTTAAACAACCTAAACGATGTTTTACTTGGATTGTCTTCCAGGAGCCGCGGAGTGCTCCACCAGTTCTCCGGGACGGAGACGAACAAAATATGGCCCTACGTTTACACACTTTTCTCAAACAAGATCGCACCTATTCAGTCCAAAGAAGCAAACTGAGCCTGCCCTTGGAAGAGCCAAGAAGACTTGTTCGTTCACTCAATCATGCGTGTAGTCCTGGTGCCCTGGCCAAATTAGGAGCTAGCTGAGATAGCTTGCAGCATCTTCTCTAGTTTAAGTGAATGAAGTAATGAGGAAAACTAGTGCGGAGAAAGCATCCATGAAGAAACCCCCCTCCTGCCTTTGAAAAGAACGCAGAGCTCTGCAGGGGCGAAAGCCCAGACTGGATTTCCACCAGTGTTGCGCCCATACTCTAGATGGATTGCAGCCATGCCCTGCTATCGGAATCTTTTTGCACACGATGGTGGTGGAATCTCTGGTCTGTGCCACCTTCCACAGGCTGTTGAACCTCAGCACTGTCAGCCTGAGAACTTGGAGAGCTGTGGTCCTGGCTTGTCCTCCGCCATACTACCCTCCTTGATGATAATTGAATTGATGCTAATTGCGCTCAGCCACTGTTCTCCACGGCGACTGTTCCACCCTCTGATCTCAGACATCCTAGTTTCTGCTGACCTTGTCCTATCTCATCTGCTCGCTCTCCTCATAAGCTGTGTACAGTAACACGATAGTCTCTGCCTTTACCCCTCTAACCTCCTCTCTCTACAGACTGAGAACCAGGAGAACTGAGCCAGGCAGAGTGCTCACCTTGTGAAACAGCTGCTCTGACTGTCTTGAACCCACTCTGTACCTTCTGTTGTTTAAAAACGATTCCCTAAAGTTTTTGGGAATTCTCAAGGGAAAAAAAAAAAAACAAAACAACAAGGGAAATGTTCACTTAAGGAATTGTGGGATGATCGTCTCTTCTGCATAGAAGTGTAGTGATCGTGTGGAAAACACTGGACTAATGAGATGGTTTCGGCTTCTTTATTCAAGGCAAGGTGAATATTGAAAGTGCTGCTAAATATTAATGCTGACAATGTTTTTTTGCGAGTGATCCAAGCAGATGGCAAGAAGTCAGTAAAGGGAGCAAGCCTGTGGGCTTGGAACGTCTTGCACTAGCTGTACATTGCACCTGTATTGAGTAAGACAGCTTTACCGCTGTGGGAACGCAGAATCTTTGTTTTCTTCCTATTCCAAAGATGCAGTCTATAGGTGGCCACAAAGTCCAGAAATGAAGATGCTAATATTTTGTCAATCATCATGTCAATAAAACATTTGTTGAAAGACTTCCCTGGTGTCCAGACGTGTTGGCCACCTTGTATCATTCTTACTCTTCTCTGGGAAGAGAAGTGACATTTCTTCTTGCTGCCTTAAGGTGTCCTACACCCTCCTGTCGTCCCCCAGGGAGTGTCCTTTCTTACTGGTGATTTAGTGTGACATCTCATAGTCTGTGGGGGCAGGGTGTGGGGTGGGCGTAGCACTTTCGTGATGTTGACATACTACATTTTGAAGGTGTCTGTGGATCCCTGGTCTATTCACTGCGGTCTGTTCTGTGTGGTGATGAGTCTGTCTTCCTTACTGTACTGCCTGGACTCTGTGGCTCCTCTTAGTGTCCTCCCCCCCTGTGCATGTTCTTCAGCTGCCTTCAAGGCAATGCAGAACAGCATCCCTCCGCACGCTCTCAAGTGGAGACACCTGGCTCAGGCTTGTGACCACGTGGGCACTGTCATGTTGATGCCGACTACTTTGGAAGCTTGCATTTGGATGTCACTTGGTAGGAGTCAGGAGAGACATAAAAGTCCAGGGGAGGCAGGTCAGGCATGGGAAACTGCTATCTAGAGGAGGATCACCCTGAGATTATTTCCACAAACCAAGGGAAGTAGAAACTTAAAGGAATTTGGGGTAACTCGGGGGGGGGGCGGGAAATAACTTACAACTTATTTCTTCACCTCTTTTAAAGATTGAGGTGTGACCAGGTTGCTGCCTGCACACTCTGTTTTTCCATCTTTTTCTGTTTACATTTCAAGCTCAGTAGTCTATGGTAGCTAGGCACTGGGGACACTAGGGGTCAGGAGTGTCTGTCTGCTGGTGAGACCAGGAAGAGGCAAAAATGCCTTTTCCAAGGTCTTTGCTGATTTTCACGTTCATTGGCCGGAAAAAGGACATCTGGTTTTCCGCACCAGACTTGCCTGTTCTTTTGTTTAAATGACTTTGTCAAAAGAGCATTAAATACCGAAAATACCTTGACAGGTAGAATGAAAGAAGCATCTTGTCCTTCCTTCCCATGCACACCTGTCCCTCAGATGGAAGCCAAGAGTCTGGGTGGTTTCTGAGATTCCACACTGACCTTTATTCACAGGTCCACGCAATTCTTTGTTCAGTTTGCCTCCCACCACCCTTTTGATTAGAACTTGGGAAACCCTGCATGTTGGTTCCTCTAGTATTATGACAAAAAATGGTGCCACGAAGGAGGCCTTCTGAGTGGATTGTGTACTCAGGACCTCCATAAGCATCTTGGTGACTCTTCCCAGCATCCCATGAGGTAGACACAACCAATCCTTCTTATGAACAAGGAGTCCAGTTTAGGAAGTCTTGCCCAGGCTCGTGATACACGTGAACTGTACAGCTATGACCCACTCCCAGGTTTTCCTGCTTCAGAAACCACAGGCTTTTATTGGATGTTAGCTGTCTGTCTCGCCCTAAGCAAACCCCCCCCCCCCACTTCAGTTCTGCTTGTGGGCTCTGGAAGAGTGGCAGACATCATTGGAGTGGCTTAGGCAAAGGAACTTGCCAGAAGAGGCCTCTAATTACAAGGCTGGGTTTGGACCCAGGCTGACTGGCCTCAATTCAGGTATCAGAAGCCATGCATCCCATATGAAGAAAACCTGCCATCTGTTAAAACCTAAAAGTTATCCATACATGCTATTCCTTATTTTTGGTGTGGTAAACGGAACAGTTCTTGGCAGAATAAATGCTATCACCTGTGCCTGGGCACGTCATGGTTTGGCCATTCTGTATGTAGTTGAGTGTGAAGGAGACAGGCTATGCTATTAGCCCAGATAGCATTCATATAGACTGTATCTCTAGTGACAGAAAACAGGAAGCACAAGTGTCTTGCAATAAAAGACCCTTGTTTCGAACTTTTGAAAGGGTCATTACCTCTCTGGGATTAGAGAGAAGGGAAGAAAATTTTGTCTTTGTGGAAACTGCAAGCGATGTTAGTTAGGGCTCAAGGCTTTTCTAGTTTTATGAGAATTTGTACTACTGAATTTATTGTTTTTGAGGTGGCCAGATCTCTGGGGGAATACGTTGTGCTATGATGGCATTTCACTGTGATCTCCCAAAGTTCAAGGCAGTCTTCTTCTAACCCAGTGCCACCTGTCTTCTGTTCACCGGCCTGTGAAAAATGGCTTACTTTTTCCAGGAGCCGACAGGCCTGTTTTTCTTTAGTGTGACAGTTGGTGTTCCTGATTTTGGAATATACTTAATTCAGAGTATCTGAACGTGTTCTGTATATGCTAGCCTAACTTCATTGTATTAATTGGTTTCTTTTTTTTTTTTTTTTTTTTTGGTTATCTTGCTTGAAGATCGATTTGTATTCAATTTGATAGAAATAAACGTTTTTCTGCTTGATGCAATCAGTTCATTTAGTGTTTGTGGCTGTTTATACACTAAAGTTTTCAGGAGTTTGCTCTTGGTTGTTTACGCCACGCGATGGCTTTTCCGTTGTTAGCCACAGTTGCCTCTAATGTGTAAACGAGGCAAACTGAATGTAACCTAAACCAAGTAGTGGTGGCAAGCCGTGCTTCTGGTCCTGTTCGCTTTCCTGCTGTTGTTAATGTTCCCTCATGTTCCTTGTTTGTCCTGCCCTTTACTCGTTAGTTTTGTTTTTACAGACGCTGGAGCCAGAGCCCTTTGTAATATTGTCTGGTGGGAGCTTGGGCCATGAAAGAAGTACCTACTGGCCTTTCGCAACCCTGGTATGGCCTTCTCTGGGGGGCCTTCCAGTAGCTGAAACCAGCTGGAAGCAAGTTCTAAACCCATGCGTGTCCTTAGGAAGGGCAGGAGGAGGCCATCTGGACGGGATGGCTATGCTGCAGGTTGTCAGATGGCTGAGACACCCACGCTCCCTCATTGTTGGAGGAGTTCACAGCCCTTCTCTCTGGGCTTCTTCATACTTGGACACTTGCCTCGCTGATGTCACTGAAATAAGGGTAGACAAATCATGCCACTTCAGAGCTGACAATGGAAGAGTCAGAAGTCCTAGCGAGGTGAACAATGCCTTGGGACTCTTAAAAGGGAAAACTCAGAGCAAAGATGTACCCCGTCCATACTGGGCGGGTAGTATCTGAAAATAAAATTGGTTTTTAAAGACTATAGACACTTTAATTTAGCTTCTAAAATACTTGTTGCATTGCACTGATGTTGGAGGACAATGTGTGAGAGCCAGTTCTCCCTTGCAATGTGGGTCCTAGGGATCAAACATGGGAGGTCAGGTTTGATGGCAAGCACTTCTGCCTTTTGAGCCATCTTGCTGGCTCTGGGTTGGGTTTATTACTGCAGGATGGCATAACCTAAGGGAGCTGGGCCCAGGATTTGCCATCCAGTTGTTACTGATTTCTCTTGTCAAACTTCGTTAGATTCTAAGGATACAAATATAAATCTTCACCCCTGACTCTCCAGTTGTCTGGAGAACATGAGTGGTTACAGTTAACCTATTCGTTGAGAGACCTCTTCGCTAAGGAGAAGCCAAGGGATGGTTAATGTTTGAGCTGAGTTTTGCCAGAAAGAACATCTAGGCAGATGCGGTAGAGTGTGCAGGGAGGTTTGGGTGTGCACGACAGGCAGAGACCATCTGCGAGACAGGTGAGGCTGGCTGGGGAAGGCCTTGCACTTTGCTGGTGAGAGGCCGTGTAGGAATACCTGCCAGAAATGATGTCCAATTTGCATGACAGAAAGTCACCCCGCCGCAGATCTGGACGGAGAAGAGACTTCAGTTAAGGAGATGATTAGACTAAGGAAACCAGTCCCAGGAGGACGTGAGGAGCGAGGTGAGAAAAATGGGGGTGAGCATGAGACAGTGGAATGACCTCTGACAAAAGGGAGCCACTGCTGCCAACCTCTTGCTGCCACTGCCTTCCTGTGGCTTGTCGACGCCCACTTGTTCGCTTTCCCCAGACAGACCTGTAGTTCTTGGCCAAGTAGCAGATCCTCGTGGGCCAATTTGAGACTTTAGAGAGGACGATGAAGGAGGGTCGTCTTGGTGACTAGTTTAGTGTGAGCATAGATGTGGATGCCATGGGAGATACGGTGGGCTGTCTGATGCTAGGCAGTGGGCCACGCAGCAGTTACTCATGATGACCTGAGACTGGTGGATTTGGTCAAGCCTGTCCACTTGGTCAGTCAGTGGTTTAAGGGACTTCACTGACCACCACTCAGCTCTTCCTCTTTCTGACTCCCATTATCCTGGTACTCTGGGTCCTGGTCAAGATGGTAAGAAATCAACTGACGAGGAACTAAACAATTAGATTCTCTGTCAGGCTTCTCTCCTGGCCAGGGTCCTAGGGGTAGTCCCTTTAACAAGCCAGGAAAGCCTCCCATGGAGAGATTCTCATGTCTGATCAGGTGCTGACATCCCGCCATCTAAGGCCATGGATCTGGAGAGAGAACACAATTGCCCGACAAGGAATAATCAGGAATAGGGATGGATGCCAAATGCAGCTCTATGAAGCCAGAGCAGCCACTGTCTCTGGAGATTGTGTATATAGACCAACAGTGATCCATTGATTGTAGCACCATTAAGTATACCATTTCAGATGACTCATAGTGACTGCAGGACAAACATAACCGTAGATATGTGGGTCATAGGTCCTTTCCACAATACTCTGAGAAGAAGGAAGGATAAAATTGCTTAGACCTGAGAAAACCATTTTCTCTATTTAAATTTCCCCCTTATTTTCTCATTTACTTGTTTTGATCTTTCCTCCTACAAACACACAACACACCATTGTATGTATTGTGAGTAGAGTTGTTCTCCCCCCCCCCCCACCATTTGTGTTTCCAAAGATCAAACTCATTTGGTAACAAGCACCTTTACTGTCTGAGCCATCTCACTGACCTGTGTCTTATCTGAAGAAAAAAAAAAATAGTTTCTTTAGTTTGAACCCCAATAAACTAGACCTATTATGTAATTTCCACATGAAAGTCTTGCCTGAAAACTAATATTGGTATGTGCAAGTTTGGGCAAGAAAATGAGGACTCTGAAAACAATAGCTACTTAAATCTGAGTCCATACATCCTTAAAAAAATAAAGCCAACAAAAGCAGGATAAAATTGTATTTAACTCACATATAGCTAGGACACAATACTGCAAATTTTTATTTGGATGGGGAAATAAATATCGGAGCTCAGTACCAGCTCTGGAGCCCTTGTTGAAATAGATAGGATTTATATAAAAACCCATAGAACAAAGAGTCCGTGGAATCTAAGACACCAAACTTTTCCTAACATTACACCCAAAGGTAGTGTTCATTAAGAAGTGTATTTGAGGGACCCAGGGATGTAGCTTTGTTTGTAGCTTTGTTTCCATAGCGTGTTCAAGGATCTGGTACCACATAGTTAGATCTGAAGTTAATGAACAGTACTATAAAAAAATAAATATTTCAGTGCACCATCAGGAGAGGGTGCTGTTGAGTAAGGCTTCATCCTTGCAGTAGAAACACCTGGTGCAGGAAAGTCCAACATTTTGAACAAGCAGAAAAAGTATCTACTAGCCACACATTAAAATGAATGTGTGTGTGTGTGTAGGTCCCTCTGTTCAAATGTAGAAGTCTGAAGACAAGTCTGCAGGATTGTCTTAGAGTTCTCTTATTTTATCATGTGGGTGATTGAAATCAAACGTGAGCTTGGCAGCAAGTGTTATCTTTACCCCTGAGCCATCTTTCCAAAACTCTACAAAATTATTTTTAAGAGGAAATAAATCGAGAGTCTAAAATAGGATTCTATAGCTTATAAAGACCACCCAAGACCCACTTTAGAGCAGAAAGGGAATTGTAGTCCACCACTCCAATAACGAACCAACCAGGGAAGCAACAACAGACAAATGAGAAATGTAGTCCTGAGCAGGACACGATAAAAAGCTGTGAATGAGAGATGACACAGGAACACAAAGTGAGACAAAGGTCCTAAGAAGTAACTTACAAGGTACAAGCGAGTCCAAATTCAACAAGGCATACAAAGAAGACATGGACATGGAAAACAAAAACTCATAGGATTAAAATAATAAAAAGGTGAAATGTTTAGAAAAAAAACCACAGCTATAGGGGATGGAGAAGACCCAACACACTTATAATCGAATCCTCCAGAAGAAGAAAAACTCATGAATCAAAACTAACATTTAAATTCATAATGCCGTATAGCTTATAAAAATAGGTTTAAAAGCTGGGCGGTGATGGTACACACCTTTAATCCCAGCACTTGGGAGACAGAGGCAGGCAGAACTCTGAGTAAGAGGCCAGCCTAGTCTACAAAGTGAGTTGCAGGACAGCCAGGACTGTTACACAAAGAAATCCTGTATGAAAAACGAAACTGGGCTGGAGAGATGGCTCACAGGTTAAGAGCACTGGTTGCTCTTCCAGAGGTCCTGAGTTCAATTCCCAGCAACCACATGGCGGCTCATAACCACCTGTAATGAGATCTGGTGCCCTCTTCTGACCTGCAGGAATACAAGTAAAACACTGTATACATAATAAATATATCTTTTAAAAACAAACAAAAAAAATAGGTTTAAAAACCCTGAACCTATATATCACTTTAACTCAGAATGCTTAGCGTTAAAACATTCTTCAAGAAACAGAAAATTCTGGGGTCCTGTGCAGATAGTCCAAGCAATTCATACACAGGCAAAACAGCAGTGGAATAGTACTGAAGAGTAGAAACACCGAGCTCGATCTTCAATAGTCAAGGATATGGGTAAGTGCTCTTTAGACATTCAACTCACATTAAATCCTCACTTGGGACTCTGTTACTAACCGATGATAAGCATCAGCAAAGCTGGGAGCTGAGTGGAGTGAGTACAGCAAGAACTGTGCTGTATACACAGTTTCTTTCATTGAAGAGACAAAAGGAAAGCAGTCACAGACAGTAGAAACGGTGTGGGAAAGAAAAAAAAACTGGAGAAAGAAGCACAATAGGAGAACAAGCTAAGTAATTCAATTGCTATGTATAGCAAGTAGGTGGAAAGTGATGGGTTTTGTTCAAAACTGACAAAGATCAACTAGTTCAAGCCTAAGTGAAAGACAAGAGAATCAGCTTCCTTTGTGCCAGAATGGTTTGTGGGCAAGGGAGACAGTAAGTGGGAGCAGACCTAGAAAAGACAAAACTGTGTCAGTATGGAAGCAAAGGGAAGGAAGATCAGGTGTCATGGTGGAGATGTCTCTCCCCTCTCATTTTAAAGATGAGAGTTTTGCTGGTAATTGCAGAATTTCTCTCAGAGGCCAGTGGAGGTGTGAGTATAATGGCTCCTGGTTCTTCACAAGGAGCGAGCCTCTCAGCGTGATGAGCGTCATGTTGGCTTTGAGGAAGTGATCTCAAGTCAAGAAGCCGTGTGAGTGTCAACAGCAGAGGTAGATGCAGCTAGCAAACCATTTGCCGAGATGTGACTCGTGTGTGGGGAGCTACTCCCCAAATCTAAAGAAAAGATAGGCCACAGACAGACACATTCTTCATCCTCATTGGTGATTCAGAGAACCCAAGGGATTCTCAGTGTTCCAATCCTGAAAGTGCTTCCAAAGAAATTTGGAAAGGGGCAGGGGGACAGGAAATGTTTCTGAAACTATAAAAAAGAAGTCTAAACAAGGTCCAAAGCTACAGAGAAACCATGTCTCAAAAAACAAAAACCCAGGTATATATACAGCAGTTGCAACTAAAATAATTCTGAAACACAGGCAGAGTATCCAAGGACAATGCAAACAGTAAGAAATTAGGCTTGCCATTTGGATATGTGGAAGTGGATTGAGGCCCCAAAGTGCTGGGCTTCATAAAGGGGGACACCTGATATAACTCCCACTACCCAGAGGAAGGTCGCAGGGAAATACCTATGCAGCGACATGGATGTCTACCTGGTGACAAATTTATAGGGTCAGCACTTTGAAACTGCAAGTGTTTCTGTTTACTTACAGGCAACACTGTGAATATGCTCTATTTTGAAAAAAAAGTTTACAAATCCAAAATTGAAAATAGACTCTTGTTTTCTGACTTATTTAGACAAAGAAAAGATCAAGCTAGGATGGAATTTGATCATGTTGTCCCCCTTCTAGATTAAATCACCTTTGTTGTGTTTCTTGATACAGGGTAGACATTTTACAAAGCAAATCTATGCTTTCTTTGTTTTTGTTTTTTGAGGCACGGTTTCTCTGCGTAACAGTCTTGGCTATTCTGAAGTCACTTTGTAGACCAGGATGGCCTCAAAATCACAGAGGTTCGTCTGCCTCTGCTTTCCAAGTGCTGGAATATGATGTCAGGCAGGCAGGCAGACAGGCATAGTTTTGGAGTAGTAGCTGAGAGCTTACATGTTGAGATAACAATTATGAGTCAGAGATGTAGAGAAAGAGCTAACTGGGGATGGTGTGAGTCTTTTGTGTAGTAGGAGACTACTCACTTGGTTCCTGACTGCTCAGACCCGAATAATCACACCGAAACTATATTAATTATAATACTTTTTGGCCTATTAGCTCATGTTTCTTATTAGGTAACTCTTACATCTTAAATTAACTCATTTTTATTATTTTATATTTTACCATGAGACTTGTGGATTGTTACCTCTTGTTCCTTGGGCAGCTCCATGGCACTTGCCTCCTTCAGCAGCTACATGGCATCTCTTTGACTCTGCCTACTCTCTCTCTCTATCTCTTCCAGCCCTGGCATAGTCCAAAACATCAACCAATAAAAGCAACATATATACAGAAAGACATCCCACATCACTTTGGAAACCTCAAAGAGCACCCCAGCGGCACACCTCTTCCAACAAGGCCACACCTCCCAATCCTTCCCAAACAGTTCCGCTAACTGTGAAGGAAGGGGTGGGTGGATAGGGTGACCAAGCATTCAAATATATGAGTGTATGGAGGCCATTCTCTTTCAAATCACCACACCCTTTAATCTTGTGAACTTGGAGAACTTCAGCTTGAAAAGCAGATTTGGGTGGGATTATATTCAGCTTATTTCTTATAGTTTCCTACTGGCATTACCATTCATCCAAAAGATGTGATACTATTGATCCCAGTGACTTCAGAGGCACTGGTAGTGAGTGACAATGACACTAGGATATAGTTCTTACCCTGGAATCCTCTAGAATGGTATATTATTTGTATTTTAATAAATAAAGCTTGCCTGAAGATCAGTGCAAAACAGACACACTAGTAAGCCACACAGGCCAGGCAGTGGTGGCACACACCTTTAATCTCAGAAGCCACACTAGTCAGTCATACAGGCCAGGCAATGGTGGCATATATCTTCAATTACAGCAGCCGTACTAATTAGCCATAGAAGCTGGGCAGTGGTGGTGCATACCTTTAACCCCAGATCTAGAGAAACAGGCCTCACTTGCAGTCTCAATCTGAGGATTTGTGAAGGCAGGGTTGCCCATTTTCGGTCTGAGGTAGAGGTAAGAGCCAGTGGCTAGTTGCTTTGCTTTTCTGATTTTCAGGTTGAACCCCAATATC
>NC_022016.1:69085074-69119885 GCF_000317375.1 Microtus ochrogaster
ATTCGTTTCCTGGCTGTCCAGACCCAAATAATAACACAGAAACTGTATGAATTACAACACTGCTTGGCCTACTAGCTTAGGATCCTTATTAACATTTCTGTTATTCTGTGTATCGCCACAGGCTGTGGCTTACCGGGTAAAGTTCCAGCTGGTGGCTTGCGGCTTGTGTCTTTCTCCTTCAGTAGCTACATGGCAACTCCTTGACTCCACCTATTTTCTCTCTCTATCTCTGGATTTCTTCCCTGGCTTAATTTTGCCTGCCATAGGCCCAAAGAAGATTCTTTGTTCATTAACCAATAAAAGCAGCACACATACAGAAGGACTTCCCATACTATTTCCCCTTTTCTGTCCAAATAATGGTGCTTCAGATAACTCCTTCAACAAAAAGTCTTTAAGATACCAGCCCACTTTGGGCATGATCCAATGTACTATAAATGCAGATTTAAAGCATGTGCGGGTCTCATGGCTGCTGGATTTGGTTCCAGTTCCCAGTGCTACCCTTTCTGTGAGTTCACCCCCTATTAAGTAAACCTTATTATACTCCATTCTGGGCTAGGGTGGGACTATTTTATTATAAACTGCAACAACACACACACATACAGAGATACACATATACATGGGGAAATACATTCTTTAAATCTCATCGACTTTGAGAACGGATACTTTAGTATTTCTTACTTCTGATACTAGCTTTGTAAACAGAATGACATGAGTGGGATTTAGTTATTTTTTCTCTACTTGCACAGCGAACAAATTTAGAATTAAGTGGGTTTATTTGGTTTACATTTTTCACATTTGAATTCTTAAACTACATTTATTTGTTCATTTGTGTGTTTACGTGTGGTGTGGTGTATGTGTGTGATGTATGTGGTATATATGTGTGTGGTATGTGTATGATGTGTGTGTATGTGGTATGTATGTGTGTGTGTGTGTGGTGATATTTTGTTTGTGCTCTAACAAAGCTTGCCTGAAGATCAGACAGTGGAGACAGCCACTGGTTAACCATAGAGGCTAGGCACTGTTGGCATACATCTTTAATCGCAGCACAAGGGAGGCAGAGATGGGAAGTGATATGTCTGGGGAGAGAGGAATATAAGGCGGGAGGAGACAGGAGCTCAGCCCTATTCAGTTTAAGGATTCGTAGAGACAGGACCTTACCCATTTGGTTTGAGGATTCGGTAGAGGTAAGAAGTCCCTCTAGTGGCTGACTCCTTTACTTCTCTGACTGTAGCACAATTCATAAAAACTCAGAGACAGCTATTGAGGTTCAACCTGAAGGCCAGTTGCAAAACAGCCAGTCGCTAGCTCTTACTTCTACCTCAGTCCGAAATGTTGATCTTGCCTCCAGGAATGAGACTGTGTCTGAGAGCTGTCTCCTCCCATCTTATATTCCTCTCTAGTGCTGGGATCAAAGGTGTGCACCACTACCATCTGGTTTCTATGGCAAACTAGTGGGGCTACTGGGATTAAAGGTGTGTGTCACTACTGCCTGGTCTGTAAGGCTGATCAGTGGGGCTGTTTTACTCTCTGATCTTCAGGCAAGCTTTAATTATTGAAATACAAATGAAATATCATTACATCTAACTTCTTTAACTCTGGGATTTTATTGAGATCAATTAGAATTCACATTACAGTGTAGTATATGATGTGTATGTGTGCAGTGTTTATATGTGTAGGGTGTGTGTAGGTATATGTGGTATGTATGTGGTATGGTGTGTGTATGTGTATGTGGTATGTGGTATGGTGTGGGTGTATGTGGTGTTTGTGGTATGTGGTGTGGTATGTGTATATATGTGGTTTAGTGTTTATATATGTGTGTGGTATGTATAGTGTGTTTGTGGTGTGTGTATTCAGTGTGTTTGTGGTATGTGGTATGGTGTGAGTGTATGTGGTGTTTGTGGTATGTGGTGTGGTGTGTGTGGTATGTATATATGTGTATGTATGTGGTGTGCATGTATATGTGGTATGTTTGTGGTATGTGGTGTGGTGTGTGTATATGTGGTTTGGTGTTTATATATGTGTGTGGTATGTATAGTGTGTGTGTGGTGTGTGTATGCAGTGTGTTTGTAGTATGTGGTGTGGTGTGTGTATGTGGTGTTTGTAGTATGTGGTGTGGTGTGTGTGTGGCGTGTGTGTATGTATATGTGGTATGTTTGTGGTATGTGGTGTGGTGTGTGTGTGGCATGTGTGTATGTATATGTGGTGTGTTTGTGGTATGTGGTGTGGTGTGTATATATGCGTGTGATATGTGCAGTGTGTGTGTGTGGTGGGGGGGTATATGTGTATGTATGTGTATGTGTATGTGTATGTATGTGGGATGTGTGTGCAGCAGGTCAGAGGACAGTTTGAAGGAGTCAGTTCTCTTTTCCTACTATGTGAGTCCTGACAGAACAAGGCCTGTACCTGATAAACCATCTCACTAGCCCACATTTTTCTCTCTTTCTTCGTCTTACTGTATTTTCAGTCCACATTTTTGGCCTTTGAAAAGAAATTCTTGTCCTTAACCTCCTGAGTGTGCCTTAGGGCACTTGGGACCTTTTCATTCAGACTGAGTTCTCATCTCATGGGCTTGCAGGGTTTGTTGAAGAGAGTCTCCCAACCCCTCCCCCATCTATCTGAGGCTCATTTTAACTGTGGGAACCAGAAACTTCTGACCTCATTCCGGCTCTGAGCTGGAAGGGTGTCATGAAATCACATGATGTTTGGAAGAAAAAGGAAAAATAAGTCCCTCTGGTCTTTTCCAGAGCAATAAAATCTTTCTGCTTGCAAGCTGACTGCTTCTGTCTGAGGCAGGATCTCACTCTGTAGTCTGGGCAGGGCTTGTGTTTGTAATCCTCCCTCTACTTGCCAAGTGTGGAGCTATATCTACTTGGTCCCTCTAGGTAAAGATCAGACCCTGTGGAGATACAGACAATCGATGCCAAGGGGAGTCTTGCCAGACCCACTGGGCCGGGATGGTATTTCAGAACTAGTTGGTAAGATTCAGCACATATAGGTTAGTGTGGTAGGGTACCTAGCAAAAGGCTGTCGAGGCCGTCTGGTTATACTCCTTTCTTTAATGAGAATGGCTATAGTGGTTGATGCTTAAAATAACCATGTTTCACAGATGGTTTGGTTAACAAAAATTAGATACTATGTATTCTAACTCTAAAACTTTCAATGCCCCAGGGTTAAGAAGTCACAGGAACAGGGGGAAACTTGTCTAGGGAATTAGTAGGTTCCATGTGACCCCTATTCCTGAATAGCTCTGTTAAATAGATGATTTGTTCAAAGGGCCAGTGTCTTCGGTTTGGATCCATGAAACCTGAAAGCTGGTATGAAAGAAATCTGTTTACTGGAGACAGAGAGAAAGAGAGAGAGAGAGAGAGAGAGAGAGAGAGAGACAGACAGACAGACAGACAGACAGACAGAGACAGAGAGATCCATCTGCTTCCCAGTCTCTCCTACTCATCTTTCATTTTGAATCTATAGTCTCATTTTCTACATTATAAATTAATCAAATAGGGCTGCCCTATAATTGCTTATACAGGGTTGATTGTCTAGACAACCAAGGGCCTCTTCCATATCAGGGAGCCTAGGACCTTGCCCTTGTAACTTCTCAGAGCCCTCAGGCTTTATATGGCGGCTGGCTTCTTTAAGGGAGTAAGGGTGATGAGTAAGTCAAACGTAGCCATGGAAACAAGATCCTGGTGGCTCAACCACATTTTATATACTGGATTGAGCTATCTGAAATTCAGATATGCCTTTAATCAAAGCACTGAGGAGGCAGAGGCACAAGAATCTCTGGGAGTTCAAGGCCAGTCTGGTCTACATAGCAAGTTCCAGGATAACTATGACTAACTACATAGAAAGACCTTGTCTCAAAAAAAAAAAAAAATTTATAGGAGTGTATATGGCATAGTGTACACAAGGAAGCCAGAGGACAACTTTTGGGAATTTTCCCGTCGACCTTGTTGAGGCAGAACAGGCTTTTTTTTTTCTTGTTTCTGCCTCTCTTTGCATTGTAGTCTAGCTGGGCTGGGACCTTCTGGCTGATCCTCTGCTTTCTGCTGCTTCTCTCCCAGTAGGAGTGTTGGGTTACAGATTTGAGCCATGGTAACACCTGGCTTTTTGTTGGTTCTGGAGATCAAATTTGGGTTGTCAAACTTGTGTGGCAAGTGCTTTTGCCTGCTCAGCCCAGATACATTTTAGGCCTTAACCTCTATATATTCCTTTCTTCTTAGTATCACTACTGCTGTTCTGAGACAAGGTCGTCCTGTAGCGCGAATAATAGTTGGTTGTAATAATAAAATCCCAGCTTCAGATATATGGTTTAGAAGCTGAAGATCAGAAAAGCAGAGAGGCCAGTCACTAGAGTTCTTTTACTTCTACCAATGCCCAGAACAAAGGGCGATCCTGTCCTCAGATTTCATGTCCAGACTCCTTCTGTCTCCACCAAACCTCGGACAGCTCTGAGCTCCTCTCTCCTTCTGCCTTACATTCCTCTCTCCACCCAGCCATATCTCTCCTGTCTCCACCCCTCTAGGGTTAGAATTAAAGGCTTATGATCCCAAGTGCTGGGATCACCTTTGTGTGAGCTCTGTTTCTCTTTTAGACTGGATCAGTTTTCCACAGCCCAGGGTGGCCTTGGCTAACAGAGATCTCTCTGTCTCTGTCTCAGGAGTCCTGGGATTAAAAGTGCATGCCACTACACTATTCCCTAGCCTCTAGTGGCTTAGCTCCGCACTCTGATCTTCAGGCAAGCTTTATTTGTTAAAACATAAACAAAATATCACTACATCTTTCTTTGTAACCCAGGCTGGCCTTGCACTTTAGAGCCTTAAACACAACAAAAACATGAAATACCACCACCTCAGGGTCCAGTCAAGGAGCACAATTGTGTTTAGTAGCTGTGACTCTTCTGCCTCCTCTGATCTTGAACATAGACTTTTATGGCATCGGCATCTCTGGAGAAAACAGGACCCCATCTTAGGACGCTTGTTTTTCTTTTGGGTTTATTTGGTGTTTCCTGACGTCAGATTCTGGTTGTGCATTTTTTTCGTCCAGAGCACAAGACAGACAAGTCTGGATTCCTGAGCACATCAAGTTCGGAGACATGCAGTTTTCATCTGCCGCTACTGGTGATTTTAATTTTGATCACCTGGTGAAACCCTTGTCTAATATTTATATGACTGCAAAAATGGCAGTTTTGCAATTTGGCGGGCATATAGAGATGTATGTTTCATTTCTAACACGTTCATTCAGTGAGGCAGATTTAGGGATCAGGACATGGAAACCATCCTTTCGGCGCGCTACGACCTCTGGACAGAAGACTTTTCGCTGGGGGCTTCGATCTTATGCTCGCTCTGTGACGTGAGATAGGATCGAGGCTCTCCTGGGGTTCCCGGCGTTAGTCTAGGACGCCAGGCTACTGCAGAACACGCACAGATTTCTCTGCAGCAAAGAGCGTGTGTTTGTGGCCGCGCACACCTGTTCGTGGTCGGGGTCCCGCGGGGCCGGCCGCCACGCACGGACTGGATGGCCCCGCCGCAAGCTCCTCCCCCGTGGCCGCGTCCACCCGGCAGTGGCCCGGGCACAAGCAGACGCGCTGCTGCGACGGTGGCGGCTACCCTGGGGGCCCAGGCAGCGGCGGGAAGGGGCGGGAGCACCTATGGGCGCGCCCGAGGCCGGAGGCACTAAGAGCCCGAGGCTGCTGTCCGCGCTGCGGCGGTGGCGTGCGAGTCGGCGGCTGTGGAGGACGCGAACGGCTCCCCGGGCGGAGCGGGGTGAGTGTGCTCCCCGCGGATAACGGGGCGGCGGAGGGCACCGGGGCGGCGGCGGGCACTGGGAGGTCCGGCGGGGGCCAGGCCCGAGATTCCCAGGCTTCTGCAGGGCAGGGGCGGGTCCCGGTGTGCTCCCCCTCCCCCGCCCTTCGTCTTGTCTTCGGGCTTGGCTCTGCACTTGGGGATTTGTGGGTGACACGCGACAGAATTTCACGCAGGTTGGCTCCCCTCCTGGATCCCACACCTGGCCCAGCCCCTGCAGTGCGGTACCTTTGAGGCGTTGATACGATCCCCCCCAGGCTCCCTTCTGGGATCTCCCCATCTGCACCCAGCCCATCCCCTTTCCAACCTGTAGGCGCTCGGAGACTCCAGGTTACCCAGAAGCACCGCCACAAGCATTTGCTTTCCAGGCGCAGGCCATTCTGTCCTCTTCAGGGCCTCAACTCATAGCTACTCATCACTCCGTTCATTTTTATCCAGCCCCTCTCTCTGCAAGGACCAGAAGGGAGCAAGATAGGTAAAGTCCTGCACATGACACCATTTCTAGAGAGGGAGACCGACATTACTAAACTCCTAAAGCCACCCATTCCTGGGAACTGGGCTGGGAGACAAGGGTGTGCGGAGGAGGCCCGAGGCAGAGCCAAAAGGAAGCCTCCGACCTGTTGAGTTACTCCAGTAAGCAGCTGGCTAAATGGTCTACCCGCAGGGAAAACAGCCGCAGGGCTCCCAGGAGCTCAACGAGGGCAAAGTGAGAGGTGAAGGGCAAGTTGAGGCCGGGGAGGAAGAGTCGACATTTTATAACACTGGGCAGAAAGGCGTCCTGAGTAGGAAACAACGTGGTCTAGGGGGTCATGGTTTCTCAGCCGGCAGTGGCCAGGCCCTCATCTAGCAGCCTGGCTGACTGCCACTCAAAACGCGGTCCCTCCCTCCCGAAGCCTTTCCTGCCACCTGTAACCTCTTCTTTAGAATTTCATCCCCTGCAGGGCGTTTGTGGCTGCTGGTATAACAGCTCACACCTTCCCCAGTCCTCTTTATCCTTCCCTCCAGTTGAAGTGTGAATTCGGTACTTGTGTGGGTCTGGTCTCCTCCTTTTTGTCTGTTTTGTCTTCTAAAGATCTTTCCTCTGTGAGGCTGACATACCCTGATTTAAAATGGCCGACAGATCCAGCCCTGAGCCAGATGTCAACAGAGCCCTATGGTGACATAGCCACCCTTACCCCGTTGCTTTAAGGATCAAATAAATGATTGATTAGGAAGAGCTAATAGCTGTAAGGTGTTGATGCAGAGTAGGGAGTATAAAACCTGATGAATGTCTTGCAAATATTTATTTATTGCCTGGGCATGAGCTTTTGGTGGGCGGAAAAAGAGACCCTTGAGCCCATCATCACTCAGCACCTTGCTGGCTTCTAAAGTTCGTCTTCCTACTTTAATTAATATGCGAATAAAACTTCCTCCTTATGGCTACCAAGATCTGCTACTGACGGTCAATGGGGCTAGGGATGGTCAGCTTCTTCCTCTAGGTTGTTGGGTCCTGGGATAGCACTAGCTACTCCTTCAGAGACCATGGTATGCATCACCTGATTCTGGGAAGGAAGGGATGGAGAGTTTTAGAATTTTACAGTTCTAGCCTCACCTGTGATCTCAGCACTTGGGAGGTGGAGGCAGGGCGAATCTCTGTGAGTTGTGAAGGCAGCCTGGTCTACAGAGTGACCTCCATGACACCCAGGGTTATATTGTGAGACCCTGCCTGGAGAAAAACAAAACAAACAAATACAGTTCGATCCTGAACACAGCATCCTCTGCCTTTGCTTCTGTTCCTGGTTCCTATCGTACGGTCTAGCCACAGCTCTTTAGGCTACACATCCCTGTACATTCCTCTTTTTGTTTCCTACACATCCTGGGGATAAAACTATTATGATATAACTATAAAATGATACTTTTTTTTGTATGTGCACAAGAGGTTGATTGGGGGAGGGGAGAGCGGGGAGAGGGAATCAGTGAAAGGCTGCCTCGGAGTGGGGACACGGGAGAGGCATTCAGAGCAAGAGAGGAGCAAGAAGGAATTAAATGATACCTAGTAGATTAATTCAAACAAGAGCTTGCTCAGATTTTTATCCTTTTTGTCATTTCTTTTTTCTGAGACATAGTTTCACTATGTAGCTCTGGCTGGCCTGGCGCTCTCTAGACCAGGGCCCACAGAGGTCCCGCCTCTTCTCCTTTCTCAGTGCTACTGTAACCAGTCTTAGTCAGATCTTGAAAACAGGCCTGGAGGAAGAAGGGTAGATGTTATTTACCCCCTCCATTTTGTACTTGAGAGGAAAAGTGAGGGGATACTGAGTGCCTTGCAAGAGGACTCACAGCAGGTAACTGGCTAACTCACCCTTTCTGCCATATCTGCCAGCACACAATGAACAGATTCCCATGTGTTCACGGAAGTTAAGATGAACTGTCACACGATGAAAGAAACCCATAGCCCGGCTTTATCGGTTCTGTAAAAGGGCATGTGAAGTTTTCTTCATGATGACGTTGCTATCGCTTGAACACCTCAGGCCATGTTCTCTGATGGCAGAAAGACTACCCTTTAGTCTGCTGCTAATGAGTGGCCCAAAATTAGACAGCATGATCTTAGCCAGGGGCCCTTAATCTTCCTAAAACTCAACCATTTATTATCTGCAAGATGGGGATGCTAATTCCCGTGGCATCCTGTAGCTGTGCTGGTTAATGTTTGCGTAGCTCACAGAGGCTCAGAGAAGGCGAATTTATTTTTATAAATATCAGTCCAGATCTTATACCTCACATCTGGGTAGTCATGGGACTGAAAAGTTTAGTGAGTTGTGGGGAAGACGGTAACTTGAGTCTCTTCGGGCAGCTGAATCTTCTGGGACGGCGAGGCCTTTGGTAGCAGCATTCAGCTCTCTCCCAGCCTGCCCCACGAGTCATAGGTGAGAAAAAGCACATAGCTTCGAGGACTCCTGGCATCTTTTAGTGCGTGCTGCTCTTCCAGAGAACTGGAGTGTGGTTTCTAGCACCTATGACCTGACTGGTTGTAACCCCAGTTCCAGGGGATCCAATAACAACTTTTAGTCTCTGTGGACACCCACCTTCATCCCCACATATACATTTAATACAAATACAATCTTAAAACATGCACCCGACTATTTATACAATGGAAATACTTAGAGGGACAGTTACTGGATAAAAATGTAATAAAGTTTTTGTTGTTACTGCTCTTAAAGGATCTTACCACATAGACCTCTGAAGATTTATGCTAATTTATGCTAATTTGTTTCTGGTGAGCTTCTTGATTCCTTTTTGTGTTCTGCTAGGCTTTTTGTTTAAAATTAGGTAAGTTTATCCTTCCACCATTTCATACAAGTATATAGTGCAATCTGATAGTGTTAGACATTTCAATGCTTGCCTGCTTGATGTGTATAAAATGATGTCGTGGGCCCCTTTAGTGCTTTGTGTTTTTTGGAGATGGTCTCAGGCATCTCAGGCTGGCCTTGACCTGCTGCTTCCACCTTCCAAATGCCACGCACAGGCATGCTCCCAATAGTCATGCATGATCATGACAACCATGACCACCACAGTCATTTGTCTTTTTCGGAGAACTGAATACCTTTGATAGATAGTGAATCTAAGTATCTTTTCACCAACACTGGCCACTCACTCAGGCCTCTGTGAAAAGCCTGTTGCTGACCGTTCCCACTCTTGGTACGTTGTTCTTTTTTCTCTCTCTTTATAGGAATTCTTTAGATATTCTGGGTTCTAACAAATTACTTGATTTCAGTTTAATGATGTAGTGTTTTGTCTTCTTCCACTTCTGGCATCAAATTCAAGACTTCTCCATGAAAGGAGATATGATCAAGCTGTATGGAGTAGAAATGAACCCTTCCAATAATCCACCCTTCCCAGAGGATGGCTCTTTAATCACACCTCGAGGCTGCTAGGTGTAGAAAAGGGACTGTCCAGAGAGTTGGTGTGTTTCTGTTGCCAGGAGAGGGCTCCAGCCCTTGGGATTATGCTAATCATCCCTGAGTTTCTCTCACTAGAGATCACCTCACCCTGTTGGGTCCTGAAATATGATATTTCCTGGGAAGACACAGCTACAACCAGCTCAGTCTGTACCAGCTCATACTCTTTTCTAGGACAGGAGGACAGCAGAACACATGTCAGCCAGCTTCACTCCTTGTTTCTAACAGTGTGTCTTTTTTCTCTTTTAAATAACATTAAATGGAGATCATGGTTCCTGGAATCAAATGAGATCACATTTCAAAGGAGTCAAAGGAGTTAGGGTGAGCAGATGGCTCAGTGAGGAGAGCCCTTGCTGAATAAACAAGGACCCCACTTTAGATCCTGAGCGACCATGTTAGAGCTGGGCGTGACCGATCATATCTGTCACCCTTGTTCCTGAGCACACTAGCATGTACTTGTATAGGTAACACACACACACACTATAACATACACTCACACACATGCACAGAAAATACAAGATAGTTAAGCCCTGGCAAGTAGTCACCACTTTGAGTGGCAGAGCTTCACTGCTGACAGTCTCAGGCCCGATTTTTTCCCTAATACCTACTATGCCTACAGGTGCATAACTGTTGAGGGAGGTCTTCCAAATCAGAGGTACTAATACTCCACACTGCTTTAGAGTCACAAAATCAGAAGCTCTGGGGACAGAGCCCAGAAACCTGTCCTTTACTAAGCCCTGAAGTAACTCCAGTATAAGCTAAATTTTGTGAAACTGTCCTATGATATAGATGGGGGCTTTGTCAAGTGTGGGTCTGAGTCTCAGTTCTTCCATTTGCTACTTGTGGCATGAGTGAGTTGCCAGTATTTCTTGGGGTAACAAGCTCACAGCGATACAGGGGGATGATTGGATACTGCCCTTCCCTCCCGGAGCTGCTGTAAGTTGTGAATGACGTGGAGCATCTGGGCCCTGCTGCTTCTTGTCTGTGTGGCTGTGGCATGTCACCTCGCCTCTCACTCGCTGTCATTTTTCTCATCTAAGATTTGGGGTTGTAACGTGTGTGTAGTGTTGTATGCCAGCTAAAGAGTGCCTACACACACACACACAAACACACACACATATATATATATGGGGGTATACAGTTTTGTATATATATATATACATATACATACACATAATACATACTTTTAAATTGTTTGTGTGTGTGTGCACAGATGTCCGAGGAGACTTGGAGGCATCGGTTCTCCCTTCCCACTTTGTTGAGGTCTCTATTGTTTCTGTCACTGTGCTATGTTCTAGGAGCCGGTCCTGGCTCTGGCCTTGTAGGAGAGCTGGGATTACTGATGGAGGCCACTGTATCTGGCTTCTTGTGGGTTTAGGGGATCAAACTCGGGCCATCAAGCTAGTGCTGCTAGAGCCCTTTCTCATTGAGCCATCTTCCTGGCCTGAACACCCTTGTTTTACAGTCTCCATTTTATGAATAAGAAAAGGGCCAAAGCAGAGGAAGGTTGGATCATGCTCCCACAGGGATATAGTTGCTACCCTGGGGTTTGAACCAAGGTGGCTTGATGGGAGCATCCTTGCATTAAAACCACTACTTGGCAAATGAGTTCTCCAGTAAACATACAAATGACAATAAAAACAAACTGCCTGGCAAGTGGTAGGCATTCTGCGGGTTAACATCCTTCCTCTTGTTTGGTAGCTTGGCTTCCTGGTGTCTCTGCCTTCCTTGGAGCCATGCCACCTGCCCTCAGGCATGCTCAGCTACACATCCCCATTGCTTGGTAGTGAGTTTTCTCTCTCCATTTTACCTTCCTAACTGCCACTTGGGTGCTTGGAGCAAACCAAACAGAGATTCAGCTGGGTGGAGAAAGACCAAGTGTGGTACTTCCGGGAAAGCCATCACTTTTCTCCAGCATGCTTGTGACTCACGAGTGACTCAGAAGTGGCTTCTAACAAGCAAGGGACTGTGCAGAAATGCCAAGGACTTAGTGGCCAGTGGAGTTGCTGGAGGCATTCCCTAAACCTAGCTATTGAGACGGAGCATCATGACATGACTGGCTATTTAGAATTGCTTTTGTTACGGTTCTATCATAAGCTTGGGGTCAGAGGCACCCCTTAGGGGAAAGACTCAATCCAAGGCTTGTTCTTGTTCCTGAGTGAGGTATGATCTTGAGGCAGGTCAAAACTTCGGAGAGCTTGACTGGCCCTAACTGTAATGGCCTGAGGATCAGAGATCTAAGGTATATTGTGTCATGCGGGGAACCCCCTTTCCATTTAATAAGACCTTCAAATCTCTTTCAACCTGATTTTAAAAAGGAGAAAGAGATATTCAGTTACTCATATACAGTGGCCCAGGCCGATAGTCCCAAGACGGAAGGACTGCTGAATCTTGCACCCCACCTTTAAAAAAGAGGAGGAGAGAAAATCTGGGTGTGGCTGTGGGTCCTAGCACTTCCGTGGCAGAAACAGGAGGATCATAAGTTTGAGGTCAGCTTGGGAATATAGTGAGATTTTTGTCTCAAAAATATAATAAGATGGGGCAGGTGACATAGCTCAACAGCCAAAGGCACTTGCAGGGCAAGCCTAATTCTGAGTTCCGTTCTTGGGAGCCATGTAAAGGTGGCAGATGAGAATAGACTACCCAGAGCCGTTCTCTGACCTCTCTATGACCACGTCGTGGCATGCACTCTCCTTCTCTGTCTCTGTCTCTGTCTCTGTCTCTGTCTCTCTGTCTGTCTCTCATGTTCTCTCTCCAGCACATGATAAACTAAGGAGCAGCCAAGAACAGGTTAAAAACATGCACAGACACAACAATGCATATGTTATGGGGCTCACTGTGTAATCCTTTCAACTCCTTTGTATGCTTGAAACCTTGCAGAAGCAGCGTTGGGGGGAAAAAGCAGGTATCCGTAGAGAAGGTCACACTTGAAAACACGTTACTTCCTTTGAAATATAAATGGCAGCCCTCCTTCCTCCCTCTCCGTACTACTTCAAGTCCTGGTATTCCTTCTCTGATGCAAAAGCAATTTGAGTGAGCTAGCTTGTGGGTCCCTGCTCCTTTATACCACAGGCTTTACCTCCGTCCTGGGGTATAATTCTCACAATAAAACCCTACAAACTAATTGCTATTTTCCTTAGTTTATGAGGAAAGCTAAGGCTCAGAGGGCTGACTCAGGTCATCCTATTAATCTTCCAGCACTGACTGTGACCTTCCCTCGTGGCATTGTGCTGTACCTTTTCACGTTTGAGGTCACTGTGCTTCATCCAGCCTTATGAGATGGTCTCATTACTGTCTTCAACCCATACAGTTAGAACGGAAACTTTAGAGAGGCTCCAGAACGCTCCCTAACTTTCTCTAGGGGCAAGTAAATAGCACAGTCCATGTTTGGATGCAGTCTATTCTGCCTCAAAGCCCTTTTGCCCCCTAATATTCAAACCCAGGCCTGGCATCTGTTTGCCCGAATTAGGAATTCCTCAACTGGAGGCCACAAGCTCCCCAAGACAGAATGTTGGTTCAGCGCTGCATCTTCCTTACGTGTAGAAGAGTTCCTAACACGACTAGTATCGCCGAGTGAAGGGAGGGCATGAGGTCTACAGCATCTCAGCCCCCTGAATCCTCCTACCCAGCATAGTTTGACAATCCTCGAAGGAGAACGCCCAGTTCTTCGATGTGATGTACGGGCCCGAGGCTCAGAAGATGGATATGAAGGAGTTAAAATGAACACAATTGTGATATTCAGCTTTCCATCTCTATAACAAAATATGTGAGACGAATTACAGAGGAACAGGTTGTCCTAATCATTTTTTTTTTTACATTTATTGTTCATGAGTGCATATGTGCATGTGGAGTCCAGAGGACAATTTTTGAGAGTCAGTTCTCTCTGTCCACCATATGGGTTCCAGAGACTGAACTCAGGTCCTCTGCTTTGACAACAAGTGTCCTCGCCCCCGGAGCCGTTTCACTGGCCTCTGGAGAGGTTTATCTACTTCAGTCCCTGATAGGTTTGACCAATTGCTTTGGGTTGGTGGTAAGGCAACATATTATTGAGGATCCTATGGCAAAGCAAAAACAGTTTATCCCATGCCAGGAAAGAGAAAGGGGGTGGTGCTGTGGTCCCATAATCCACTTCAAGACTGTATTCACCGTGGCCTAAAGATCCCCCTCTGGACCCTACCTCTTAAAGGGTTTCCATCCTTCAAATAGCTGTGCCTTTAGACCAAGACTTTATTGCAGGGGCTTCTGGGAGACATTCAAGATGCAACTGTCTCAGCGCGCTTCTTTCAATGGCCCCTAACTTTCTAAAGAACAGCAGAAAGCCATTATACATTGCCAAGGGGTAATGGAAACCAAAACCAAATGCTTAAACATTTCCAACTTTACAGGGAGTCTTCAAATGTAAACAGTTAGAAATCAACCCAGGGACCCCCTAGTGACCAAGACAGCTTCTGTTCCGTGGCCATACTTGACTCATGGCTACGGCCATGCGCAGGTGAACACTCATTAGTCATCTTAAATGTGCCCAAGCAGCTGGTAATGACTCCTCACATTGACAGAATGCATTGTTTACCAAGTTCTGCAGCTCTTCTCTTCTTTGGTCTTCCTAGCAGCGTACCAGGGCAGGTGGGATGAGCTCCTATTTATCGGCGAGGAGACGATGCTGGGAGGTTAAGCCATCTGCCCTCACCACTCGGTTGACAATGGCAGAAGGGTCTTCAACACCCTTGCCCACTGGAACATCTTTGTCAAGACTGTATTTACCAGGAAGTTCTGAGGATGAGAGTAGCAGATGGATTTCTTTCTGTTGGTTTTCTCTAAACATGAGTCCTGTAGTTCATCAGTTAATCTCTCTGGGCATCAGTTTTTCTAATCCGTAATGGGAAAAAAAAAATCACACAAAACCAGCTACCAGTGAGGCAACATGTAGGAGAGGAAGGAGGTTTGTGAAGGTTCAGAACTAGACAAAAACTATTTTTAACTAAAAAGTTATTTTCACGTGTATGGGTGCTTTGCTTATATATAAGCAAGATGTGGTGTGTGTGTGTGTGTGTACCATGTACATGCCTGGTATCCAAGGAGGCCAGAAGAGGGCACTAGATCCCTGAGCTGTGGGGTGGTTGGTGGGAATCCAACCTGGGTCCTCAGGAACACCAGCCAGTGCTCTTAACCTTTGAGCCATCTTCCCATCCCCTATTTACTTTATTTTAAAGGTTTATTTACTTAAAAATTATGACAGTCGTCGATTTTGCATTCATATGTGTGTGCTACGTGTGTGGAGGTCAGAGGACAATTTGGGGGGAGTGGGTCTCTCCTTCCACTATGTAGAGCCCGGACAATTTGGGGGAGTGGGTCTCTCCTTCCACTATGTAGAGCCTGGACAATTTGGGGAGTGGGTCTCTCCTTCCACTATGTAGAGCCCAGGGATTGAACTCAGGTCATGAGTCAGACTTGGTGGCAAGCATCTTTACACAGTGAGTCATCTCACTAGCCTTGAAAAAGCAGCTTTAAACTTGTTTTTCTTTTGTTTAGAGGGGCATGGAGGGCTGTAAGGCAACGCTTTGGGTCAAATCCAATGCCCTGCAAATGCCAGGCAAATACCGTGCCATTGAATGCCACACCCGGCCCCATTTTGAAGTAGAGATGTTTGGAAGACTGTGATAATGCTGCCCCACTTTTCATAAGCTAAACACCCTCTCACTTGGCCACACTGTCTAAAAATGGCACTTGTCACCTCATTGCCACGTTCCGTTATTTCCCACTTATGGTTTTTTTTATTGCTTGTCTGAATTCTCTCACCGGAAGGTAAAAACTGCTACCAGAGCAGGGATGTGCCTGCTTCATAAAGCCTCTGAAACCCTAACAGGTGAAACAGAGGAAAGGAGGGATGTACCTGAGTTGTAGAACGAAACAAAACTCAGTGTGGTCTGAATGGCTAGAACGTTTGCTGGAAGCTTCCTTTCGGTAGAGGGATCTCCTGGTCTGGCTTCCTCAGGCTCAGGTTGAGTCACTGACTGGCTGGTTTGCAAAGCTTCCATGCTCATTGATTTAGATCCTGGTGAAGCGGCTTTAGGAATCATGTCTTTGCAGCAGGCACAGGTCACCGTATGGCACCCACTGCTTCTGTATTGAGAGCAGAGCTAGGGTTTGGTCCTGCACACTACAGGGCTAAGAATTGCGCCTGACCCACCCAGAAGTGTTTGTTAAATAAATGAAGGAAGCATCACATGAGTATAGAAGAGGAAGCTGGGGCTCTTAAACCCCCCTCCAAAGTCATTTGAAATAAGTCTGGACCACTGCACAGACCTTCCACGTTCAACACCGAACCGAGCCTGAGTCTCTCTGGAGGCGAAGAGGCACTAACTCCAGGAAAGGGAGAAGGGCAAACCTAGGCTCCAGATCCGGTTCCATGCCATGTTTTGGAAGTCGTGTTTACGTCTGCCTTCATCCTCATCCCTTCCGCTCCAGCATAAGCAAAATTATAACCCTGCACACTGACTTGCATGCCATTATCATAGCTTGGGTGCTCCTGCGTTGAGGGACTTCGCCCCCGGGACCGCTGACTGTCCGTGAATGACAAATCCCAAGGCAGGGTTGCACAGACAGCTGGACTTCCCTACTTTCGTGCAGCAGAGGGAGGGAACAGAGAATGAAAGATTCTGAAAATAAAGGTAAGGGGTTGACAGCAGAGGGGCGGCTAAAAGATGCTGGGGGGGGGTCCACAATATGGACCTGTTTAGTTTGTGCTGATGGCTAATTTGATTACTGAGGTCTATTCGTAATTTTTAGTTATGTAATATATGTCCTCTTTAAATGACTGTTTTCTAAATACCATTTCCTTCAGTTTTCCATTTTTGCAGCACTAAATATGTGTATTTTTTTTTTTGCATTCTTGAATTAATCTTGACCGAGAACCTATCTCACAGTTTTCTTTATAATCGCTTCCAGAATTTTGATACTTTTATTTTTGGAGGAGTGTTTACAATTGTTAATCATTAAGATGTAGGGTTTCAGCCAATTAATGGAATAGCTGAAGAACTTGGTGCTTAAACAGTTCGGGTTTTCTAGCCGATCTCCAGAAGAGCGTTCATCTTTTTGGGAGGGACCAGCGGGGAGTCGTCGCTGACCTTCAGAACTGTTTACCTTGCTCAGGGGTGTTCAGATGCAAACTCCCCCTATTCCCTGCCCCCCGCACCGCCTCTAAAAAAGAAAAAAAAAAGGCATAAAAACCAGAAACACCAGCACAAGAATTCTGTTGAAGGGGAGGGCAAGGACAGAAACAGATTGAAGTGAAAGACCCCTCCACCCCACCCCCGCAACAAGGACTCTGGAGGATATGGGGGGGGGGGATTTCAAGGCAGAGGCCCAGGCAAATTTCTGCCGCAGCGGGAGGGGGAGGGGAGAAGCAACGGCCCCCGGTTCGTCTCAGAGTACACGTGGTTTAGGGTCCGCACTTCCTTCTGCATCCTTGGCTACCCTCGACCCTGGTGCCCGAAGAGGGGCCTCGCGAGCCCGGGGATAGGCCGCCATCTCCGTGACCCGGGGCTCATGTTGGGGTTCACCAGCTTCGCTTTTCCGCAGCTGCTCAGCGTGCCCGCACGCCCGAAACTGCCCGGGACCACGCGCTTTGCCCTTGGCTAGGCGTGTGTGCAGGTGCAGGCAGGCTGGCGCCAGGTGACCACTCGCTTGTCCCCTGCCTGCCTGCTTGCTCGGTAGTCCGTGTGCTCCCTCCCGCCCCCGCCCCTCGCCCCCCCCGCAGGTGTCTGACCTCTGCTTGTTAAAAGATTCCCTTCTCGTGATGAGAAGTGGTTTATGCACACTCACATACAGGAGAACTCCCAAGCAAAGAGACCGTGAGTCGGTTACATGTGATGGATGCCAGGGGCAGGGCTAGCTTTCCAATCTACCCAAGGCAAGGCAGCGTCTTAATGGATCCTGGCTTCTCCTGGCTTTAAAAGTGGCGGGGTGGGGCCTGAGGGTGTTGGCAGCGGCGGCTTAAAGGCTTTGGACCCTTCACATTCACGCATCGATCCATGTGGTTTTGATGTTTAAATTTTAATTAAGCAGTCCCAGGGTGGAAGAAACAGCTGTGTGAGGCCCGGATGAAAGCGAAGAGGACAGTTCACTCCTGTTTCCCGGCCAGCTGCCACTCGTGGACAAATAATGCCTGTGTGATCTAAGTATTCAAAATCTGTTCCAAGAGACGGCTCTTCTTTGCTAGTTGCAGTGGCTGGAGAAATGGAGAACGGGGAAAGATTTGTCTATTTGTCAAGTCATGCTAGGCCATGGACATGACTTAGAAAGAAAGCTGCCTGAAGCAGATGCTCAGGCCCAGCCCAGCATTTGCCAGCGTTCCACCTCAGAGCATCAGCATGCTTGAAGCCTGAGGTCTCTCTTCTGCCCTTTTTGATGGGAGCTGGTATTTGGAATTTTTGTATTACAATATTAGAGCGAGCTTGGGCTGGCGATCCAAATAGACATGTTTTGGCTTGTTCAGCTATCTCTCAATAAAGATGGGGGCCAGACTCTTGGTTTCCTTGGGTCTTAGTTTCTTTATCTCCCAAGCAGAAAAATGTTAGTTAGATGATGTTAATATATTTTCGTTTCCAATTTGTGGGGGATTGGGTAACAACTGAGCAACATTTTAGGCAGCCACATAGGATAAATTTATCTTAGAAACTATCACACGTACGTGACTGACCTGTTTTCGGGAGCTTCTGTTTCAGGTAGTTATGTTTGTGTGTGCAGACAGGCGTTGTATTCTGTTGTCATGTCTATATTCTTTGAGTCCTCACCAAAACACACCGGAGAATGATGAAACTTACAAATTTCGTTTTCAGAGTCTGTAACATGCAATCGCACCTGTGCAAGGGTGCTATTTGTCTAGAGAGGAAGAGTCAACAATCTCCCTCTGGTTTGCAAAGGTGTCTAAGACCCCAAACAGGTTATGAGTTAATGTATGTCTAGGGCCTCCCAAAGGCCTTCCAGGTCAGTTTCTTTCTGTGTTGCAAGATGGGTCTGTGTTGAAGATTGGATTTGAGTGTGTGTGAGAGAGTGTATGAGGTATATGTATGCACACACACACAGATGTGCATACACAGAATCGTTGAGAGAGGGTATGAATATGTCCAGCAGACCAGGAAAGCTATTTTTGGGAAGCAAAGTACCAGTTGTTGACCTGAATCTGAAATAAATCTACTAAACATGTAGAGTCTTCATGCTGAGAAGGATCCTTGGAAAAGAACCAAAATGTAGGAATGGTTTAGAAGCCACTTTCCTCGTAAGGACTAACAGAGGACCCAGGTAAAACTGCAAGAGGTAGTTGGAGCCTACATGCTTAGTATGTTGGCAAACAGAACTTGAGCTTTAAAGAGCTCCGGTCACATGACTGTGTTCAGGAAGTGTGGGATTGTGGTTTAATAACTGCCTTCCTTCCTTTACCTGTTCTCAGTACATCTCAGACAGCCCAGCGAGGTTTTTAACTATGGAGGCCTTTTAGAACTTAGGCCTCTTTAGAACGTCATCTCAAAATGCTTTGCCAGCCACGAAATATCATATGTATGAGACAATTAAAACAGCTAGGTGAACTAAGTAGATATCGACAAGCACGGCCGCTGATTTTAGTAATAGACAACCTAGAGCCTATTTAATGAGCAATGAGTTTGTGAACCAGGTACTTTACATATTGTCCCAGTAGATACCTAAAGAAACGGACTAACATTCTTCTGTGCAGCATAAAGACAGAAAGCGGTAGAATTGGATTTAAACCCAGGTCTTTTCACCTCACAAAGCTTCTCAGGTAGGTAGGGGTTTGCAGACAAGTCACTCCACTAGCTTTAAAAATTTAAAGTTAAATTTTTAATTTAATTAAAAAATTTAAAGTTAAAACTTTAATTTTAATATTAAAAATTTAAAGTTAAAATTTTAATTTTAATATTAAAAATTTAAAAATTAAAGCTAATTTAAAAATTAGCTTAAAAATTGTTTAGGGGCTGGCGAGATGACTCAGCAGTTAAATGCATGTATTGTTTTTGCAGAGGACCTGAGTTTGATTCCCAGCACCCACATCAGGCAACTCGTAGCTGCTTATTACTCAAGCTCTAAGGGATCTGATGCTCCTCAGGCACACACACACTCACACACACATACACACACACACACATACACACACACACATACACACACACACACACACACACATACACACACACACATACATACACACACACACATACACACACACACATACACACACACACTCACACACACATACACACACACACATATACACACACATGTTTACATAAATAATAGCAAAAGTATAAAGAAGATAAAATTGCCTGTAGCCATATTAGAATTAATTTACCTTGTATAAAGAAAATATGAACCCTAGAAAGTATAATAATGGCTTTTGACTAATTTTTTAGTTTGTTTGAAAAATAGACACGTTAAAGTCTGTGAACTCATCACTAAGGTCTTAGAAGAAGAGATATGAAAGAACAAGAGAGCACGATTTGAAAAAAGGGGAGTAGTTTTTTTATACAAAAGAGAGAAAATATTTCCCCTCCAATGTTTCTGTATTTTAAGGGATATTATTTAATATTAACAAATACAATCTTCTACGCGCAAATGAAGATGCGCCTAACATATCTGAATGTGCTGAGACTAAGATTTGAGCACTCTCAGGGGACAGGGGGACCTGGATGCTCTCACTGAAGATACTGCAGAATCGGACTGAGAGCTGAACAAGGTCGGAGCCAGACTTGAGGCCTCACATATTACATATGGTCTCTACTCATCCATCACAAAAAGTATAAAGACAGGTTAGTTTTTATTTTTCTTAGCCATCATGACCCCTTTGATATCTTCCAAGAAGACACACTTTCTTCCAAGGGCTTTTTGTCATGGCCGCTTTTGCCTGGTTGGGCTGGTATTTTTACAGGAAGGACCTATAAATATCACATGATTTCTCAGGGGTCCAGGGCATGTGTTAAGGCAGACTGAAAATTTGCCCGTGCCAAAGGTTATCAATGGAAGCAGGAAAAGCTGCTAGTAAGTTTTTCATTGGGTAGCATTCACCGGCAGAAACCGGAACTGTTAGCCTGTGTGATCTGTAACTTTCTAATGTTTTGCTGAAGAGAGGTGAAACCTGTTATAGTTGCTGAGTGTAGAAGATATGTTGGTCTTATACACACAGTGAAATTTCTAGGATTAAAAGTACTATCAAATCTAAGAAGTTTATAATACTTAATTTTGTTCCAGAAAAATCCGCCTAAAGCAATGTTGCATGTTTTGGAAGACAGTGGGAAGAAATTGCAACATAATTTATCTTTCTCATTCAGTCTACATACAGGTGCAAGAACCTGGCTATACTGTAACATGGTTCTGCCTGAGTGCTTACATGTTGCAATGCATATATTTTATTACTGAAGTGTTATTTAATTTCTGCTTTATGCATGTGCATGGCTACATTGTAACATAGTTCTGCCTGAGTGCCTACACATTGCAATGTATATATTTTATTATTAGTGTGCTATTTATTTTCTGCTTGAAGCATGAGCATGTGTGGGCATACATGTAGAAGCCAAAACAGGATGCCAGGTGTCTTCCTCCATTCCTCTCTGTCTTATTGCTCTGAGCTAGGGTCGCTCACTGAACAGTTTTTTGCTAAGCTGACTGGCCAGACTTCTCTTATCTCCAGCTCCCCCAGCACCCTGCCAGTATTTTTTTTTTGTTTTTTGGTTTTTTTTTGCATAGCTGATTGCAATTTGAACTCAGGTTCTTAAGTTTTCAGAGCAAGTACCCTTACCCATCAAGTATTTTTCCATTCTTGCTAATTTTTTTATTTTTATTTTTTGGATACAGGGTTTCCCTGTGTAGCCTTGGCAGTCCTGGAACACTGGAGCACATTCTCTCCTTTCTCCCTCTTTGCATGTCTCAATTTAGATGATTTAGATGTCACTCAATTCTAAGAAACTTTTTATTTGCTTGCTTGTTTTGTTTTTTTGAGACAGGATTTCTTTGGGTAGCCTTGGCTGGCCTAGAACTAGCTCTGTAGACAAGGCTGGCCTCGAACTCACAGAGATCTGCTTGCCTCTGTTTAGGACTCCCAAATGCTGGGATTAAAGGCGTGCAGCACCCCACCCAGCTGAACATTTTAATATTTATATGCAAAATGGTTTGGTTTTGACTCCCTTCCTTTTTTTTTTTTTTTTTTTTTTCAGTGCTGGAGATCAAACTCCGGGCCTTGTGCATGTGAAGCAAACACTTTTATCTGTACCTCTCATTCTTCACCCTCCTGCTTTACAAGAGTTCGAGTCCACATTAAAACTTCAGAACAGTATTTAGCCATTCTGTAATTTTGGTGCCTTTCAAACAGATGGAAACAGTATAGCACTGTTTTGATTGGAATTGAGCTGAGGAGAAACTACACTATTTTCCTGTTTCTTTCACTTTTGAGACAAGATCTTGCCATGTCTTCAGCTCACATTGGCCTTGAACTTGGTTCATCCCTGGCTGGCCTTTGACCTGATTGTCTGCCTCAGTCTCCTGAGTGCTGAGGTGCTGAGCAAAGCGCCATCATGTCCAGTGGAGACACTGGGACATCAGGGATGTAAATTGCTGATGCCACTGGTTACGGATTCTCCTCCGTGCTACTGGAGTTGCTTTGAGTTGTTCCTGGGATACAGAAATGCGATGCATTTTTATGTGCTGGCTTTGTTCCGGCGATCTCACTAAATACACTTATTAACTTGAATAGTTTTTAGATTTAGAAGGATTTCTTATGTTGGCATTTTTCTGTAATTAAGACAGTTTTATTTCCTCGTTTCCAATTCTTACACATTTTTAAACCTTTTCTTACTTAGGCATTAGCTAGGCTCTCTCTTCAAATGATGAATAGAGGCTGACGTGATGGCTTAGTGGAAATGCTCTTGCTGCCAAGCCCGACGGCCTGAGTGTGGTTCCTCGGACCCACATAGCAGAAGGAGAGAAGATACTTTCGTTTGAGGCTGTAGATTTTTCTTTGAGCATGGCTGTTTTGTAAATCCTGAAAGTTTTGTGTCATAATTAGTTACTATAAACTATTTTAATTTCTATTTCAATTTTTTTTTTAACCCAGAGGGTCACATAGAAGTGTACGTCATTACTAGGGAATTGAAGTGGTTCTGTCTAGTTACATATTTTACTATCGACTTCTCATTTACTTCTACGGTAGTGAGAGGGCAGACTGTGGCTTTATTAGTTCTCAGACAAAATTTTGAGAGGCCCTGCTTATGGTTGACTCATATATGTTTATAATATTATTACATATGGACTTTAAAATATGTGGTTACTAAAGTTGCTTGGTTCTATGTTTTAGGTATGTTGATTATTTCATTTTTTCTTACAGAGTTTTTTTTTTTTGTTTTCTGTCTTTGTGTATGTGTGTGTCTGTGTGTCTGCGTGAGTGAATGCTGTGTGTATCCAGGTGTCAGGAGGACGTCAGCTCTCCTGGAGCTGGAGCTCAAGGGCTGTGAGCTGATGTGGGCACTGGGAAGTGCACTTGTGTTTTTGGAAGGGCAGAATGTACTTTTAGCTCTGAACTGCCTCTCCAGAGTACTTTACCTTCTTCAGATAGGGTTTCATTCTGCAGCCCAGGCTGGCCTTGAACTCACAGTAGCTGTTGTGACTCAGTGCCCCAAGCTGGGATTGCAGGCGTGAGTCACCTAGCCCTGCTGGCCTTGGCACTTCGTTTTCCTTTTCTGGTGTTGCCACAGAGCCTGGCCTGGCTTTTGCTGTATAGAGCAGGCTGCCTTGATGTTGTATCAGTTCTCCTGCCTCTGCTTTTGCCTCCTGGATGTTAAGATAACAGTTGGGAGCCACCACTCCCAGGTCACCTTTGCCTTTTGAAGGGTACGTAAGTGCCACTGGGTGTGTGTAATTCTGGGAGAAGCAGGAAAGGTGGCATGTACCATGGAGGCTGAGTTGGGAGGGTTATTTGAGCCCAGAAGTTCAAACTGGGAAACAATGAGACCCTGTCTCAAAACAACCCCCTAGCCTAATCCCCAAACCAAACCACCAACAAAACCCCAGCTGACAGATGTCCTATTCAGTATTTAAATGTTTTTTTTTTGTTTTTTGGTTTTTTTTTTTTGTTTTTTCGAGACAGGGTTTCTCTGTGGCTTTGGAGCCTGTCCTTGAACTAGCTCTTGTAGACGAGGCTGGTCTCGAACTCACAGAGATCCGCCTGCCTCTGCCTCCCGAGTGCTGGGATTAAAGGCGTGCGCCACCACCGCCCGGCTTCAGTATTTAAATGTTAAAACAAACAAACAACATTTTGAGTTTTTATTGACATATAGACATTGTGCATAGCAGTAGGGTTTAAAAGGTTTAAATGGTTAAGTCAGAAGTTGTTTTAGGCTTGCTTCAAACCTTTGCCAGCACCCAGCATGCATTGCGTGGGTTTCCTCCCTGGTTTCAGCGCTGTGTGCTATATTAATTGGAGTCAGGAGCTTCCTGTCCTATCTGGCCATTGACTTGGCTCCTTCTTTGATCATCTATGCACCTAGGACCCCTCTCTTCACCAATACACGGTATGGTGGCTCTTGAGTCATCAGGAGAGTAAAGCGCTCCCCCTGCTCACGTGACCTAGATCTGGAAGGCAACGTGATCGATGGGGCATGGTCGTGGGTGCTGTGGAAAGGGTTTCACGTTTTCTATTAAAATTAGACCAAGAAACAAACTGGCACTTCCCTTCCGTCTCTCTTGATGAGCGTCTCTACTCCACTGCTAGCATGGAAGATGTGCCACTCAGGAGGGCCTGGAGTGTCGCCCTGACCTGTCA
This sequence comes from Microtus ochrogaster, assembly GCF_000317375.1. NCBI lineage: Eukaryota > Metazoa > Chordata > Mammalia > Rodentia > Cricetidae > Microtus > Microtus ochrogaster. Next base: position 69,109,632 of record NC_022016.1, read on the forward strand.
GTTATCTGACTGTGGGTTTAAGTGCCATCAGTTCGTGGAAACACGCTGAGCTGAACGTGCACTCCGTTCCCTCTTCCGTGCATGTGTTACACACCTGAATAAAAATTGTAAAAGTGGATGATTTGATGGAAAATGTCTTTTTTTTTTTTTAAATTTTGATTTTGAGGAAGGTTTTCATTATTTAGTTTTGGCTGGCCTTGAGCTTAGATATGTTCACCAGGTGAGCTTGCAGCCATCCTTGGGTCTCTGCCTCCTGAGTACTGTGATTACAGAAAACGAGCCAGCATTCCCCGATGTTGTCAAACAACAAAGAAAGCTTGAGGACCACTCAAGATCAGCTTAATTTTTATGAATGAGGTCACTGGGAAGGGGGATATTACCTGGAAGCTGGGGATGTCTCAGAACCCATGGTCAGGCCTTCTGATTTGTGCTCTTTCATAGTTTTAAGCTCACTGATAGCCAGCACAACGTGGGGACCTGAGGATGCTCTCATACCCCTAATGCATCCTGCATGAGTCAGCACTTCCCCCTTTCTGCTTTTCTCTCTTGTCCTCATTCTTTTTCCAGCCATTTAAAAACAGACACTTATTTCAGACTGCAACTGAGGAGCTGCTTCTTCCTTTTTAAATTATCACCTAAGAATCATTTGGTCACATAAGCGAGAGAAAGAGACACACAGAGAGAGACAGAGAGAGGGAGACTTTGTGCTTGTGAAACATGACAAGAACCTGCTCTAAGGTATGGCTGATCTTCTCCAGGCCATTTTTAGTTTGGTGTTGTGTTGTTTAAATATAGGATCCTTCTTCCAAGTTGAGGGGATGGTTGTAGTTTGCAGAAATTGAACCGGCTGGAACTCCTGCTGCTGCAAGATAAATTGGGAAAATCTGGGAAGGTGTTAGGAGAAGAGAGGCCCCTGAGGAAGGCACTTGCCTTAATGCCACAACAGTGGGATAAAGAGCTGGGTTTGGTGGTACTCAGGAGGCAGAGACAGGTGGGTCTGTGAGTTCGAGGCCAGGCTGGTCCACATTGCAGGCTCCAGGACAGCCAGGGCTACACAGAGAGAACCTTATCTCACAAACAAACGACACCCCCACCCTGAGAAGAGCAAGTTAAGAGAAGAAAGACAGTGGTAGATCTCTTTCTCTCTCCCCTTTGAGACATAGCCTATCGAGGATATAGTGACGGGATCTTTAGCTTGGGAACCCAGCTGTTAAAATTAAACTATAAATCTTTCAAAATTAACCAATAAGTATTAATGATTACTAAGATGTTAGCAATCAACACTGTTACTATCCTTAATATTAACCTCATATATCATGTACTGTTAGCTTTCTGTCACTGTGATAAGATACCTGAGAATACCTTATAGGAGGGAAGGTTATTTTGGCTAACAGTTGTAGAGTATTTAGTCCTTGATCATTGGCCCTACTGCTATGGGGCTTTGTTGACACAGTGTATCATGTTGGGATGATTGGACCTTGTTATGGGTAAAGCCTATTAACATGGCAGTCAAGGAGAAAGAGGGGGAGCAGATACACAGAGAGAAACAGGACCCAGGATCCCAATATCTCCTTCAAAGGCATGCCTCGGTTACCCAACTTCTTTCTACAAAACCCTTCTTCTCCCAATGATTTTGCCACCTCCCAAGGCTTTTAGCATATAGATCTTTGGGTAAGGCTTAATATCCAAACCATAACAATATCTACATGCACCTGTGTGTACATATATGCACGTGTGTGTGCACACACACACACATGCTCGGCTTGGAATTGGTACCCATCAGGCTAGACTGTGTGTTTCCCACATGCTATTCCTTCTTCTTGATCAGTATTTCCCCCTTCCCTGTCAGCTTGGCTCAGGGTTCTCCTCATTTTAGCAATGGAGTTATCTCCAGGGCTCTCTCTGACTCCAGGTCTGGCCCACAACCTGCTCCCAGGGACTTCTGAATTTTCTCTTGCATGACTTTTATGTTTTAATTGCTGTGTAAAATCTGAACACACCTTAGGCCCTTCGTACCTGTTTTCGGGGGTGTGGGATAGAGAAAGAGGAAAAGAAGGTAAGGAAACAGAGGGAGAAAACTCAAGTGGACAAGTCCCTTACTTTCCTGGAGCCTCATTTCTTTGTGTATGTGTGTGTGTGTGGTGTGTGTAGACGTAAGTCACAAAACAATCAATCCCATACCAGTTTGGAATGATTAATAAAAGGGTTATTTATTTAAGGGGGAAACTTACAGATCACTGTCCTAGACAACAGTCCTCTGCGCGACCAGGAACAGAGTCTAGTAGCCGGAAGTAGAGCTGGAAGAGAGAGAGAGCGAGAGAGACAGAGAGAGAGAGAGAGAGAGAGAGAGAGAGAGAGAGAGAGAGAGAGAGAACAGGGCTACTACTGCTTTTTAAAGCAAAAGAGACCACTCCCAAGTGGGCTGGTATCTTAAAGGCTATTGGCTGAAGGAGCAGAAGGAGCTCCCACAGCACATATGTAAAACGATTTTGGTTCCTTTGATGTTTTAAAGCAAAATGTTGTGTTTAATGCATGTGGAGGCTTTTAAAGCCAGGAAACCAGTACACCAATCGGCCGGTCCCATGTTCCTCCTCTGGATCTAAGGAGAGGACTAGGGCCAGTTGTCCTCGGATGAAGGAAGTGGTGATGAGAGCTTAGGCTGGGCTGCCAGGGAGAAACTGTTAAATGTCACCAGACAAGAAGGGATGGAAGGACTTGTGAACCTTATCCATTTGGCTCTGGGGACAGAGCTCCCTGATTTTTTATCCCATTATCTCCAAGCGAGTCTGAGGAAAGCAACCATGGTTACAGGCAATGAGCCAGTGGACCAGGTGGATGTTGTCTTCCCCATTCCTAAGAGACTTTGTCAGGATCAGACTCCATGGGAATCTCAAACTCCTTGAGGTCATTTTATCTCTTCACAGTTACATCCCTGTTGGTTCATACGGAACCTAGCACACACGAGCTATTCCTCGAGTCTTTGCTAAATCACTCGTGTGCAGCTTATTGTGCTGTTGACTTAAACAAGGAAAGGGCAACAAGACCCAACCAGCTCAAATCACAATACCTACCCACAGTGCCTGAGCAGGAGAGTGGTGAGCTCAAGTCTGCTTCACTACACAGCTAAAAAGACATACACATACAGACGAAAACCACCTCCAACAACAATGACAACAACAACAAAAAATCAATAAATTATAGAACTGCCGGATATTTCAGAAACGCATAGTCAAGTCCTGGACATCCTTTCTGTTCCCTCCATGTAAAACTTTATTACTTATCTGCACATGTGAGCCTGTGCATCTGTATGCTTGTGTGCAGGCCTGAAATTGATGTCAGATGTCTCGTTTGATTGTGCTCCAGCTTATTTATCGAGGTGGGATATCTTGCTGAGCCCAGAACTCCCAACTTGGATAGTATAGGTAGCCAGCCCACCCTCAGGTCCTCCTGTCTCCTTGAACCTTATTCTATGCTCCATTAAACCTCCTATGCCTCTCTAGTACTGTGTCAGAGAGAGGAATCTGACACTTGTACATCACCGAGTTATTTACATTGTATGAACCACACATGAACTCATCCATGTGTTAGTGTGTATAGCTTTGTGCAACTTATTAGCATGCTTGTGATCTTGAGTAACCACTACTTCACTCAAAACAATCAATTAAATCATGACTATAGACTTCCCTGTGTTATTCCTTCATAGCCGCCCCTTTCCTTTAATCTAGGGTACCCAAATCTATTTGTTCTTCATCTTTATAATTGTTACTTTGTAAGTTTTACAAAATGAAGTCATGAAGTCTGCTGGGCTTTTTTCCCTCAGCCTGGTTTCCTCGAGGATAAGGGAGGTAATGTGAACTTATGGTCCTTGGTACGCCCACACCACGACTTGTTTAAAGATGAGTGAGTCCTTTCCAGGTCCTGCCTATGGGAAACCAACTTCCCGTGTGAAACTAAGATTTCATTTCCATCTGAAAAAGAGCTCAAGACCGTATTATTTGCTGGGTTATATGGTAAAGACATTCTTTTAATTCTAAAAGGCATTGCCAGGCTGTTGACTAAAGTGTTTACCATTTTCCACTCCTGTGAGCGTGTGCTGTCGTAACTATGCCTCATCTAGCCACTACCATGGGTGTGGAGTGGTACCAAATGATCTACTGTTCCACCAAACAAACTTACGGGTTCTGAACTCAGCTTTCCAGCTCTCAGGAAGCCTCTTCTGTGGTTTCCAAACTGTTTCCTAACTCTGTTTCCTGCCTTAGGTGTCTTCCCTCAGAACCTGAGTCCCAGGGTCCATTGCAAGCCCTCCACCTTCCTAATTCCTGGGGAAAGTCACAAAGCTGAGTTCCTGCCAGGACTTGAGCGTTATGACTCCTGTACACCCCTCTCTGCTACCTCGGTGTCTCCCTCCCATTTATGGGAAAGTCCTGCTCCAAATGTGCCCCCCCCCATCATCAAGCCCTCTTCTCTCAGGTGCTCACTCCATCCATGAGCAAGGTCAAGACCCTTCAGCCTGAAGCACCTCAGTGTCTTTACAGCACAGCCTTCCACATCATCCTTCTCATCCCACGACCTCTTTTGTGGAAGGGCTAGTTGATTATGGGTGTTGGAGCCACTGGACTAGCAGAATTCTCAGTTACCAAGAATGGGGATAATTTTGGTTTTTCTCCTTTGATCATTTATAGTATCCATCACTTCTTAGGACTAAGAAGTCCACAGACTGCTTCATCTTTCTTGATAGATGCAAGGCACCACAAGAGAAATGACAGGAAGGAGGTGTGGTTTTCGTGTAACTCCTTTAAGGATGCATTTGATATAAAAATGTTACAGAGTAGGTTAGTGCTTTGAAACAAAGTTGCTGCTGGCTGCTGGTTTAACATGGGATGGTTACCGGTCTGCCGGAGCTTGGCCGCCTTTAGAATCATTGTGGAAAGACACCACAGGTACCTCTGTGAGGGTATTTCAAGAAAGGTATAAGGCCACAAGTAACACAAGCAGTTCTGTTCTGTAGACGGGGTCCCAGACTGAATAAAAACAAGAGAACAAGTTGAGCATAAATGTTCATCTTCCCTCTTTTTGGTGACTGTGAATTCAATGTGACAGCTGCCCCACGCTCCTGCCACCATGCTTTCCATGCCTGATGGACGATATTCCCAAATTATGAAACAAGGTAAACTTTTCTCCCTTACGTTGCTTTGGTCAGATATTTTGTCACACTAACGAGAACAGAAACTAACACACGTGTGATTTCACATTTAAACCTAGATAGAGGTAATCCCCAAACTAATGGTTTAAACACACTAGTAATAACCTCAGAGTACTCAAAATGTGTCTATGTTGCATTCTAGAAAAGAAATGAAAAAGTTTCCCCTTGAATAATTTGACCAAGAGTGAGCCCATATTTGAATTCTCTACTCATTTCTCCCTGTGTTGTCCATCAACTCCTGCCTGTTGTTTGAGTCTGTATCTATGCCTGCCTGAATGCTGTCTTGTCTCTCCCCTGTGTCTGTGTCTATGTCTTTCCCAACATTTATGGTGGATATTTGCTTTGTAAGGTTGTTTTCAATCTATTTGCTGTTTCTAGTGTTTATTATTATAACACACACACACACGTGTGCGCATTACCCATGCGTCAGAATGTGGAAGAGTATATAATTTAAGATTAAAGCTATGCATTAGCTTAGGTTGTAAAAGTTGATTACATGGGACCCCAAGGCAAGTAAGGTTGGCTGTCACATTGTTCTTTGAAAAGCAGGTTAAACAAACAGGCGGAATACACACCAGGATAGCAATCTTAAGTCATAAGTCACCTCAAGGTGTATTATTAACTCTGGCTGTGAGGTCCAGTAAAATTTCCAGCCTCTTAGGATGCAAGAGATATTTTTATAACAATGTTTTGCCACATAGAAGTAGGTATTAGTATATCTGTTCTGTCGACGGAGGCATTGATTAGCGCTGAGACCTAACTTGCCCAAAGTCAGACAGGTCGTAGGTAGGTCATATCAACTGTCCCCCAAAGGCTCATGGCTTGAAGACTTGGTCCCCAGCAGATGGAGTTATTGCAGATGGTGGAAGCATTAGGAGGGGAAAGCCTACTGGAAGGGAGGCGGTCACTGGCAGTATGCTCCTAAAGGGAGTTTGGGAGCCCTGGCTCATCTTTTCTCTCTGCTTCCAAGTTGGTACGACATAACAACTTTGCCTGACCAATGCCCTTCACCATGACCTCACTGCAGGCCCCAAAGCCATAGAGCTGACTGGACAAGGATGGAAACTTCAGAACCTGTGGGCCCCAAATAAGCTTTTCCTCTTTGTCTTCCTTTTTCTCCTTTCCTTTCCTTTCCTTCCCTTCCCTTCCCTTCCCTTCCCTTTCCTTTCCTTCTTTTCTTTTTTCTTTTTTTTTCCTTCCTCCCTCCCCACCCTTTCTCTCTCCTTCTCTCTGCTCAATGCTCCCTTCCTTCCTTCCTTCCTTCCTTCCTTCCTTCCTTCCTTCCTTTCTTCCTTCCTTTCCCCCAGATCTCACCATTTCTTAAGTAGACTTCCAGCCAACCCTAACTCACTCCTCACACAGAGCACTGGTTCTCAGTCTTCTTAATGCTGCAGCCCTTTAATACAGTTCTTCATGGTGTGGTGACCCCAGCCATAAAATTATTTTTGTGGCTACTTCATAACTGTAATTTTTCTACTATTATGTATCATAATATAAATATCTGTAGTTTTTCATGGTCTTGGGTAACCCCTGTGAAAGGGTCATTCAACACCCCCAAAGGGGTCACGACCCACAGGTTAAGAACCACCAACAGAAAGGCACTGTGCTGTCAAATCCTGAGTCTTTAGAGGATTCCAGGCCAGGAATTAGCTTCCTTTAGTCTGGTTTTCTTCTCTAAAATTTATTGCTGCTTACCTTTGAAGACATAGTAGAAGGAAAGGCAGAACCAAGAAGTTCATTTCCAGTGTGAGAGTCTATCTTAGTCAGGGTTACCGTTGCTGTGATGAAACACTGTGACCCAAAAGCAACTCGGGGAGGAAAGGGTTTATTTGGCTTACTTACCCTGGATCACAGTCCAGAGAGGGAAGCCAAGGCAGGAACTCAAACTGGGCTGGAACCTGGAGACTGGAGTTGATGCAGAAACTGTGGAGAAGTGCTGTTTACCCACATGGCTTGCTAAGCCTATTTTCTTCTAGAACCCAGGAACACGAGCACAGGGGCGGCCCCACCCATAATAGGCTGGGCCTTCTTCCCCTATGGGTCACTAATTAAGGAAATACCCCGCAGGCTTGTCTGCTTAGAGCCCAATCTTCTGGAGGCATCTTCTAGACTGAGGCGCCCTCCTCGGGATGACTGTAGCTTGTGTCGAGTTGGCGAGAAAGTGGCCATCACAGATCCGTGCCTCCTGACAGCGTCTGAAGACAGTACAGGTGGCAGGCACCAGTGACTAAGAGCACCGTGGAAAAGGGTCCAGCCAGAGTCTTCTTGGGAGGCGAGCTGCCAAACTTTGGTTTTGGAAACTTTTTTGTAATGATTTTTGTGTGTGTTGATGTCAAAGGAAAATTGGCCTTTAAAGCACCTTTATAATAATTCAGCGTTGAAAAGTACATATACCTTCTGAGCATGCAGGTTGATGAATTGTTTTGTTCTTATGTAACTTGACTCCAAGCCAAGTGACATTGAGACCCCTTTGAGTCCTCACTGACTCCCCTATGCACAGCATAACTCCAGGTCTGAGGGATCTCACTGTAAATTAGTGCCGTGGTTTTGAGTGTTGTATGGAGGAAATGATCTGGTGTGTTATTTGCTCCAGTTTCTTTCACTCAGCTCTGCTTGTGAGATCTGTCGGCAGTCTGTGGAACACCCATTCTCATTCTCACACGGCTCTCTGAAGTGAACACACGACTGCAGTATTTGGACAAGTGCTCACAAGTGCTCTGGTGATACGCTGCTTTGGTCTGCTCTGAACATACACACATGCATCGTTGGTCCCACCCATGGATGCATCTCTGTGGGTTAAATACTTAAGAGTGTAACGGCTAGTTCATAGAGTATGTTAGCTTTTGTCACTGTGAGGAAGAACCCGAAGAAAAACGTATTTATTTTGGTTCATGGTTTCAGAGGTTTTATTCCGTGTTCTTGGATCTATAGGAAGAAGCAAACACCATGGCAACAGGAGCCTGTGGCAGAGGTGCCCACCTGTGAGACAGGGAGTAGCAGGAGAGAGAGAATGCCTGGTCTTCTCTTTTTGCCTATTTTATTTTCTTTAGTTATTTTGAGACAGAGTCTTATGTAGCCCAGGCTGGCTTTTGATTTCCTATAAAGCCAAGATAATATTCCACTTTTGATCCTTATGCCTCCACCTCCTGGGGGTTGGACTTATAGGCTGTACCACCATGCCTGGATTTATACACTGCTGGGCATCAAACTCAGGGCGTTCTACGTGTGAGGAAAGAACTGTACCATTTTATGCATATCCCTGGCTCCCGTATTTCCTTTCTGTTCTGCCAAGATCCCTAACCTATGGGATGGTTGCTGCCCACATTTCAGGACATTTTCTCCCCTTTGTTAATACTCCCTGGAAACACCTTTGCAGGCACACACAGATGTACCCTTTATTCCAGGCATTCCTCAATCCAGTGAAGGTGATAATCAAGAGTAACTATTAAACTTGTGAGATGACCCAGTGGGTAAAAGAACTCCCCAGCATGCCTGGTGACTTGATCCCTCCAGGTGACAAATGAAGACTGACTCTTCAAAGTTGTCCTCTGCTCTCCACGTGCCTGCTCTAACACGTGGAGCAGGTGTACACACATACAAACCCAAAATAAATAAAGGCAATGATTATTTATAAAACCAACCTATTACTCCTAGAAAACTCAGCAGGTGGTGCAAGCCTGGCCGTCTGAGATTGATGCTGGAACCCACGTAGAGGTAGAAGGAAAGAACTGACTCCATCAAGTTGTTCTTTGACTTGAACTTGTGCCTTGTGCCATCTGTGTCCACACATTCATCATGCATACACACACACACACACACACACACACACACTAAACCACAACATTCATCCTTGGCCCCCAAAGGCTCATGTCTATCTCATAATGCAAAATGTATTCAGTCCATCTCCAAGAATTCCCATAGTAGCATCTGCAACATTGTTCCAAAATTCAATCCCAAATTTCCCATGACGGAAGACAAACTCAGTAACGAGAACCATCTAAACTGGAAAAGGAAATCCCATACTTTGAATATCCAGTGGCACAGGATACACATTCCATCCCAAACGGGGTAGATGGTGGTACAAAAAGAAGGGATAGGGCCAAAGCAAGACCCAAACGCATCAGGGCCAACATAAAGCCTGCAGCACCTTCTGGTATTTGGTGTCTGAGCACACCATGTGGTAATGTAAGCTCTCAGTGGCTTAGGGAGCATCATCCCTATGGCCTTGCTGGCCAGAGCCCACATGGTTTCTTTCTTGTGTTACCTCTGCTTGCTGCCTACAGTGGTCTTGATGCTGTCACATGTTACTTGGCCTCCCAGGTCTCCCTTTGAAGTCTATGTGGAAGTATTCATAGCCCTGTCGTTTTTATTTTCTGCATACCTGCAAATGTGGCATCAGGTGGCAGATGCCAAGTTGTGCTGCAGCTTGAGGTTCATGTGCCTGGACGGCAGAGCCGTAGAGTCCCAAGGAAACGATTTCTAGGTGGGCTTGTGTGAGCTGCGTGACTCAGAGGTGTTCTGTACTCAGAGGGAAGTATTTCACATTCTCGAGTCTGCCACGAGTGAGTTCTGGCTAGTTCTCGGAAGCATACAAAGACACGTTTTCTCTGATGCAACTGACCTGATTTCGTTTAAACAACCCTAGTTCCTTTAGAAACCAGACCTTTCTTAGTTCTGATTTTGCACTCTGGAATTTATGACCGAATTGTGAATTCTCCCAGGTCCTTCCTACTCTGCAATTTGCTTCCTAGTCTCACTGTACACTTGGCTAGAAGATACCAGCAATAACCATGCCACAGACTAAATTCTGGGTTATTTGATATTTTCTCACTCAGATCAGTTAGTCTATCACCTTTATACTCGGTCTTCTGGCAAGATGCAGGTCCTGGATAATATGTGATCAAGTTCTTTGCCAAAATGGAAACAGGAATGGCTTTTAGCCCAATTCCCAATAGAGTCCTTATTCTCATCTGAAACTTCATGAAAATAATCTCTATTGCTGTGTCAGTTACTTTTATCATCAAAAGCAAATTAAAGAAGCTTTTTTTTTT
>NC_022016.1:69123738-69124667 GCF_000317375.1 Microtus ochrogaster
AAAAAAAAAAAAAAATGTATTGGCCACTTGGATATAGTCTTTTGTAAAAGATCTGATTTAATAACTTTTATCAATGTTTTTCCTTCAAGATAGGGTTTCTCTGTGTAGCAGTCCTGGATATCCTGGAACTCGCCCTGTAGACCGGATTGGCCTTGAACTCAAAGATCTGCCTGCCTCTGGAATTCTGGGATTAAAGACAAGTGCCACCATGATCTGTGTCTGCCAAATTTCTTATCAGGCTTTCTTTGTTCTTATTGACTTACAGATTTAAAAAAAAATAATTAATTATTAGTGTATGTGCATGATATATATGTATGGGCCATGTATGCTGTATCATATGTGTAGAGGTAAGAGCCCGACTTAGAGGAGTTGGTTTTCTCCTTCCACTGTGGGGTCCAGGGATTGAGCTCAGGTTGCTAAACTCTACTGTTAAGGGATTTTTACCTGCTAGGCCATCTCACCAGCCCTGATTTGTAGATTATATACACACATATATACATATGGCTTGACTTACATTTTTATTCTCTTAAGGATTTTTTCCCAATAGATTTTCAACTGGGCTAGGCTAAATTTGTGATCCTCCTGCCTCACTTCTGGTATTTGGTACCGGGTGGTAATGTAAACTCTCAGTGGCTTAGGGAGCATCATCCCTATGGCCTTGCTGGCCAGAGCCCACATGGTTTACTTCTTGTGTTACCTCTGCTTGCTGCCTGAGCTTTTCCTCGGCAGGTGTTCCAAGTTCCTGGCATCGGCATTGCTAACCTCTTGTGTTCACCATTGTGCCTTTGCCTTTCTGTGCTCCCATTTTCACACATTGCCTCCTCCACCCCTCCCGGGGCTGCCTACAGTGGTCTTGATGCTGTCACATGTTACTTGGCCTCCCAGGTCTCCCTTTGAAGTCTATGTGGAAGTATTCATAGCCCTGTCAT
>NC_022016.1:69124767-69193899 GCF_000317375.1 Microtus ochrogaster
TTTTTTCCCAATAGATTTTCAACTGGGCTAGGCTAAATTTGTGATCCTCCTGCCTCAGCCTCATGAATATTAGATTATAGGAATGTACAATGATATCCAGCTTCTTAATGATGCCTTTTGTGGAAGAACAAAAGCAAGTTTCTTTGGGCCAGGGTTTCTGGGGATTGAACCTAAGGTCTCATGCCTGCGCTGTGTGTGTGTGTGTGTGTGTGTGTGTGTGTGTGTGTGTGCTCTATTGCCCAGCAACCTCAGGTTCATAACAGTCTTGAATGCTGTCTGCTAATTTTGCACTTTGATTCCTGCTTTCTGAATTCTGTTTGGCAAAATCTATTTTCCTCAATGCCATGAAGATATTATTTTATACCTTCTTCTTAAAGCTTTGTTTTAGAATATGTTGATTTTTAACTTTTTTGTTTGTTTTTTGTTGAGACAGGGTTCCTCAGTATAGCCTTGGTTATCCTGGAACTTGTGCTGTAGACCAGGCTGGTCTCTGACTTGCTTTTTAAAATTTTTAGTGAATTTGATCTGTTGAAAATAAACACTTAGGAAGACTTGAATAATGACTTTGCTACACATGCATGAAAAGTGGGTTTGGTGCCAGTGACTGAACCCAGGAACTCACATATGCTAAACAAATGCATGGCCATTAAGATACATCTCTATGTCTTTTTATTACTTTTTAAATTTACAGATATGTGCTATGTGTTTTACACATATATAATGTACAATGAGACATTTTGAGATATATGTTTACATTTATTTATATATTTGTAATATATTAAAATATACATTTACACACACGTGTGTCTGTGCTGTGGGACATCAGATCTAGCTAATTAACAGGTGAATGCCTCACATGGTTATTACTTTGTGACAAGAACACAAATGTATTGTTTCTATATTTTTCAAGCATATAGCATAATAAGCCGTCATTGACTACTGTGATGGTGCCGTTCTGTCAGCTTCTTAAGCTTATCCCTATCATTGTGCCCCTTTGACTAACATTTCTCCACCCCGCTCACTCCACACCAGCCGGTCCACGGTGGTTACCATTTTACTCTCTGTTCGCATCACTTGTTTAAATGCCAGATTGTGAGGTCAGATGGCATTTGTCTTTCTGCTCCTGGTTTGGCTCACTTAACATCATCCAGGTTCATCCATGTTGTCCAAAATCGTGGGATTTCCTCCTTCCATGGCTAAGTCCTATTCTGTTGCATATGCATACTGCATTTTCTTCTTCAAATTTTATAATGATGGACACTTTGTTTGATTCAGTATCTTAGCTATTGTAATCAATACTTCTGTAAATATGGGCGTGACAGTATTTATTTGACACTGATTCCATTTCTTTTGAGTGTACACCACCAAGTCATGGGTTTTCTGGGTCATGTAGTTGTAATTTTAATTTTGAGGAACTTCTAAAAGTTTTCCACAATTGCTATATTAACATATTCCCACCCACAGGGTGGTATGTGTGTGTGTTTATTTGTGTGTGTGTGTCCCTTCTTTACACCCCTGTCAACAAGTACCCTTTGTGTTGTTTTGGTAGACGCCATCCTCAGGATGAGGTGATAGCCCACTGTGGATTTGATTTGTTCTACCCTGATGATGAGAGATATTGAGCACCTTTCATATATCTGTTGGTCATTTGTATGTCTTCTTTTGAGAAATGTCTCTTTTTAACTGGTCATTTGTTTCCTTCCTCTTTCCTCCCTGTGTGTTCTTGGTACTCTGGTTGACAGTCAGGAGGGTCTGACTGTACAGGTTTATGTCTGGCTCTCTAGTCTGTCCTGGTGGTCTTCCTGTCAGTTTTGTGTGGGTTGTCACTGTAGCTCTGTAGTGTGTTTTGAAATGAAATAGTATGACGTCTCTGACTTTGTCCTGTTTGCTTACAATTGCTTTGCCTATTTAGAGGTCTTTCGTGATTTCACATGAATTTTAGGATTGGATTATTTTTCTCTTTCTGTGGTTAATGTTACTGGTGTTTTGATAGAGATTGCACTGAGTTTGTGGTTTGCTTTGATTGGTGGACACTTTAACAGCATTAAAGCACAGGATTTATTTCCATTTATTTGTGTCTTCTCCAATTTCTTTTCAGTGTAAAGATCTTTCATCTCTGAGATGGTGTCAACTTGGCTGGAGTGAGGATTGCCCGGAGATCTGGTAAAGAAAGCTCTCTTGTGGGGGTTATGTCTGTGTCCCGAGGAGCCTGGCATTTGACTCACTGACTGAGCACGGGGAGCTCTGCCCTCAATGTAGGCAGGTGCCATCCACTCAGCCAAGGGCAAGCAGACAATACAGAATGACTGGAGGATTTTAGGTCTTTGCCTCTTGGATCCGGGGTTTACAACTCTTCCTTCCTGGGCATCAACACTCCAAGTTTTGACTTCAGGACTTAACGCCAGAAGCCTACTGCCCTCAGGACCTTGGTCTCCCATTGAGAGCGGTACCGTTGCTTCCCTTGTTCTGAGGCCTTAGTGCTTGGACTGAGCCACAGCGTAGTCTTCGCAAGGTATTTAATAACGTCATCAAGTGGATAATTTTCAGTCACTTGACTTGTCCAGTATGGGAAAGGAACTGTGAACAAATTAAGAATAATGCATAGCGATGGTGCTGTATATAATATGAAGAAAACTGAGCGTAATCACATAGGACTTGCTAGGTACAAGAAAAGGTGAAGAAGGGATCTGAGATGCACTGAGTGCCCACTAAAGGGCGGTTGCTCTGCTGAGTAATGTAAACATTTTTAAGAGCATTTTTGGGAGAAGGTGTAAGTTTGAGCTTCGGGTGATTTAACTAACACAGCTACTGGGTTGTGCAGTTAGGATTTGAACTCAGATCTCTATTGTTTCTTTCCCACTCCCCTCCTCTCCTTTTCCAGCCACTTCCCTTCTCTTTCTCTGCATTTTCCAGCTATCTTTTCATCCCTTCCGTGGATTCCTCAAGTTCGTCCTTACTTTCTATGGAACAGAATGTATCTTTTCTTTCTCTCTTTGAGACAGGATCTCACTCTGTAGTCTTGGCTGACCTGCAACTCACTGTGTAGTCTAGGTACTCACAGATACTGGACTCACACAGATCCTGCTGCCTCTGCCGTCTGAGTGCTGGGATTAAAAGTGCGCGCCACCCATCCTTACCGAGTCATAGGGAGGCAGCATTCAGCCCACGTTCTGGCCCTAAGTATTACACTTTTTATTGCCTCGATCCTGAAGCATGTTCATGTGTCTGTCACTCAGGTTTTGCTGTATAAGGACCCATCTGAACAGCATACACTCGAGACAACATACACGTAGTTCACACTTCTGGCAGGAATTAGGTGCATCTGCTCGGCAGTGTTGAGTTGGGCCACACTCAGCTGTTCTCATGCCTGGGGTGTCAGCTGAGATGCCGGGGATCAGCTTCTCCAAGGGGCTGCCACCTCACAGCTGGCTAGCCTGGGCTCATGCTTCTGGAGGGGAAGAGGAGCCAAGGAAGCCGATGGAAGTTCCTGGAGCTCTGGGGCTCAGACACAGAGACAGTCCAGTACCCTTGCAGTGTCTTAGCTCAAGCCGCTGAAAAAGTATCCCAGACTGGGTGGCACAAACAATGGTGTCTATTTCTGGTAGTTTAAAGCATCTGGAGGCCAAGGTCAAGACCCTGACTGACTTAGTACCTGGTACGGACCCTCTTGTGGCTTGAAGGAAGCTACCTTCTCTCTCTGTCCTCACATGCAAAGTTCTAATCTCTCTGCTCTTTTACAGTTTCTAACCCTTTCACAAGGCTCCTGCCCTCATGACCTCGCCATTGTAAAATAGTACTTTAAAGATGGGCTGAGTTTTTTAATTATAATTCTATACACACTTAGAATGTATCCTGATTATTCTCTCTCCACATCCTCTCTTATCTCCTTCCCATTCCTATCCACTCCCCCTCCTCCCTTGTAGTCCCCTTCCTGGATTTTTGACTTTTGGTTTTGTCTTGGATCTGTTTAGAGGTCATCTATTTCACCATTGGATGGACACTATCCATTGGAACTTGGTGGGTGTATCAGTGGGCACAAAATTGAAGGAAATGTTTCCCGCTCCTCCTGAAGCTTACTACTAGCAAGGAGTACAGTAGCGGGTGGTAGAGGCCCCTGAGTCCTCCTGCATCCCTGCCTGATGGATAGCAGGGTGATTCTGCTGGCTCAATGCAGGCAACTGCAGCTGCTCTGGATACATGACTGCAGTGGTTGATTTGAAGCTTTTCTCCCTATCTTCTGGCTCTTACATCCCCCCGACCACTGCTGCATTTTCTCTTAAGCCTTAGGTGGAATGGTATAAATGTCTTGCTTGGGCTGAGCATTCATCCTACATGACCTCATCTTAACCCAAGGACGTCCTGTACGTCCCCATCTTTATTATATACATATTAGGAGGTTAGGGCTTTAACCTGAGCACTTTGAGAGGTCCCATGACTGAGGCAAGGCAAACCCCATTTCCGTGACTGCACTGTGTGCTTTCCTACTGCATCATGCATCACTTCCGAGCTCTCAAAGGGCATGGTTATGTCTTGCCATCAGTTAGCAGGCAATCAGTTCTAGAGCAGAATTCCATTCTGCCTTTGCCTGCTTGTGGGCAGCATCGGTTCTCAAATGCTAAGGGCTCAGTTGCACAGAACTTTTTAGGCATCAGTCTGGAGTCCAGGCTTCGGGCTTCTGACCCCTGACTACAGGCAGCTCCCTACAGCTCCCCCGTTTGTTCATTTGCTAGGGTGACTCACAGAACCCTGGGGAACACATTTGTTGGTTTACTGTAAGGGCACAAAGAAGGATCTGCATGGAGACACACATGGAAGAACTCTCCGGCAGGGGCTTGGCTGCTCCGGGATGTGGATCAGTTCCCCCTCACCTTTCTCAGTCTCCGCAGCTTTCAGCTACCCAGAAGCTCTCCAAACTCTTCCCCTGGGATTTTATGGAGACTTCAGTGCATAGATATGACTGAAGCATGGGCGACTGTATGCCATGTGACTAGACAGAAGGGTCTCATCTAACGCTCAGAGACAGGGACATCCAGCACACCCTGTCTGTTCAGATTCTTCATGGCCCTGTTGTCCAGTGTGCCTTCCTTTCTGGTATGGGGCAGGGATTTGTGTGGAATGAAGGCCTTCGGATCTATTATTGGATAAGGTAGGCCAAGGCTGTATTTCTGGTAAGATGGAAGACAGGAAAAGCAGGAGAAGTTTATAGTATGCTTTTGGTTTTAGTAATCTGACTTGGGGAAGAGCGATCTTAGTTACTACAGTGTGCCTTCAGGAGAAAAGGGAGCAGAGAAAAGGAGAACGGAAGATCAGAGAGAGGTTCTCTCTGAAGCATAAGTTGCCCCAGCATCCTGCTTCAGAAACTAAAGACCAAACGCTTTAACTTACTGTTCTAGATACTTTGGGGCTAATAAGAGCCATGGAAACTCCGTGTATTTGTGTGGGTATGTGGGTGTATGTATACTGTACATATGCATGCACACATACATTTGGTTTTGTGAACATACAGGGTGCCTTGCAGGCTAGAGAATAGGTGATGGAGGGAAGGCACATGTTACTGACAGTAATTAACCCCACTCAGAAATACGCACTCACAGAGAAGTGTGGACTTGGAGATTATTTTCATTAAAGGCTCTCTGTGATTTGAGGAAAAATAGAGCTGACATATCTATGTCATGTCATTGTATGGGTGAGGTCTTGGTGCATGCCTTCCTTTGATGTGACTGTATTTCAGAATCATGTTGAAAACGTCTTCCTCCGCAGACTGCAGAGTGAGGTGCAGAGCTTCAGAAGCCGAGGCCAGAGGCCGAGGTTGGAGTCTAGGCGGTGCACTCATTAGCTGTTGTTGGAGAAAATGTTTATGTCTTTGAGTTTTAGTTTCTTTTTTTTCTCTACAACTACAAAAAGCTTGTCTTCTCAGGTTGCTAGGACAATGGAAACATTTTATATCTGTGCTTGCTGGACCACACAGTGGCTGGTCGCTCTGAAAGGCTAGTGCAAAATGAGACACACTATAAATATAAAATGTAGAGCCTGTCAAGTATGTAGCAGGAAGAAAATCTTCCTGGCTCCACACTGAAGTGACAATACTTTGTGTCTATGGGATAAACAAGAGGCACTACAAAACTGAATCCTTTTGTTTCCCTTTAGTTTTAATGTGGCCTCGAGACATTTGAACGTTATGGCTTTTTTTCCCTATGTTAGTTTCTGTTGCTGTAATAAACACTGACCAAAAACAGCATAGGGAGGGGAGGGTTTACTTCATCTTATAACTCCCAGATCACACTCCATCATTGAGGGAAGCCAGGGCGGGAGCTCAGGGCAGAACCTAGAGGTAGGAACTGAAGCAGATGCCACGGAGGAGAGCTGCCTGATGGCTTGATCCACCTAGATTGTTCAGCCTGCTTTCTTAAACACCCCAGGACTATCTGCCTAGGGGTGACATTGCCCATAGTGGCCTGAGCCTTCTCATATCAACCATTAAGCAAAAAACAAAACAAGACAAAAACAACAACAACAAAAAAACCCCACCCCACAGACTTGCCTATAGACCAATATGACAGAGGCATTTTCTCATATGAGATCCCTTCTTCTCAGACGATCCTGGCTTGTGTCAAGTTGACAGACGACTAAACAACACACAGTAGTGCTCATTGGTGGCTTGCACCCCGTTTCCACAGACCAGTGCTGTGTTTTGTGACCAAGAAGCATTGTATAAATGTTAGTTCTAATCTGGACATGTGTAAACGATGTCATTGGGTAGGTTGGGATGCCATTTTCACCTAAAGTTTATTAACATTCACTACATTTTTAATGTAAGAATTTATGTGGGCATCTTAGTTTTTTCTTACTGATGTATAATAGGGGAGAGATAATTCATTTATGTGAAGCAAACTTGAGTGCACCGAGTCACAGTGATGTGAGCACTGTGTCCTGCAGTATAGCAGAATTCTTCTGGCTATCCACCACAGATAGAGTGCAAATCAATTCGGTTAGGAAACTAGGCATCTTATGAGTATGGAAAGGTAGTGGGTTTCCTGAATTGCTGCACTTGGAACGCTGTCTTCCTATCGCTCTCTTTCTCTCAAACTTACATCTTTTTTAAAAAATATTTAGTTATTTATTACGTATACAATATTCTGTCTGTGTGTATGTCTACAGGCCAGAAGAGGGCACCAGACCTCATACAGATGGTTGTGAGCCACCATGTGGTTGCTGGGAATTGAACTCAGAACCTTTGGAAGAGCAGGCAATGCTCTTAACCACTGAGCCATCTCTCCAGCCCACTTACATCTTTCTTGTTGGCAAAATTTTCTTCTCATATCTCCCGTCCCCACGTGTCAGAAACACAGGACCTTGGCCTGCTGTCTGTCTTCTTTGCTCTATGCCAGGATTCAGTCTGACTTACTTTCTGGTTTTCAGGGTACCTGTTGGCCTAGCTTCATTTTAGATAATGCTCTGAGCAGGGCTGGGGCAGCTCCAATTCCAGCCACAGAAGAGTGCTTTTGATTGCTTAAAGAAAATATGTACTATGTTTACTGTTTCAGCTGTGACTTGTCTTCAAAGGTTTGTGTGCTGAAAGACTGGTTTCCAGTATTGCACCAGGAGAGCAGTGGACCGTTTAAGAAGTAGGCTTAATTTAAAGAAACTAGGCCATGAGGGTTCCAAGCTCTTGAATGGATTAACGTTTTTTGGTAGTGGCTCTTGGGTGTGGACTCATGCTGGGCTGTTGGTATAAATCTATTATCCTAGTTACTCTGGAGGCTTAGGCAAGAAGGAAGATCCAAATTCAAGGCCTGCCTTGGTTACAGAGTGAGCTCAAAGCTAGCCTGGATAACTTAGCAAGATACTTTCTCAAAATAAAACAATAAAATAAAAAGATGGCTGGGGATACAGTTTTATAATGCAACAACTGCTTAGTTTGTAGCATATGCAAGACCCTAGGTTTAATTCCCATAGCACAAAGGGTAGGTTTAGTCCTGGGAGGAGTTATCAAGAGCAGGCCTTGACTTTCCTGGTTCCCTGCCAAGCTAACGGCCCTTTTGTGTTCTGGTTCCTTAACACTTATCTTCCATGTTGTAATGTACATGGAGCTTCACCAATTGTACCATACTGTTTGGTCCTTCTGGCCACCAAAATTGTAAGCCTTATAAACCTCTTTAAAAGGGCCTCAACCCACATCCTTTATTATGGCAACATAAAACAGGCCAGCACCACAGTAGTAGTGAATATGCACAGCCAAAAAGTACACTGGAAAGCTTCATTCAGACAAGAGCAAATTATGGCTCAAAGGAGTTCTGTGTTCTGCCTGGGTTCAAACTTCTAGACTTTGATGCTCAGGTCTCTTTAAAGCCCACAATTTAAACTCATATGCCACGAGAACTCTAGTAAATTGGGTTGTGTTGGCTTGAATTTGATGGAGGTAGCTCTGCCCCATCCCCATTAGACCACTTCCCATTGGACCTGATGGTGGGACTGCAGATGAAGGAACTGGCCCCTGGTAACAGCAGCAAAGTTCTTCTGGGACTGGGACTGGGTACCACTGGGCCCTGCAGCCTTGTAGCCCAAGCCTGGAAGGAAATGGGCAAGTGCATCAGTTATTGTATTTCAGCTGCTGAGCTTCAGATGTTGCTATAACTCTATATATGTATGTGTATGTACAATTTCCACCATCACGTGGTTCCCTGTGGTCCATAGTTCACAGGCATGCTGGTTGTAGCAACAGAGGTAAGCCTCATATTCTGTCATCCACAAACAATATGTGCTCTAAAGGGAAATTCTTTTAGAGTGCTGGCTCATACATCACTCAAAAGGGGGAGTCTGGAAGACATGAAGCTCCTTTTCTGGTCAAAAATAAAAACAAAATTCAAACTAATATGATTTAAAAAGGCAAAAAAAAAATCTGTTTTCTTCCATCCCAGAGAAATACAAGATGACAGTACGTGGCGGCTTTGTTGGGTGAATCCTTTGTAAAAATGCTGAGTCTGACCTGGAACTTCTCAGGAAGCCTCCATTTGTACACAGCTCCATGGTCTTCACCAGTACAGGATGAAGGCCGTGGCTGTGAGGTACTAAATCAGAGCTTTTCCTAAAGATGCTTCACCGACTTCCCTTGGAGCTTGTTCACTGATTTCCCAGGTCAGATGGCGGAGTAAGCAGTCTGCAGTGGGCAGGTGCACACGTAGACCGGCAGTTTCAGTGTAGTGTGCTGGGATTTGTTAGAAGATGCACAGTGTTCTGTGGGACCTCAGGGGATTCTCTGTATCCTAGCTCTGGGATCTTAAGGATTCCCTGGGGAAGGGCTGTCCATGCAGAGACTTGAAGAGCAGGCTGGACTTGGGCAGGTGGGAGATCTAGGCATGTCAAATGTCTGGACTTAAGGACTGAGGTAGAGATACTTGCGAGGTGACTTAGGGTAAAGGCACTTTGCTGCCAAGCTTACTGACTTGGGTCCAATCTTTGGGCCCACATGGTAGAAGGAAAGAAACAACTTCCTTAAGTTGTACACACACACACACACACACACACACACACACACACACACACACAAGCAAAAAAATGTAATAACAATAATAAAAAGATGGCAGCAAGGTGAAGGAAGAAGTCCGAGTTCAGAGGGGGAAGCCACAGGTCCTGGAGTGTTAGGTGCACACTGTGTTAAATACCTAGAGCAGTGGTTTTCAGTCTTCCTAATGCTGTGACCCTTTAACAGTTCCTCCTGGTGTGGTGACCCCAACCATAAAATTATTTTCATTGCTGATTCTTAACTGTAATTTTGATACTGTTATGAATCATAATGTGAATATCTGTGTTTTCCAGTGGTCTTAGGTGACCTCTGTGAAAGGGTCATTGGGTCCCCAAAGGGGTCACAATCCCATAGGTTGAGAACTGCTGATCTAGAGAGAGAGAGGGCTGAGTCCTTGGTTTTTTTGTTTTTGTTTTTGTTTTTTTTTTTTTTCTGTGATGGACGCATCACACTGTAATGAAGAGACACCAAGGCCAGGCAACTTATAAAAGAAAACATTTTTATTGGTGTTTGCTTACAGTTTCAGAGGGTTAGTACATGATCACCTTGGCAGGGAGCATGGTGGCAGGCAGTCAGGAATGGTACTGGAGCAGTAGCTAAGAGGTTATAACCTGATTTGTAGTCAGCAGGCAGAGAGAGAGAGAGAGAGAGAGAGAGAGAGAGAGAGAGAGAGAGAGAGATTTGAGCCTGATGTGGACTTTTGAAACTTCAAAGCTCAATCCCAGTGACTCACCTCCTCCAGGACCACCTACCCAGGGGTGGCAGCCCCCATGGTGAGCTAGGCCCTCCCACATCAATCCCTAATCAAGAAAATGCTCTGTGGACTTGTTCACAGGTCAGTCACATGGAGGCATTTCCTCA
Organism: Microtus ochrogaster; assembly: GCF_000317375.1. NCBI lineage: Eukaryota > Metazoa > Chordata > Mammalia > Rodentia > Cricetidae > Microtus > Microtus ochrogaster. The sequence goes on from NC_022016.1 coordinate 69,135,152, forward strand.
ATTGAGATTCCTTCTTTTCAAATGACCCTAGCTCGTGTCAAGTTGACACAGAAACCAGCCAGCACAGTCCTATAATTGGATTTGCATTTTAGATGTGAACCAATTTGCTCACTCTTCTGATTCATTCCTCTTATCTCTAGATTGAAAGGAATCTCCTGCCCTCCGCAGCTCCTTCCTCCTTTAGCATTCTGCACGTGTCTCTGGCTGTAGAAACCTTAAACCCATATCTCCTGGGCAGTAAGGCCCAAGATTCTAACCAGGGTGGGAATGGGCACATGTGATGTGGGGACGGGAGTGGACACGGACAAGAAGCTGAGTGGATGCTGTATCTTTCCCACTAGAATTTAGTCAATGGGAAGGTGGCAGGTGTCTCCGTGAGTCACCAGACAAAGAGCTGGTGGGTAGCTTTAGCCTCTTGAGAAGCAGGTGGAGTACATCTAGTTCTACTTCTGGCATGGGATAAGTGTAAAATACTGCGTGCTGAAGTATTTAATGATAGATAATATGAAGCCTGAAATGTACTTTAAATTATTACGGAGGGGTGGGGTGGGGCTACAGCCTTGCAAGTAGAAGGCAAAGTACGTGAATGAATGAGTGATGGATAAAGTTGGGTTACACAGTTGAGAGAAGATTATGTCTTGGTATTGGCAGTGTTGAGTTGTGGGTACAAAGGAATCAACTACATAATTTAATCAACTCTTATGTGTGCTTGATAACTTCTATAATAAAATGTGAAAAATAAAATAGTAAAATAGAAATGTGTCCCTCTCAATTACCTAAATTTCTCATTTATTTATCTATTTTTTTTGTACAAATAGAGAATGAATCAGACTTTGACTTGGCCAGATAAAACAGTTTTTAAACTATTTTGCTGTAAACAGCAGCAAACTATTTTAAGTTACGTTATCCACATGCACGGCTTCAAGTGTTCTAGACTGCATTGAAATTATATAGGTAGATCAAAGAAATACAATTCAGTTCAAAGGAAGGGCACCGATTAGGGGAGGCGCAGGTGACATGAACCAGGCCTGCAGTACTGTCCTGAAGGAGACTTTGGGTAACACGTGAATCACTGGCCTTAGCGTCAGGTGCAGTAGACACAGCTGTGTACTTGCTGAAGTGCAGCAGATAATGCCACAGCCAGGCACCAACTATGGTGTCCTTTGTGTCCTTGATGTCAAAGCTCTTTATGTCCTTGATGTCACACAGTTTGAATAGCTGCTTTATTACTTAGATATAACGATTTTATGAGCGAGCTAACAGAGTCTATAGTTATAAAACTTGTCTCTGACCATACGGATTTGAAATTCCCAGTAACTGTTGTGGTGGATGAAGCATCGAGAGCCAGAGGTTAGGTGGAACATTACATCCCTCTGGGGGCTAGAACCGCTGCGTGTAGCAGGGCAAAGCAAACGAGTGGTTCACTACAGGGTGACTTCTTTCTTTCTTTCCTTTAATTAATCTGGAGATAATCATCACATGGCTGCCATGGAATTCTGGGGCTCAGGGTCCTTATGTCTTTTGTTTCACAAAGCCTTTTATCCTGAAACCCACCTCATGGTTTAAGATGCCTGTGGAAGCTTAAGTGTCCAACCAGAAGGAAAAAGCAAAAGATAAGAATCAGGATGTTATACCTGCATTGGTTTTTAAGGACCAATGCCAGAAACTCCTCACATGGCTTCTTTCTATATTACAGAGGCTGAGGCTTAGCTCTGTGCGTACGTCTAACAGATTGTAGAGAGTTTCATGAGGCAGGTCCAAACCATGAGAGGCAAATGAAACGTACGTTCTCTATACTAGATGGATGGTTAAACACTGAATCTAGAATTTAATGCGTTTCTTTCTAATGCCTCAGCTTCTTCCGAGTCTTCTTCACATTCTAATATTTACTGAAGACAGGTGTAGACATAGCCTCCAACCTGCGCTGGCAAGCTGCACTCATCATCTGGGACTCTTTCAGGATTGCTTCTTGCTTTTTAACGGCATCATTTTCTCTATCGCTAGCTCTTATGTTTCAGTCATTCTTTTGCATACAATACTTTCTTGGACCAGTGGTTTTACCATGTTGTTCTGAATCTTGATCCCCACGGATTACTACTGCAATGGTAACACAGACATATTGTCATGCCATGAACATTTTCTTGGAAAGTCGAAGACATGCCAAATATCCAGGCCAGCCAGTGATATAATGTCATAGCCACATGTTGGGGTGACAACTGTCGGGGTCCAGCCTTGATAGGTTCATATGTTCCAGGGTAGGGGTGTGTGGATTAGAAATGCTAGGCAAGAAGAACAGAGATATGAAAGAAATACAGAGACACAGGATAGTGCTGGGAGGGCAGCCCAGTGACTCCTGAATCCTGAATACCTAATCCACCTGTGTTTATTTTCCATATACCTTATATACCCTAACCCAAAAAAGCGGGGGTGGGGGAAAGAAGGCAGAAGGCTACTTTAACATGACCCACAGGATAAATAGAACAATTACTTGCTTCAATGCCTGAGACATCAAGCCACTATTTCCAGAATAGCATTCTGATGTTTTAGGCAGGACATGCAGTGACAACACCTTAGACCAAATATCCTTTAAGTAACCCATCCCTGGGTCAAACCTCCTGTCTTATTCTTGAAAGAGCAGGAATAGGCTTGAATTCTCTGACCTTTGGTCAATGTGGGGGTGGATTCACCTGTACGGGCCGTCTTAATATCCAAAACACCAAGTAATAACACCCTAGGTCAGACTTCTTGTCAATAACTTGGAAAGAGCAAGAGCAGGTTTAAGTTCTCTAACCTTCAGTCAAGTTGGAGCGGACCCACTTCTGTGGGCCCCCACAATGTAAATCAAGACCCTGTCAGAAACAAAACCCGAACCGAAACAAAAGAGATAAATACTAGGAAGAGACGTTGGTAACTATGTCTTAAATAAGTGAGCTCATTGAGGAAATACAGGGTGGATTGTTCTGCAGGCTAAAGATAATCCACAAATAATGTTTTGCCTTTTCATTCACTTAACATGTAGCAGGCACCATGCAGGGCCTGGTAAAATGTGATTGTCTATATGTAACTGTCAGAGTTGCGTAAAATACTTGCATGAGGCCTTGACAGTATCAGGCTAATACATAGTAAAGAATGTTATGAAAGTTCTAAAGCATTTTAACATATAAACACGTATGAAATCTTGAAGCATCTTAAGACTGACAGGCCATATTTGTGTCTGTAGCGTGCTTTCCTTCTGGATGCTGGGACTTCACATGTGTTCTTAGCTTTGATAAAATGCAACGTGTGGAAGGCTTCCTCTTAATTATGTGCTTTCATGCGTCTTTCAAGGTCTTTAAACTTTATTTGTCTGTGCCCGTGGGGTAGGGGTGAGTGAGGTCAGAGAGCGACTCAAATGGGAGTCTGTTCTTTCCTTCTTCCGTGTGGGTTCTGGGAACGGAACTCAGGTCGTCAGGCTTGGTGGCAATCGTTGTCACAATGCCTGATTTCTCGCATCTGACTTGTCTCTCATCCTGTGAGAAGAACAAGAGTGTGGCCGCGAGTCCATGCCAGGTCATGGAAAACTTGTATATATGCACGTTTGGACAACCCTCAAGCATAGGTTCCTTCAAATCAAAATTTTCTCCATGTCTCTTTAATCTCTGATTTCAAATTTGTTGCCATCTTCCTGCATCTGTGTCGTATGTGCTGGAGAAACAGGCATGCACCATCAGGCCTGTCTCAAGGTTTACTTTTTATTTTTTTTAAATATTTATTTATTTTGTATACTACATTCTGTCTCCATGTCTCCATATATGCCTGCCGGCCAGAAGAGGGCACCAGATCTCATTACAGATGGCTGTGAGCCACCATGTGGTTGCTGGGAATTGAACTCAGGACCTTTGGAAGAGCAGCCAGTGCTCTTAACCACTGAGCCATCTCTCCAGCCCTACTTTTTATTTTTAAAAATTTATTTATCTGAAATAAAGTCGTATAACCCAGCTTTGACCTTTCTATCCTGTCCCAGCCTTTTAAGTGCTGGCATTCTGAGTGTAGGCCACCATACCACATTTAGGAGTTACTTTACAAAAAAATAATCTTTATTTTAAGTAGTTTTAATTTATAATGGCCAAGAGAGCATGGGGTGGGTTAGGAGTTTGCTTTTGATGAGAATAAAAGCATTTCCTTTCTAGTCATCTCCTTCCCCATTTGGGTTTTTGAGAGAGTTCCTCTCTGTAGCCCAGACTGTCCTGGACCTGGCTTTGTAGAACACACCGGCCTCCAACTCAAATTTGCCTGCCTCTGTCTCCACAGCGCTGGGATCAAAGGCATGCACCATCACCATGTAGTTCTTCTAATGAATTTTGAATTGAACTAAAGGGTAACCAAGCATCAGTTTTTAGGTGTATGAGCCAAAGCATTCTTTGAACCAGTTGTTTATAAAGCAAGCGTGCAGATGGGGAAGCTGTATCAATCAGAACATTTCAGGCTTCACTGAGCAGAGGCAGCCACATGGGCAGGAAAGCCAGGGCAATTCCTTTTTCACTGGTCACCCTGAGAAAGGAACGCCAGGTAAGTGTGGTGACCCCACTGGGTTGAAGTATCACACTTATAGTGGCGTTGCCACTGTAGCCTTGTGCAGTGGCCAAATGTGACCAGAAAATTTGACATTTGAGTCCTGATATCTGTGTGAACTTGGGTGAGAGACATAGGAACTCCAAGTTCGCTTAAAAGTGAGCTGGCATTTGCAGGGTTGTCTGGTGTGTGAGTGTTGAGCAAGGAAGGGAACCTAAAAATGAGAACTAACTAACGAGTTACCTTTATTAACACTAGATCTTGAAGGGAGCACAGGTTTCAGGATGAGTTGTCTTGGGGGGAAAAAATGCCCTACTTGAAAAATTGACCTTGTCTTCCAGGAGACCCAGCACTTGGTCAGGCACCAAAAGCAGACATCTTCACTCCCAAGTAATGTTGGGGGAGGTTGCTTGTTTGTTTCCCACCAGTCCAGCCCCCAGAAATAATCACACAGAAACTATATTATTTGCAATACTGTTTGGCCAATAGCTTAAGCATATTTCTAGCTAACTCTTACATCTTAATTTAACCGATCTCCATTATTCTGTGTACCGCCACATGGCTGTGGCTTACTGGGTGAAGTCTGTCTGTCCAGCGGGGCTACATGGCCTCTCCTTGACTCCGCCTCCTTTCTCACAGCATTCAGTTTAGTTTTCCCCACCTAGCTCTACTCTACCCTATCAGGCCAAGCCAGTTTCTTTATTAACCAGTGTATTCACAGCATACAGAGGGGAATTCCACATCAAAGTGCTGTTATGTAGGGATTTCCTTAGATTAGTGAAACTATGGTGCCCTCACGCTTTTCCAGCACTCTGCCTGCTTGCTCTTGTGTGTTGTCGTATGTAACTCTTGGCAGCTGCTCTGAGTCACACCTGTGATTCTTTGATGACACCTTGATCTGCTGGGGCATAGCAAATGGGAACACTTGAATGATTGGGGTTCCCCCTCTAGACATTGCCTGGAGGAGGAGAGGGAAATGTCAAGTCAAGTTTTGAGAAGATAGGAAATTTGAGCCCAAGTGTCCCCTGAAAATCTGCACCTTCGTTTTTACTGCCAGAAGGAGAATGAGTTGGGTCCACCTTGATGTTGAAGAGCAGAGAGGAAAGATTCCCAGCCTGGTCCCTTTTCTTCTTGGCTGTGTTTCGCTCAAAGATGTAGATTTTGTCATTGGTCTTGGTCCTTCGTGTGAGACTTTGACACTACAGGTCTCAGGTCCAAATGCCAGTGAGGACTGGCGGGAACTAGGACAGTAGGCTGGGGATGGTGGTGGGATGTGGCACTCAAACTAGATCCTGGGAGCCTTCTGAGAAGTCACGTAAACTGAAAGGTGTTCTTTTCTAAAGTCCAGACACACCAAACGCGTCCAAAGCTAGGACCTGCCCAGCTCAGTGCTTCATTTGTGTATGTTCACAGGTCAGATCCCATAAGTAGATAGCCTGCATTTGGCTCTGAGCTGTGCTGCCACGAAGTTTTAGTGCTGTTCATTGATTTACATTGGTCGCAGCAGAAAACCAAGGGGCTGGGTTTCAGAGACCCGACTGTATAACAGAAAGAGCACACCAGGAACGCGACCCTCATTTACCCTCCATTTTCTAAGAATTCTTTGCTGTCCAGTTGTTCAGAAGAACCCAGATGTCACAATGTCACCGTTGTCAGAGTAGGAACACTGGCACTGCTCAGCAGTAGAGGCTGTGGTCATCAGAGGGACAGGCAGACATTTGCCATCAGAGCCTATGGTGAGGAGTGCATCTGTATCATTACTGAGTGTACACACACACACACACACACCACCTTAAACACTATTTTAAGAGACATCATTTCCCACATTCCAAAAACTAATTTTTTAAAACTTATTTCCTCTTGGTGAAAATAATAGCATGAACCACTGTTTATTTTACAATTTTCCACTAGGCCACAATATGAATAGTTTTTTTCTTTTAAAGACAACATTGGACTTGGGCCAGGGATATGGCTCAGTGGTTAAAATACTTACCTGAATTTGTATCTCCATAACCCACACAAAATGCCCAGTGGGAAAGGCAGCTCCCTTGTGATCCCAGCCTCCATGGCAGAGACGGAGGATCCCCAGAACAACGCGGCTAGCAAAACTAGCTGTATTTGTGAGCTCTGGGTTTGGTTGAGGGACCCTGCATCAACCAATAGCATGGAAGAGTAAGCTGGGATGATTCCTGATGTCAGCCTTGCATCTCTGCATGTACACCCCACACATCTGTGCCCACATGTATGCAAACACACGCACGAGCACACCACACACAGAGATGCAAAAAGGAAGGTGATGGTACAGTATTTTTGCTTAGTCAGTAATTGGTTAATTTAGTAAGCATTTGCTCGCTATTTTTTTTTATTAGTTTGTTTGTTTCAGTGGTATTGGAGATTGAACCCAGGGCCTTATGCGTTTATTAACTGTTTGGGTGCGCTCTGACCGTTGTGGAACACAAGGAAAATATGGGCTTTCCTTCATAAATACTTCAAATATAATTGGAAAAAGAGGCATGCAGGCATGAAAAAAACCCAAGGCCGAAAATCACTTTGCATTGTACAAAATGCTTTTTTATATTATCATCTATCATAATGATAACAAATCTCTAAGGCGCAGCAGGTTTTAGCTTAATCTTAAAGATAGGAAATTATTTGCGTCTTTGAAAAAGTGATTTAATGAGACATAAAATGCAGTAATAGTTGGAAATAATAGCTATAAGTCATAATATTATAGTAGTAGTAGAAATAATAGGTAACGATAATAGTATTTGTTAAGCATTTCTATGTGGAACGAATTTATTTAAGGACTGGAGAAATGACTCACTGGTTAAGGGAGCCTGCTGGTCTTCTAGCGGCCCCAAGTTTGGTTTTCAGCTCCATACTGGGAAGCTTAAACCCTACTCCAGCACCAAGGAACCTGTGGTTCTCTTCTGACCTCTGCACTCACATGGCATCTACACATATACCCACATTAAAAAAAAACTTTTAAAATCTATTTAACTCTCGCTTCAACCTAGTTATAATGGTAGTGTGTTTTTTTTTTTCCATGGGAAAAGTAAAACGGATTAAGTGATTTGGCTAGAGCCTGGGTACCTCGAACTCATTGCTTAGAGGTTTGGTTCCAGGACCTCTTCTTCACCATTGTTCCCAGAAGTGAAAGGGTGTTATGGCCATAGCTTACCTTCGCTTGGTAACTTCACTGTCAAATGTGGGTGATTTTGCTGAGGAGAGAACTTTGGTTGGGAGTATGGGGGAAGAGAGAGGAGCATCTCTCAGTATGGACACTCGTCATGAGTGAGTAAGATCAACTGAAGAGTCACCCAAAGAGGGCAGCAAGTCCTTCGCATCTGTCCCCTGTATAAGATATTTTATTCTTGAGATAAAATAGGTTATGGAGCAAGCTGTTACTTTTTCATTAAATATTTATTTATTTATATCAAGGTATGCTATCACTGTGTAGCCCTAGTTGGCCTGAAACTCACTATGTAGACCAGGTTGGCCTTACACTAACAGAGATCCACTTGCCTCTGCCTCCCAAATGTTGGAATTAAAGGTGTGTGCAACCACATTTGGCAATTGTATATCTATCTATCTATCTATCTATCTATCTATCTATCTATCTATCTATCTATCTATCATCTATCTATCACACACCACACGTGTGTGTAGTGTTTGTGTAGGCCAAAAGTGGGCAGCATCTGATCTCCTGGAGTTGGAGTTATAGACTGTTGTTTTCTGCCCACATGGATGCTGGGAAGGAAACTCCAGTGCTCTGAAAGAGTACCAAGTTCTCTTGAGCGTTAAGCTGTATGGCCAGCCTCTATACATCAGCCTTGATCTTGGGAACCAGCAGAGTAGGTGCCCATGTTCACCTTGGCTTTCACCAGTACTACCTTTCTCTATGAAGTCCAGGTTCTCATCGTTATTGTGTGTGTGTGTGTGTGTGTGCGCACACATGTGTGATCAGTAGTTGATTTTGATTTCCGCTGTGTTTTCTTAGGTGTGATCCACCCAATTTTTTGTTTTTTTGTTCAGACAGGGTTTCTCATTGGCATGGAGTCTCGGGTTTTCTCCTTTCTCCACTTCTCTGGTTCTGGGGTTATAAATTTGAATCTGAATGCCTAACTCCCTCCCCACCCCACTCTGGAGCTAGGTCTCAAAATGTAGGTGGTCATGCTCAGGAGGAAGTCCTTTATCAGCGGAAGCATCTCTCCATCCACCCACCCCTCACCAAGTTCTCACTAGCAGCACAGGTAACTTTCTAGCCAGTCCTTTCAGCTGTGCTCATGGGAGGAACTTGGATAGCAAAAGCACAGGAGAGAACCATTCGTGAAGACGGAACTGCAAATGACAACAGGAAGTGTTTATGTGCTTAGCATAGATACTCTTGGTGTAGAAATGCTAGATGCTATTTAACTATCTCTTCCGCTACATCATGCTAGTTGTGTCCTGCACACTTGGTAGCACAGAGCAGAAAGATCTCCATGGGGGAAGTGAGCTTTTTAGGAATCTGTTAGGGTTAAGCTGGTGCCTATTCCAAATTAGTCTCCAATGTTTAGACTTCAGGCTGCTGTCAATTAATCTAGATAGTGTGGTCCTACTGTGTTCATTGTGTTCCAGTTTTGTAGAAATATTAATAGTTATTCTGATTGATTTAGTCTGTGTTAATTACAAAGCTAAAAAAATAGCACGATCTGGCTCAGAGTGTAGCTTCATGGTACATCCTTTGCTTTCCATATTTGAGATTCTGGGTTCCATTCCAGAAAAAAAAAAAAAAACATACTGTCTAGCCCATTCATGTCTTTCTTTAAAATTTCAAACTTGGGAGATAGATACCCAAAAATACAAAGGCATATGTCTCAGTTTTCTTTCACCAGTGTGTTTGCGATTCTGAAGCATAGCAAAAATAACCCAAAGTGCTCCTTTGGAAAATAATAGTTTTCACTCTCAGAAATGGCCATCTCTGAGTTCTCTAAATTTAGTGACTATAAAGCCAGCATCTGCCAACACACACGATGGACACGAGATTTCTCTGCTCCCTGTGGGTCAGTAATGAATTGAGAAAGTGCAGGATGAGATTATTAAATGCCATCGAGAACTACTTTGTTACTAGAGTTTAAAAGTTATTGCTTCAGTGAAGTAACCAAAATAGCTCAAGCTTACAGACTTGCAAGTTTGAAAGTAAAACATTCGTGTTGAAACTCATTTTTTTCAGCTTTTCCTGCCACCATTCAAAGTTGTTATAAGCAAGCATTAGCTATGGATGGATACAGTTTCTGGTCATACTCCACCTCAGCAGAAGGGACACACTGGACAGGGGGTGGAGAAGGGATGAAGAGATCTAGCATTCAGCTTCCTGGACTTTCCCTGACTCCTCTGTCCACAGGATGTGTGGCTGTGTATCTTTAATCAAGAGTTGCCTGTCAAGCCAGTTAATTTATTGTGTTTGGGCCTATGAGAAGTGGGCATGTCCAGGGACTTCAGGTATCAGAGGGTCTGGATGGAAGACTCTGAGTTGCTGTTGTTTGATTTTTGTGTACAGACGTGATCAAAATAGTAACAGCAAGAGAAACCTATGTAAACCAAGAAAACGAGTCAAGCTGGCTTTGAGCCCATGCCACAACACATTGCACTCATGCGCACTTTTTTTTTCTTGTATCACAGGAAACTGTCAGAGTGATTTTTAAAAGGATTTCATTTCACTTTATCCAAGTACCAGGAGAGAAAAATAATACTCGTAAGTCAACATTTTTATCTAGACTTTCACCTGAGCTGAGGCGGGAGTCCTCTGAAATACTATCAGGTGAAAACAAACAGTGGGGGATTGTATCTTGAGACTGAACAGAGTTCCTATCTAGATCGTGGAGATCCGAAACTCCCATGATGCTGGGGGCCTCTTGAAGAATACAAAAACCACAGGTGGATTTATATAGCCTTGCAGAGCCTTCCTCCACCTTAATTATCTTTGTGTCAGATCCCTGCTGACAATGCCGTTTCCCCACTTGTCTACAACTATGAAAAAAAAACAAAAAACAAAAAAAACAAGGGGAGAGGCTACGGGATGGAAAGGAAATCTGGTATATTTCCCTTCCCAGAAATCCCTCAAGTCTGCTGAGTCTTTTCTCTCCCTCCGTTCCAAGTTAAAGAGTAACAGACCTAGAAGCGCCCATGACTTAACACCACCCTTCCCGACTATCCCCTCAACAAATAGTTGCTGGACAGATCTGGCCCTAGCTTCTTTCCTCATTCACAGCTAGCTCTCTCATGTCCTCAGCCCATCCCGTGCCAGGAACGTGCAGAGAAGCCGCTCTGCTCTGAGTACACAAATGGTCTGCCATCAACACGATTGTCTCCCCCCTCCTACTGGAGTTACCAGTCAGTCTACCAGGTTGATCACCATCCAGGCGGTTTTCCCTTGCCGAATCCTCCAACAAAGACAAGCTGAGTTACATGAAATGGGCGTTCCTGGCTCTCCCCAACAGTGCCCAGTCTCCAAGGCTCACCAGGCCTGAGACACCTCCCCCCCCTTTTATTTTTCTGAAGCAAGCGCGCGCGCTGACACACCCCTCCCTCCGCCTTGTCGCGGTCCCCTCCCCATCCAGCCCCGCCCCGTTTTCCGCTTTCAGCCTCCCTCCCTTCGACTCTCCCCTCCTTTACTCCCTTCTGTTTATTCCCTCCCCCTCCAGCCACTCCGGGAGCTGCCCCGCCGCTGCCTGGCTACACCTACACTTCCTCGGGCGCTGTCCAGCCTACGGGTGGCCCAGCCGGCTACGCACGCAGTGCCCGGGGCGGCGGCTGCAGAGCCCTTCCCGGTGGCCGCTCCCTCCTTCCCCTCCTCTTCGCGTCATGTCGGGCACTTGACTATTATTATTATTTTTGCATCCCTCTCTGTCCCGCCTTCCCTTCCCCCTTTCCTTTCCCAGGTTGATTATTTTTTTCTTCCCCCTCTTCTCTGGACTTGCCCATGAGCCTCCTCGGGAGCTACCGGAAAAAGACCAGCAGCGATGGTTATGAATCTTTGCAGCTGGTGGACAGTCACGGGGACTCGAGTACGCGGGGCGCGGCGGCTGGCACGCAGAGGGTGACCGCGGGTGCGACGCGCAGTCCCGCCCGGCATCCTCCGCACCGCGCCAGCACCACGGACAGCTCAGGTAGCAGCCCTGGTGGCGCAGTCCTCCGGCCCCGCATGGGTCCCCGGCCCAGGCTGGGAGAGGCTGGGTTGTAGGCCACGCCATCTAATATCACAGGGTGTAACGTCTCTAATTTCTTTGGTCCAGGGAGCTAAGAAACGTTAGATCCGTCTGGAGGCTCGGTGACATTAGCAAGCACCTCTTAATCTCCCTAGGCTGCTGAATACACCGGCTGGGGGCGGGGAGACCAGGGGAGGGGAGGGAGCCAGGGGAGGGGAGGGAGCCAGGGGAGGGTTGCTCCGCGCGCGGCAGGCAAGCCGCCTGCTTTCTCCGCCCAGCTGCAGGGGCCGAGGTGAAGGAGAGGAGCCTGCCTGGTGCTTTCGCAGCTTGCAGACCACGTTTATTCCAGCTGTTCTCTTGATGCTGCTGTTATTTCTAATTATGTAAAGCTCTGCTACCTCTAAACGATCTGCTAGGGTTAATGGTTTCTTTCGCCCACGGAAGGCTTTACCTGGGATCAAGAGTCCTGTTAAACAACATAGCTCTTATGCTTTGAAAATGCAATGTGTTTACTCCGTTGGCTTTGATTCTCTGGCGCGCTAATAGTTTCTAAGGCTTCTCAGACAAGGGGAAGAAAAGGCTTCTAAACTTTGTTATCTGTGTTTACAAGTCTCACAAAGTGTTGTGATGAGTTAGAGACCCCTTAGACACGGTGAGAGTTAGCGATGTGTGTATCAAAACAGTCATCCAGGAATCCCTGCTGGCCAAAAACTTGTGGAAGAGCTGTTTGTTTACTTTTCCAGGATGGGAACCACAGGGGACTGGATCTATCTTTATGACTTTTGTACTGGGCAACTGAGGCTGGTGGGAGCCACACTGTGATGAAACCAAGCTGGATTCTATTTCTTCACTTTCCAAAGAATTGCTTGTGGGTTTTAATTGTGTAGTGTCTCTCCGGGGGCTGTCATCTCCCACTTCCCTCATCCCGAAAGTGACATGAAATGAAATGCTCTCCACACACAGATGGTCAGCCATGCTGGAGGAAAGGGAGTTGACTTATAAGCTCTGGGTTAAACTGAAGAGGGTGCTGTGGGAGGTCCTCTCAGACTTACACATGGCTGTCATTGTTCCTAGGGGAGGCTGTTTTCTGGGTTTGGGGAGTGATGCTGTGTTTGGTGATTGGAGCTACATGGAAGTTATTCATCTTTTGACTGAACGCGGCCCTCCTTCAATCATTAACAGATTCTTGCACTCAGACCTATAGTCATTTTGGGGAAATAATTGAAACGAGCACATTTCCAAACGAGTGTGGAGAAGCCTCACTTCAGGGACAGGAAAAATGAGTTCATGCATTTTCTTTCTCTTTTTTTCATAACAAGCATTGTAGGAGTGGGATTTTGCTTTTTAAAGTACATTACATTATAGGGAAAACCACAGTCTTTTTTTAATAGAAAAAAAAATATATATTTTGGGTCCTGTGGTATCCAAAGACAAGCTTAAACTTTGTGGGAGAATTCAGTGGAGAATGCAGTCTGTTGGGCCTCTGGTGGGTTGTCATCTGATAGGGACAGCCATTCTAACACAGAAGGCCTAGTTAGGTCCTGGACCCTTGAGGACTGGCGTTTTCTCCCCCATTAAATGAGGTTTTTCAGGAGGTGGTAAGAACAATGAATTGTCTTGTTAAAGTGTGGAGGTGGGAAGGGAGGTAGAGCTATCTCTAAAGTGCTATTGCCAGGAGTTGACTCTTCAACTTCATCAAACTATTGCTGTTTCAAGAGCCCCATCCCTCCTTGCAGCACCCTGCCCCCATGCCATCCCTGTCTGTTCCCTCCTGCATCTGCTTAGAGGAATGCTGTGGCTCGGCTGCTGGTACAACTGACGACTTGATGCATATTTTCAATTGGGAACATAGTTTAGGGCGATAATGTTTGGTTTGGGTGAGGGATGAGATCCCGAGAACCATATTGGTTTCCACGTGCAACTGTATGTCTTGCCTAATTAGAGTCTTTCTTCTGAGAGATTCAAAGTGTGACCCATGCTGTGTGAACATATCCACTTGTTAGGATATTTAATTAAACTCATAGATCATGTCTAATGTGATAGTCATCTGCCCATTTATCCAGTTGACTGTGTGTGATGTGGTGGACTGGATAGGAGGTTCATGGGGCTTTGTTCGAGCAGGCATGGTTTTGGATTGGAAAATATGTGTCCATCGCTGTAGAAAATGCCCTACACATGCGTGACAGTTTATATAGAGCTCTTGGACTTAGCTCAGTCTCTAGAATGCTATGAAAGAGCAAGATAGCAGCCTGCGCCTGTGTGCTCTGAGACTGGGGGACCGAGCCTCAGGACCCTTGTTATCAGTTGGAAACCCTAGGGTGTTAAGCCCATTCCTCAACTTGCAAAAGGAGGCATTCCTAGCATGGAGCTTTAGCAGAGGCTCAAAACAATGTGAGGCTGAAGTTGTAAATTTCCCTTACTCTGCTGTCGTCTCTCTATCCCCCCCCACCCCCTGATTTTGGCCTGAGGAGGAAGAGGATGACCTTGACCTTGTTAGAGACGTGTCTAGTGAAAAAGGAGTGACCTAGGGATAGCCAGACTCTGGTCTTCTTTTTTCTGTCCTGCAGTTATTGCATTTATTTAATTTTTTTGTGTATGAATGAATATGTGTATATGTGTATGTGTGTGCATGCATGTGTGTGCATGTGTGTGTGTGTGTGTATGTGTCCATGCGCTCCATATGTGGATGTCAGAAGACAGCTCTCAAGAGTCGGTTCTTTCCTTCTACCATGTGGGACCCAGGGATCAAGTTCAGGTCCTGAGACTTTGTAGCAAGCGTCTTTACCTCCTGCCCTTTCTCGCTGGTCCTGTTTAGTTTGGAGATAGGGCCTCCATATATAGCCATGGCTGGTCTAGAAGTCACTGTGTAGACCAGGCTGACCTGGGACTTGCCGTGATCCTCTGGCCTCGGCCTCAGTGTTGAGCTTCCAAGCGTGTGGCATCACACATGCTTAGTCCTCTGTCTTCATGGGCTGAGTTTTCCTTCCTTGAACTAAAATGACTTTACGTCTGGGCACTGTGTCCGCCGATTGTTGAAATCAAACCATCTTATCAAAGCAGGTTTCCCTGCGGATTTCAAAGGAAAGAGGGACAGAGAGCTGTTCCGAGGACGGTAATAACTTTCTAACGGAACAGTTTTCGGAGTGTTGAGTCCAGAGCTGTTTCCTAGCCAGATGTGTCTTACAGAACTCTGCTTTGGCTGGCGGGTGGGGACTTTCACCTCATTCGGATTATTGCCTAGAAAGGGCTGACGTTCAAGAGTCATCCCGTCACGTCCGAAGTACTGGGCTATCCCGGCACACTTCTTATTTCTCTTGTGTATAGTCTGCCTTCCAGGGAGGGTAGAATTCAGGAAGCACACAAAAGTTCAGACTCCTTAGATCTAAGGCTAACTTGCCAAGTTTATACGGACAGGCCATTTGAAATCTGGGGTACCTTTAATGAAATTGAAAGGAATAAGGATAGTAAGCTTTATGACTTGAATATGAAATGTTTCTCACAGACTCATGTGTTTGACACTTGTGTGGGAGCGTGGGGGGACAACCTCAGGAGGCACAGCCTGTCTGGGGAAGTGGATCACCAAGGTGCCTTTCATGTTCCTGCCTTTGGTGTCTCACCTGGGCCAATCCTCTCCCCTTCTCTGCTTCCTGATTGCCACGGGGAAGGGGCTCTATTCTACCACACCCTCCCTGCCAGGACAGGCTGAAAGCTCTGAGCTCATGAGCCCAGATGAACTTTTTGTCCTTTGAAGTAGTTTCTATCAGACCTTTGGTGACAGTGACACAGAATGATTGCCCCAGGAAAAATGATAAAATCATTTTTAAATTGAGTATGAGAATGTGTTTGGAAATAAGAACTATCTCTGGCAAATACGATGTTAAGAGTATTTAGTATTCATATCTTTAACTGTGTTTTAGTGGCATGAGACATTGATTTGGGTAACTTTCTGTTTCACAGAAATAAATGTACATGGAACAACCCCTTCCTGTTGAATTCCATTTAGAGATTTTATAGTTTGGAGGCAAATTTCACCTCTGTAACTTATTTAATTTGTGGCTAAGTACGCACTGGTTATGGGGTAGGTAATGACCAAAATATATTCAGATTTCCAATGCTGAGGATGCCAGACCCCGTGAACTTGGAAGGAGAATCCTAGGAACTAGATTGTGCATGTGATCTGACAGTGACATCTTCCACTCAGTTGATCGCTGTGGTTGATGGTCCCATCTGACTGGCTAGACGGGCGCCCCCATCCTCCTTCACCTCTCCATGTACATCCTTCTCCAAGTGACATGCTCAATCAAAGAGGGTGGCTTTCCCTGACAGAGGAGGACCTGTCTTCTGTCAGGGTCGAGGATGTGTAAGTAAGAGCATGCTTCTGGTGGAACCCCAAGCAGGTTCTCAAGGAACTAGACCTTCCGACCATAGCCTTGTAGCCCCAGTGAAAGCTCCCTACCTTCAGAGGCAGTGTCAACAGAGTCCTTTCTGTGTTGGGGGCAAAAGTAACCTTTCTGTTCTTTAGCTCCAAACACATTCAATCCTTCTTTAGCATGGCGACTTTGGACGGTCTGAGAGCAGAGACTTCTCTCGGCCAGGTCTCTTCTGGGCCAAACTACTTTCTTCACCTTTGTATTTTCCATTTGATTTCTGGTCATTTTTCATGTTATTATTCTAAGATTGGAGAATAATTCACAGTTCTGATCTTCCGCAACTGGGTTTTTCATCAGTTTTTATTATAAAAGGTTCTGGCGTTCTTGGTCAAGCAAAGAATTAAAGAATACAGAGAAGAAGAAAATGGAATGGAAAATAGCCTGTCCTCTCCGGTGCCTTCGGCTCTCATCTCAGAGATAACCCCTATGGAATGTTTCTGGGGGTGTCTAGTGAGGTAGCTCAGGGGGTGAGAGTTCTTGCCACACCAGCCTGATTGATGAGCTGAGTTTAATCCCCAGGGCCCAGGTAAAGAGACCAGATTTGGTAGCACGCATCTGTAAACACAGCATCTGGGATGCAGGCCAGGTAGCCTGGAGTATGCAATATGGCAGAATCAAGGAGGAAAGAGAGACCCAAACCCTCAAGGTTGTCTTATGACCTCCACCTACATGCTATGGCACACACATTCCTGTACTCACACACACAGAGTTAAAATTAGAGGTTTCTGAAGGGACATTCAACATATAATGTATGTTTGCATAAAATATATACTCTGCGCCCATTTATGCATAATATTAAAATTGTAATAAATGCGAATTCACATTTTATTCCAGTTACATGTGTTTTCAATAATGCTTAATAATAAAATGGATATGATCCCTGCAAGTGTCATGCTAAAGACTGTCCATGTGGTATTTCTTAATCTTCATAAGAATTATGTAAGGGAGAAAAGACAATAAATGCTGTCAAGAATGGAGAAAGAGGAAGCCTTTATAACCACCTGGCAGGGATGAAAACTGGAGTCGTTCCTATGGACATCAGTATGGCGGTTCCTCAGAAACCTAACAGCAAAACTACCACGTGACCCAGATATGTCACTCCTGGGTGTAGACTATACGTCAGCTGGTCCCAGAGATGTTTGCACAGCCATGTTATGGCTGCACTCGTCTCGTGTGGCTGTGCACGGATGTGTGCACGTGTGTGCATGTACTGTACATGTGTGCATGTTTATGTTGTGGCCAGAGAACAACCTCGGATGTCATTCCTCAGATGTTTTCCACCTTTTGCAGCAGGGTCTCTCACTGCCCTGGGTCTTGACTAAGTTCCAGGGAACTATCTGGGGGCAGTAAGGAAACTAGCAAGACAGGAAGAGGAGTCTTGGGGGCAGGACGGTGGCGAGCGGAATAAGAATAAGGTATAATATGTAGGTATGAAAATGTCACAGTGAAATTTATTTCCGTGTTTGCCGATCAAACAACTAATAAGAACTTAGTCAAACTCCAGGACAGTGAGTGACATTAGCCACCTTGCAATTGCATGTGCCGCTCAGCCCCAGCTTTTTTAAAAAAGGGGGTTGTGGGGATTTGAATTCAAGTCCTTATGCTTGTAAAGCAAGCACTTTACTATAGACACACACACACATATATGTATAGGTATGTATGTATATATAACATACCGCATATCAACACAAATATATGCAAAATATAATATTATTTAGTTGTAAAGAAGAATAAAGTCGTCAGTTTTACAGGGAGATTTTATTACAGCTTAATGGATGGAACTGAAGATCATTTTGTTAAGCAAAAAAGAGTCCGATCCAGGCAAATCTTGCATGTTTTTCTTCTATAACTGCAGGACGTGGAAGGACAAGGTGGACTATGATGGGAAAGAAAGGCGTCAGGAATGCCTGATGGGGTAATAAGAACATGGTGGCTACTACATCTGTGGCGCCAGTGAGGGGACTGTGTGGGGCAGGGGAACTAGCAAGATGGGGCAGGGAATAAGAACAAAGTATAGAATGCATGTATGGAAATGTCACAGAGAAAGCCATTTCTTCATATGCTGATAAAATAGCTAGTGGAAAAAAATGCATAAAAAAAAACTGCTTAGGCTCTAAAGCTACAGAGAAACCCTGTCTCGGAAAAACCAAAATAAATAAATAAAATAAAAAAGCTTAACGTAGAATACAATAGTTACCTCCTTTTCCTGCATTTGAAGTAACGAGGTGCAGAGAGGTTAAACTACTTGTCTCTGGCTACACAGGCTTCACTTATTCTTTTAGAGAGCAGAACACTGTAGAGGAAGGCCCTTCAAATCGCAAAGGAAGGCTTGCGGTGGATTCTCTTTGTCTGCCTCTTTCTCTGAGGCAAGGTGGAATACGAGCGGCTGAAGGAACCGGAGTGAATGTGGCTGTTTCTCATTTTGAATCTCCTCCAACGTGACAGACATGTCGTCCTTATTTATACATAACATAAAGAATTCCTAAAATGCAGCAGCAAAGGCGCCAGAGACGGAGCAGTGTGGAATAAGGCTGGTTACGCTTTGAGACGGCCCTTTGGGAACAGTGTAATTGGTGCGGGTTCCTAAAATTTACGGAATAACATCTTGCCAAGGAAAATGGATCCCTAGTGCTCTCAGGATGAAGGCCAGGATCTTCTGAACTGACTCCAGCAGCCCAGTGTGAGGCCTCTGAACACCGGCCCAGCAGCAGTTGCTGTTGTTCTAGACCAGAGGATGCCTCCCTCCTCTTCTGTGCTTTTGCAAACATCTTCCCCCTCAGCTTGGAGCATCTTAGTCCAAAGCCACCTGGATGCTCTTTTTCGGCATCACTGCTACTCTCTGGGTGCTCCTCATCCCGGGGCTGTCTGTAGTGGTAATGGTCGCGGCTCCTCATCAGCCTGGCTCTCGTCTTACTGAGCTGGGGTATACTGCCTGTTGGGCTGTAGATTAAAGTTCCGAGTGAGGCTTAGTCTTAGCCACCTCTGTGTTCTTTTCACTGCTTGGCATTTATTAGCAGCCTGACAAATACTTGTTGAATAAAAGAAAGCATGAACAGATTCTGAATTTTTAAAAAGGGCATTTATAATGGAAAGTGCCCAGCCAAACCTAAAAATAAGTATATGGCTAGATTTGATCAGAAATGAGGCCAGGCTTAAATGAAACTGTGGCAGAAAGCTCAATCAATTCAATAATGAACATTTTTTATGTGCAAGCGTTCCAGAGAGGGAAGATAGCTAAGATGCACCCTGACTCTCAAGAGCCCCTTAACGCAGAAAGGGAAGTAAATAGTTTATCTGAATATAGTTGATATATTATTTGTATTTTAATAAATAAAGCTTGCCTGAAGATCGAGGGCAAAGCAGCCATACTAGTCAGCCATACAGGCCAGGGAATGGTGGTACACATCTTTAATCTCAGGATTTGGGAGACAGAGTCAGATGGATCTCTGTTAGTTCAAGGTCACTTGGGCTACACAGGATTGAATCTGACAGAAAGAGAAACAGAGTTCACATAAAGGTGATCCGAGCACTTGGGGATCCTTTAATCCCAGCACCAGAGAGATGGAGACAGGAGCGATATGGCTGGACCGAGAGAGGGATATAAGGGCGAAGAGTCAGGAACTCAGTGGAGTGTGGGGTGTAGAGTCTTTAGGATTCGTGGAGAAAGGATCTCACCCATTTTAGTTCTGAGGTAGATGTAAGAGCCAGTGTCTGGCTGCTTTGCCTTTTCTGATATTCAGGTTGAACCTCAGTATCTGTTTCTGGGTTTTTATTATTTTTGCTACATCTGAAGACTGTTTTCTTGGCCAAAAAAATTACAAATTGCAGCCTATTGTTTGACTTAACATAAAGGTCACGTTTTGTTTTGTCTTTTTGAGACAGGACTTCTCTGTAGCTTTGGAGCCTGTCTTGAAACTCGCTCTGTAGACCAGGCTGGACTCACAGAGATCCACCTGTCTCTGTCTCCCCAGAGCTGGGATTAAAGGCATGTGTCACCACCTCCTGGCAAGTAACTTTTTCTTTTTAACAGAAAAATAGCAACTCAAAATACCCTCCCTTTTAACTTTCTTTCATAACCAGAGGATGTTTATCCACAGATTGGAATATGTCTTAGCCATTAGCACAGACTTTACGCCTTGGCCATTTTCACATTTCCTGTTAGAAGTTCTGCATATCCCTGTTGGCCATCAAAGTGAGATGCGATTTACTGTTTTACAGTTTGCACCACCTCTATAGCTGCTCTTCTATCCTTCCTTCTTTCCTTCTTCTTTTTTTTTCTTGAGAAAAACTGTGACTTTGAAGTAAATGAAAGAATCCTGGAGATAAGATCATGCCTTTCTTTGCTGCGAGATTTTTAAGTTAGGTAGAAACTGAATACCCATTGTTTTCTAAGAAACCCCTCTTCCTGAGTCTTCCTGGAGAGTTTGATGGGAAAACTCAGTCCCTGTGGAGTACAAACTTCAAGGTCTAAGGAATTAGGAGAGTTCATAACTTGTGTCACGGGATCTGGCACATTCGCCCGCCTCTAATTGCCCTATATCACAGGCCGTAATCTAGATATAATTTTAAAAAGCATGAGAGATAGAAACTAAATGAAAATTCAACCGTATGTAGTGCTAACAATACGAAGGCCACTGCCAAGGACATAACCAGACTGCTTATGGCCAGGGCGGAGTAGGGTTGCACATGTAGAGACTGACTGTTGGTGCTTCACAGGGTAGAGCATCTGGGAGCTGACAGGAGTGCTTGGCACAGATGGCACTGCCTCCTGACTTTACATAAGAATTGGGAGGGGAATATGTGGTAGAGTCATAGACTTGCCCGAGAAATGCCAAAGAAAGACGCACTGTTTAATGAAAGGACTAGCCAGGGCCACAGCTGAAGGTGACAGCCGAAGCAGACATCAGTGGGTGAAGAAGGCAAGGAACACCCAGACCAGAAGCTTCCCTGTCTCCTGCCGCCAGGCCAGTTGGAGTTGTTGCCTTCCCTGAGCCCTCACAACTCCCCGTCAACCTGGTCATCAGTATCTGTTCTCCTGAACTATGACTTTAGGTCCTGCCTCTTTTTCCTAGGCCAGCTGGCACTGCCCTGGCTTGGGAGTTCAGCCCTCATCTAACCTGCCACTTGGCAGGTCTCTCACCTTCCAGCGCATCTCTGCTCACCCTACCCACTAACTGAGAATCCCCAGGCCTGAGACTCATAGGCAGAGATGCCAGAGTTGAGTTTTGTGGCACTGGCTGAAGCCGGGCAGGTGCAGGGTGGCTGGCTGTCCCTTGTTTGTTCTCACTTGGTGAGCACGGGGCTCTGCTTCCTTGCCTGGTGATGGAGTCACAGCAAGAAAGGTCAAACACCAGAAAAACATGGAAGATGGTAATTGGGGAATAAGGATGCTTGTTCTCCGATGAAACAGACCCTGGCCCTAGAGATTGTCAAGGACTGCCTGTACCAATCAGTATTCGGCTACTGAAGCTTTGTAGCAAAATCTTAGTCTGGCAGTTGTTCTTATTTCTCTTTCCTTGAATTCTTCTTTCTGTCTCTCCATATTCTACAGCCCTTCACTCTCCTTTTTTTCCTTCCTCCTTCTCCATCCTCCTCTATCTTTGACTTCTTCATCCCTCTCCCCTGCATCTCTACTCCTCTTCTGCTTCCTTCTCTCCTCCCCTCCCCTCCCCTTCTTCTCTCTGTGTCTCCTCCCTTCCTCTGAGTGAGTCAGCGTGTTTGGGATTACTGCATGGGATGGTGTATGGATGGCTGCAGTCATGGCGTGTGAGTGTGTGTGAGAGAGAGAGAGAGAGAGACAGACAGACAGACAGACAGACAGACAGACTTAGCTCCTAGCCTGCTGCTTGTGGCCTGATGAGTGTGAATGTGAGCATTTCTTTCTAATTTGGGGAACTCCATCTAGCCTCCCTACCATTTCCCTTGCTTCCATTAGTAAAATGTTCCACACTACAACCTGGGGAAGAACAATTTCATACGTGTCCCAGAGGCTGGTGTGTTGAATCAGAGGAAGGGGAAAATGTACTTACTCACTCCAAGAAGGCGTGCAAGAGCACAGCTGCCCACTTTCCCTTCCTTTCCCTTTCCTCATCTCTGCAAGAAAACAAACCTTTGTCTTCCCTTCCCTCATGGCCGAGGCCTGGATTTTCTGGATTTTCAAGTCTCTTAAACTTCAGATTTGTGGATGCCATGGTGTGTGTGTGTGTGTGTGTGTGTGTGTGTGTGTGTTAGTGGTGTTTACACAGGAAGGGATACACCAGTGTGTTCTGAGTCAGAAACTCCGAATTTAAGTTCCGGCTTTGCCGTTTACAAGCAATCCCCTTGGATGGTTCATTCACTGGAGGGCTCTCATACTGACCTGTGTGCCACTGATGAGATGAACGTGCGAATGTAAAACGTGCTCATGAGCTCATTTTAGCGCGAGTGTTTCCTCATTTGCCCATCCCTAGAAATCCCCTGGCTTCCCATTTGCCATGGAGAAGCTAAAGATGCAGACGAGGCTGAGACAGATAAGACTATGGCTTTACATGCTTCCCTGGGGCTGGGTATATGGTGGGCCCAGGAAGAACTCAGTTTGGGGAAAAGGGAAGGCCCATTTCACTGAGGTGGGCCAGGGAGGTCCATTCTGAGGAGACAAATAAACTTTGGACTAACTGATAAAGAGACTGGCGGGAAGAACAATAGCAGGAGGAGGGGGCTCAATGGCTGCCCTGTGCTCCATGTGTGCAGTTGAGAGATGCATTGTTAGGCAGGGGACTCAGTGGCTGCCCTGTGCTTCATGTGTGCAGTTGAGAGATGCATTGTTAGGCAGGGGAGTCAGTGGCTGCCCTGTGCTTCATGTGTGCAGTTGAGAGATGCATTGTTAGGCAGGGGAGTCAGTGGCTGCACTGTGCTTCATGTGTGCAATTGAGAGATGCATTGTTAGGCAGATTCCTCACCATGAATATCGTAATGTGTTTACCCAAGCTAAGATGGGCATGACGTGTGTGATTTTTTGAGGCTACTGTTGTAGATCTGGCTTGTTGCTACCCAGAGTCCAGTACATGGCTCATGACTGTACTGTATGACAGCGAATGCGTGATCTGGAGGACAGCACGACTTTTAGGGAGGAGCATGTGGCAGGGTAGCTGACACTTGGTGAGCTAGGGGGAGATGCCAATACGTGAGGCCCTGGGTGTGTTGGCTGATTGACTAACAAACTTGTGGGTTTGCAGACAGCCAGTAGCTTACACAAATTCACATTAGAAAAGAAGTTGGACTGAAGTAATGTTTTTGAGTCAGGGTCTCACTGTGTAGCCCAGGCTAGCTTCACGATCCTTCTGCTTCACTCCCCTGAATGCTGGGATCAGAGATATGTTCTGTAATAACAGCCTTTAGGGTTAGAATTGTTTAGTTTGGCTTTTAAAGAAATGGGATTGTGGTATCTTCATCCATAAATGAAATGTCATTATCCTTTGCCCTTACTCTTATCTCCATCCATTTTTCTCCTTATGCACAGATATTAACTTTAAGGCTGACTTGTTCTAGGGCAGTTTCAAATTTACTACATAATTGAGAGGGTGATAGAGGGAGGTCCGACCCAGTTCCCGCCCCCACCGTGTGTGTGTAGCCACCCCCATTAGCAGGATGCCTATTCTCATCAGCACCAGGTTTGTGCGCTGACATGTTTCGCTCTTACCATAGGTAAGTGGACGAAGTGGTGTGGGCATAATGTAAGAGGAGGAAGCCCAGGTCCTAGGACATAGTGAGCTCTGACAGAGGTCTGCCAAGGAGAGTCAAGATCCCGGGCATCCTGCAGCTATGATGTATCAGCTAGAGGCATAGAAAATGGGGTTCTAACTGCCAGGAAAATTGGTAGGTTGTCCAGAAAGTATAGCTGAATATTCACTGTATTTCCTGGTCTTAAAACGGAGCCACCAACCCCCCCAAGCTCGACAGGAGCCTGGCTTTGTCTCTGAATGTGCCAGGAGACTGCTGTCTCCATTATGCCTGTCACAGGCACGCAGAGGCTGGGGACTTCACACACTGTCTTGTTTTGTGAGCAGTTGTAGAAGACATGCGCTCTGTTTGATGTTTGGCTTTGTTTTTTACACCGTACGCGGGTGCACAGGAACTAAGCCTCTTGGCACACAACTCCCTCCCACAGCCCCCACCAAGCCCAGTTTGCTTTATTGTATGACACAAGCATGTTCATGAAAGGGAAATTGAAAACAATCCAGAAAATTATGTAAAAGTCGAAATAAAAACCCATTTTTTTTCTCCCCAGTTCTGCTCCCAATATTATTAGTTTCTGCATTCAATTAGAAAATTTTCCATGCATTTACAAAAGTGTGCGAGCCCACAAACACTGCAGAGTCCCTCACGTCTATGTATGTGCAGAATTCCATTCACTCGTGTGTGTTCTGGAATTCATATGTGTTGTTATAAAAGTTCATATTTTGCTTCATTTAATGTTGTGGGAAATTTTCCACATTAGGACCTAAGGATGTGCCCTGCTTTCTCTAGTAACTTCTCTGATCTATGTGGGTGGGCAGCAAGTATCCTTGGACAGAAATACTTAAAAAATGTTTTAAATTTCTATACAATTATTCTATATGTTTATGGAGTGTAGTATGACATTGGAATACTCATATACAATTGCCAATGGGATCCGTGGAGCTGACATATCACTCGCCTCTGCACACTGTACCTGTGGCAATTCTTGAAAATGGAATTGCAGACCAGAAGAACACAGGCTTCCTATATTGTTGAGAACCCAGTACCAACTCTAAAGAGGATGTTTGCCTTCCCACATCCCTCTCAGAGTTGAGTGTCCCCAAACTTCTTAATCTCCACCAGTCTGTGGTGAGTCATAATAGTGAGCTTCAAACTGTCATCTGATGTTGGTGTTTCCAGGAAATATTTTTGTTGTTCACGATTGCTAGTTACTGTGTTAGTAAGTCACATGTGAGTGGATAGATGTACACACATATGTGACATGAGGGAATCTGTGTACATCTGTGTGGATTTTCACAAGTTTGCATAGTCATGGAAGATAGCTTAGAAAATGCAGACAGGCACAGTTGGGCTTTCCATGGTGACTGTGTTTGGCATTTGTCCTGTGCTTTGGGGATTAATTTTTACATCTGAGTTGCTCCTTCCTACTCCATAAAGGAGATAAGACCATTGTTTAGATTGCCAGAAAGTTCAGGTGAAAAAAGACCCAGTGAATTCCTTGCCCCATGCAAGACACTGATAAATGCTAACTGAGCAAGAGGTGGAAGCGAACTTCAGCAGGGTGGGAGAATATTTGTTCTTCCAAGGGTTTCCAGGGCTGCTTTACTCTCAAGGACATGAGTCTTTTCTTTGTTATGGTCATCCTGGGGTTATTTGTGAGCTTTGGGAACTTTACAAATACCCTGGGTTGCTATAAGTTTGCAGCATACTTACCCTTGCCTGAAGAAGTCAATAGGTAGCCAACGTAGACTTGGGCATTCAACCAGTAGTAATGCTTGCTATATCATGGGGTGTTCAGCATAGCGTAGCTGAGGGGAAAAATTGAAGGTAGAAGTCAGAAACTTTCCAGAAGAAAGGGAAATTAGCCAAATGTGGTGGTTCATGCCTTTAATCCCAGCATTTGGGAGGCAGAGGCCAGCCTGGTCTACAGAGTGAGTTCCAGAACAGCCATAGGGAAACCCTGTCTTGGAAAAAAAATCATCATCATCAACAACAAAGGAAATTAGCATCTATTTTAAGTATAACTGGATATTACTCCCCTCTCCTTATTGCTAGGTACATACCTGTAACCTAGCATGTGAGCGACCTGTGAGCACACATTTAAACCAGCTTGGATTATTTACTGAGACTATGTGCTTTTCAGGGAGGGGGTTTCTGTTTTTGCTCTCTCTCCATGGGACATTTGGAAATAGCTGAAAACACTTTTGGTCATTATAATAGTGGGGGCACTGTAGCCAGCACGTGCTAGGTGAGAGACTGAGATTTAGTGAACATTCTCTGGTAACTGATGAAGCTTCTCATAGAAGAGAGTCTGTTCAAACCACTGACTCTGTCTGGAAACCCCCAGAGAGGAAAGGGGTGATTATGAATTGAAGGTGCGTGTCCTGGTGAAGGGTATGTCCTTGGATGTATCAAGTCGACAGGACTGCCCATTAAAACCTACTCACAAAAATTTCTTTGAGGCTTCAAGATGGCCTCTTGCTTTGTAGAGAGCTGATATAGAAAAAGATTTAAGTCCTGTTGGCTTGGGCTCTCACTTGGAGGCAGCTTTGATTCTGGAGCTTCAAGATCATGGCTTCTATGAGACCCAGGATGGACTCCCCCTTACAAATTCCACTTACAAATTCATTCATTTAGCAAATGTAAGTATAAAATCCCAAATGCTATGCAGTGATTAAACAAACAAAAACAAACAAACAAACAAACAAAAAACAAAGCAAAACCCAAACTATCTGCCCCAAAGGGGCTTAGGAGTTCATGAGTGGATCTGTGTTCTCTGGAGTCAGGGCCTTTTGGTTAGTCTGTTTAGATCTGAGGGTAGAATGTAGCCCCTTACTCATGCTAGACAAGGGGTCACCACTGAGACAGATCCTCAGGTCTACTTGCTTTTATGATAAAAACAAAGATATATAATTCCGGATTTTATCTATCTATCTGTCTGTCTGTCTATCTGTCTATCTATCTATCTATCTATCTATCTATCTATCTATCTATCTATCTCTACCTACCTATTTACACATCCATCCGTGCTTCCATCTAATCTATCTATCTATCTATCTATCTATCTATCTATCTATCTATCTATTGCATTGCTCTTGCTGCTCTGAGGTCTCATGAATTGTCTAGGGTCTTCAAATTTGATTGGCTGCTAATTGATTCTTTTTGTCAGTGAAGCCTTGCCCAGCTTTTGCATGTAAACAGTCTATGAAAACTGTGTGACTCCGGTTAACAAAATAGGTGTGGGACTAGACACTGCTCTTAGGGCATGGACCTACTCTCCTCAACAGTATTTAGTGTATGGCTGTAAAATTTCAGGGTTTGGTTGGATTCAGTTCAACCACCACCCTTTTAACCCACTGCCTTTGAAGCCAGGTCTTGTGTAAGAGAAAGGGAAAGCGGCGTCTAACAGAAGAGTGACAGGGTGGTGCTTGTTTTTCTTAAGCCAGCGTGGACTATGTATTGTGTCCCCGTCTCTGTTTATTTTTTCATCCATCATTGTTTTTCTAAGATCTGGGTCATGGAAGGTGGTGGATTTGTTTGAGTGGATTAGAGTGGGGGCTGAGGCTGAGTGAAAAGGCAAGTCCAAGAATAGCCCGTGAGCAGTCGTTAAGCACAGACACGGTGCTCTCCGAGGAACTCGACAGTCAGAGCCCATTCTGGCTAGGCTCTTACTGGGGTCAGTTGAAACACTGAGTGAGAATACTTCTGATAAAGTTGGAAAGAATATTTTAAAAGGAAGGGATAGAATGGCAAGATAGAAGAAAAAAAAGCCACGGAGTCTTTTCCATGTCCTAGGAAATCATCTTTGGGTGCAAGTAACAAGTATTTGAGCCGTCTTAATTCTAAACCAAAGGAGGGGAGTTGTAATGAAATCCCAGAGGCGGAGAGAGCATGGAGCCTGGCGTCAGGTGGATCTGATGGCCGGAGCCAAGAGCCTGCTGGCATGCCTCATGGCTCCTGTCTCCCCTCGCCTTGCGTTTGCTACGTCCTCTGTTCTTTCTGTGGACTTTCTTTTCTTCTCTGTATATGTGGCTGCCCCAGTGATCCTCACTTGTATGTTGCAACCAGTCCTTCCTGATCACCTGTCTGTCCCAGGAGAAAGGGATCTGATGGGCTTTTAGGCAGTATCTGTATGTTTATTACCCAGTAGTTGTAGCTGGAGTAGCAGGGGTGTAGAGCCTCTCTTGGGACGTCAGTGGTTGGCAGAGCACTCGTCAAAATTGAAAATGGAACCAATTGGCCCTCAAGTTGTTCCTTTGAAAAAAAAATGGTTGAGACAGATGCTTGTGTGGGTATGACCAAGTATGAGATGAATAATATGGGCAAGAAGTAATGAAGGGGTTGATGGAGGTATCCTGAAGACAGCAGGAGCATTCACTTTGAAGTGTAGGCAGGAGATCCTAGTGGAAGAAGTGGATGGGGAGAATGGAAACTGGGAAGAACACTGAGTGTTGAGGGACAGTGGCTTTTGCACATGCCAGGCATTCGTGAATTCCTTTAGATGATAGGCACTTACTGAAGGCCTAGTAATGGGTCCTATGTTTATAGATGAAAATAGGATCAAAATATTAAATAACTTCTCCAATTTAGAAAGTAGGAATAGAAACCCTGTTTATCTTCCAAAGTTCTAAACAGTTTTTCCTACTGTTTCCTTCATTTCTGTCTTCCTTGTTTGGTTTCACAAGGTCAACTATAGCCCCAAGTAAGGTCGTCACTCACGCTTGAATCTGCTCTTCCGACAATGAGAACAGACACGCAATTTATGTGACTCCAGAATTACTTGTGTGTGTGGGGGGGTGCATGCTTGTTTTAGGGGAAACATTTGGTCAGACGCTAAGCTGCATTCTAACTCTTTTATCAAGGTTGGATTTGTTATCATTCATTCCAGTTATGTTGGAAAAAGCAGCTATATGTAATTTTTGCAGAATCATTTACAATAGGAACATCTTAGAGTAGTCTAACATTTCTACAAAAGGAGAGTGATTAAGAAAATTAAGATATACTTATAGAGTCTTATTAAATAGCCATTATAATAATTACTTAAGGAAGCTGTAACTAATAAAATCTCCAAATATAATAAAGAAGAAACAAACTTTATATATTAAATTCAACCAAACACTCATAAGTCATTGTAAAAATATCATTGTAAAAGTACATCTCTGATTTTTAAAAATGATGAAAGTAGTTCAAAATATTCTAAAAGCATATTTGGGTTTTACCAGTAAGGGAAGCTTTGTGTATGTGTTTTGCTTATTTCAACAGTGAAATTATATTTTATACTACAAAATTGTATGCAGTTGTGTTTTGGTATAGTTAGTTGTGTAACTGGAGTTTTTATTGAAATAGTCGTACATTCACTTACAGGTCCACAGAACAGTACAGAGACCCCTGTAAGCGCTGCCTCTTTATCCCAGCTGTGACAGTTTACAGATCTGTAGCATGATGCCATATTAGGACATTGACACCGATTTGTCCGACACCAGACTCTCCTGGTTTTACTTGATTTGAGTGTATGTTAAGTCCTATATTATATCTCATTTGAGGATTCCAAAGCCTGCCACCATGATCAATATTAAACACTTTCCAAACCACAAGAGACCTCGGCTCGCTCTTTTCTAACCACACCCACACCCCCTACATTCTCTCTTTTATTATTTTTCATCCTCAATACTGATGCATTGGGCACTTTATTTTATCTTTTCATCTGAAGCCAAAAATTCTCGAACCTTAGAGTAGGGAAAGGATTTGAAATCTCAGTGGTCACTTAGGATGGGAAAGTTTTAAAGTGGGAAGAAGCCACCATTACCCAGAAACACACCAGCCTGAGTTTTGTACCCACACTTCCCCTGGAAGCCCTTCTCTGATCCTCTGAGTCTAGGTCAGGTGCTCTGCTTATACTCCATATCTTCCTTATTGCCGTGCATCCTTCATTTAGAGATGGCTAATAGATAAGACACTAGACTGGGGATGGCTCAGTGGATAAAGTTCCTGAGGACCTCAGTTTAGCATCGCTGAACTCACAAGACTTTGTCTCAAACAAGGTGGAGGGTGAGGACCACAACCAAGGTTGTCCTCTTCCCACGGACACCATGGCCCTTGTGGCCTTCGCCCACACCCATCCTCCCCACATGTGCCTGAAGATGCTAGCTCTTCTTCTCCTTCCTAATGTGAGTAGTTTTTGATCTTCCTCTGTCTGTCTGTCTGTCTCTGTCTCACTCTGTGTCTCATAGTAGGGCCTCAAGCTTGCTAGGCAAACCTATTATCCCTGAACTACATCTCTCATCCTTTCTGCCTACTCCTCGACAAAGGTATGTTTCTCGTAGGCTCTGACTTATTCTGGCTACAACTACTGACTTAGTCCAGAGATTCCAGCTCTGTACCTGCTCATACATCTAGCAGAATGCCCGAATCTTATCTTTTGAATCAATCACATGTTTCTCCATTAGTAAAGGTAGTAAGACCATGATGAGTGCTTCGAGTAACCATGAGCCTTTCACTGTGCTGTGTGCTGGACATGAGTTATCTTTTTACTTCACATTTTACTTTATTAACCCTAGTTTTAAAATGAGGAAATTCAGACTGGGGGAGGGGAGGGAGGCGAGCCCATGTTCAGGATCACAGAGCCAGGAAATTGACAGATCCAAGTTCAAGAATGCCATTCCCTAGTCACTACCCTGCCTTGTCTGCAGAAAGGAGCTGGTTCTCTGGAAATGTCTTAATTCCGTTGAACTTTTAATATTCAACACTGGCTCGGGCGGGGGGGCGGGGGCTGAACCCACACTCAGCTCCTGACCCAGCCTGATTTTAGAAGGTGTTTAGTGGAAATCCACCCTACACATACTCAGTGTGGTATCCAGGCCAGTTGTTCAAGTCTTTGCTAAAACCAATTTCTCTGTGTTTATCGATCCTTCCTAGTATACCTAAAAGGGAGTCCACCCCTCGCGCTTGTTTTACCTATTTATCTCAGATGGGGAAATTTGAGTGCAGAG
Source organism: Microtus ochrogaster (assembly GCF_000317375.1). Lineage (NCBI taxonomy): Eukaryota > Metazoa > Chordata > Mammalia > Rodentia > Cricetidae > Microtus > Microtus ochrogaster. Next base: position 69,166,028 of record NC_022016.1, read on the forward strand.
AGAAGCCCTGTTCAGCTTACCACCCCTGGGTGACTTGCAACCTTATCATGCTGTCCCAGCTTACCTCCCCGCGTCTCTCCGGTCCTCCTCTGCGACATGGGTTTTTTTGACCTTTTGTCACCCTAGTCATTCTGTCATTACTTTCCAGCCTTTGGAACTGACCTCAATTGTCCAAATTTGGGCTGGTGGCCCGGAGTCCTATAGAACATCTGCACATATTACTAGCTCCTACTGCGTGCCAAGGCAGTGTTGTAACCGTCGCCCACGCTTTGCCCTTTTCCACATTGTCCACTGTGTTGGCCATGCTGTAGGTATGACGGCATGTAGCAAAAGCCATCAGGATTGTAGCTGGAACAAAAGTAAGTTTGTTTCTTGCTTATGCAAATGTCTGGTCTGAATAGATGCTCTGCCAGCTATGGAGCAGGAAGGGTCCCAGATTCCTGTCTTGCCACTTTTTGACCCAGAAATTGTTACTTTCCTTATCTTTATCTAGGATGGGCAGCCAACCTGTTTGTTCTCCAGCCAGTGTGAGACACAGTGTGAGGGTACGCCTCCTCTCACATAGAAACAGCTTGCAAATTGAAAGTTTACATTTCATTGGCTAAAACTTAATTACAATGGCCACAGCAAGCCAAAGGGAAGCCTGGGAAATGTAGTCCTTTATTGTAGGAATGTCCCTGACAAGAATGGATGTGGGTTGGTAGAGATGTCTCCTCTATATCCTTTTTATGTCAGTTCTGGGAACACACGCCCTGGTTGATTGATAGAAGAACCCAATTTCAGTCTTACAGAGTTCTAGAAAAAGTACAAAGCAGGGCCTTCCAGAAACTTTCAGAATTCTACAAAAGATAAGAACTCAGAATAATTTGTGAGGAGGTGGCTGTGTTAGGAACACCTGTAATTTACTTAGGGCTTACTATTTATTTGCTGGGGTTTGTTTAATACTTAAGATGCTTTATGTTAGGGGGGATCCTAAAGGGTAGTTGCCATTGTTAACCCCCAACTTACAGACCAAAAGATGAAGTAACTTCCCAAGTTCACTGACCAGGGACGTGAAGAAACTGCTCCGTATTGATTAAAGGAGCCTGAGGTCCCTGCTCACTTACTTTGATGCCAGATAACTCAGAATTGCTCCTTGACACTTCAAAAAGCCTTCTTGTGTCCCCACAATAATTAGATCCTTTCAGTTATAACGTGAACAGGAGGTGTTGTTTAAATAGTTCATGAGCCCAAGTTGAAAGGTCATATCTTGTGTCCTGTTTGCGGGGTGTGAGTTTAGATCAAATGAAATGAGACCGGGTTGGCAAACAGTGTATCATCCCTCTGTTCTACCTTGTGTGCACTGTTCCTTGGGATATTTCTTTGTAAAAATGTTTAAAATTATATTTTATTTATGTGGGTGATATGTGTGTGTGTGCGCGCACGCGTGTGCCATGATACATGGAGGTCAGAGGACAACTCTTCGGAGCTGGTTCTCTCCTCCAATCGTGTGAGTTCTGGGAGTAGAACTCGGGTGATCAGGCTTGGTAATCTTTACTTCACTCCCTGAAACACCTTGCCAGACTGAGATGCTTCTTTTTGTGGACATGAGGAAACTGGGGTGCAGGCATGTCATAGTTACAAGACTATAGTTGGGATTTGACCACACAGTGTGATGCCATGTTGGAAGTCTTACTTTGATGCATTTATCTAATTATTCTTTAGCAATAAAAAATTGGGAGTCAGCTATCGGAGTAAGAACCTGAGTGAATGGTCAGAAAAGCAGTGGAGAAGCAACTTCCTATCTCTTCTGTGCCTCCATCTAAAAGGGCTAAGATCTTCTCTAAGCCCACCTTACTACTTCCTGTCTTTCTATCTGTTCTCAGTCTTCCAAAACCACTATAGTTAATTTTGGTCAGCTAGTGGGTATCTCTACCCTCTGATTCAAAGCAAACTTTATTGTCAGAATGCGATCAGAATATCACACAGCATTACTTTGCTTGATGCCTCATGTCCATAACATCAGTGGGGATGGCCTTGTGAGCATGCCTCTCAGTGTGTCCTGGGACCAGGTATCAGATCTGTGCTGGCCTTGCTGCGCTGGTTAGAGATCATAGACTCTGATTGTTCATGGACTTTTCTAGACTTTTATTTGATGACAGCTTTACTTTTAAAATTTTGCATTCTTTTCTTTACTTGCATGGTCGACGGGTTATGCATCCAAAATCAAGAATGGGGACACTCTATGAAGAAAATACTTCACTATGGAAAACTGGATTTTCCAACCCAAATCAGGATTAGATAGTCTCCAGGAGGGGCACTGGAAACCTAGATATTTCAAAATAACAAAAGTCTGGGGTAACTGGTGTGTGTGGGTGTTGTGTGTGTGTGTGTGCGTGAAGTGCTACCCCTTGGAAGTGGTGGCATTTACAGGGGATCGGTTGCTGGAGGTCAGGAAGGATTTGATCACACAAAAAGTGAGACAGAGGACCCTGAAAGGAATAGCAAACACAGATTCCTAGGAGATGGGAAAGAGACAAGAAATTCACTACAAGTTTGAGACTTGGATCATTTCGGCAGAGCGGGAGGCGAGGCACATTGGCGACTGTGCCTTCCATTTCCGAGCATCGGCGGATGTTTAGGGCCTCAGTGTAACTGGGAGTAAACGCTGTCACACTTGTCCAGATCATCCCACTTTGGGCGCATTGGAAGAATGCTCATCAGCCGTCTTGATGAAGGGCTGGTCTCTTTCACTTAACTACATTCACCTTGGATGTGACTGACTCAAGAATGTTCCTTCGGGACTTCTTTAGGGACCACCAGGGTCTCTGACTATAAGAAAGCTGTGGTGTTTTCACTATTGGTAATGTTTTATACAAATATTTGGATTCTTATTTCCACTTAAAAGCCATTTAAAGAGTTATTAGGTTGGAAATTAAAGGAATGCGTCAGAATTCTAAACCTAGAATTTATAGAAAACCCCGAGTATTCTGTTGACAGAGGAGCTGAGCTGTTCTGAAAACAATGGCAGATTCTTTCACTTTCAATGCTGCAGCCTCCCAGATGTGCGTGGCTGGCTGTTGGCCACCAATAACTAGCAGATTGGGACATTGTTTCAGTTTGGGCACTCGGGTTTTTAATCTAATGTTAATTCAGCTGTTCACATTAAGGAATTTTAGCAAATCAACAGGCTCTTTAAAAACAAGCAAAAAGAACACAAGCCTAAAATTAATGGTAGGAATTTGAAAGTACATTCTGGACTTGCTCCTTGCCAGGGGATCCGCAGAGAGCCTTTTGATGTGTTTCAGCCCAATGAAAACACCAGCTGGGTAGGATGAACAGCCTCTCAGGTAGAATGCTGAAGCCCGGAAGAGCGTTGTCTCCTGATTGCATTACCATTTGGCAGCGACCACAATAAAAACACTACCCATGCCCTGATTTTGGTTTATAAAATGATGGACATCATTCCCCGTCAACTTTCTAGCTGGTTCGTGAGCAGTGTGTGACTGTATCCATTTGATGGGCAGGGAGACCAGGTTCCCCAGGGTTAAGTGACCTACAAGGTCATAGCAGAGCGGGTGACTGGATCAGTGGTCCTATCCAGATGCCACTGTGCAGGTGGCTGGTACTACTGAGAAACAGCAGTTTAACATCTGCCGAGGTGCCATAGTCATCATTAGAGTAATGGCTTGGGGTCATTTTCTCCATCAGTATTATTTTAAACATTCAAGGAAAAAAACTACAAATTTTGTTCCACCCTCACCCTCTCCAGAATGTCCCACAAACTAGAACACCTTGAGATTATTTGATGTCCCTCAGGCTTTAGTCTTCAATGTTATCTTGTGCCGGAGTATATCATGTTGAAGGCAGAGCCTAGAAAATCATTATGGATTGTTTGCTATGACCTTTTCAAATGAGAAGCATCCTTATGAAGAGAAATACCCAAAAGCATTATACAAAATTACCAACTCATGCCATCAAGATAATTTTGAATTGCTCAGACAACATAATTGGGGAAAACGGGGCGATGTTGTTTGTTATTAGGGTACGCAACTGTCACGTCTTTGGAAGAGCCCGATAGCAAAGCCATGTCAAAAGAAAAGGAAATTTCCAAGGCAGTATTGTTCTCACAAAATATTTAAGGCAAACATGACAACTGAAAATAGTAGATATAACCACATTTAGCAGTGGAACCAGAACACAGACTGAAAAACCTTTAAACTTGGCAGTCTTTGGCAAGGCCGAGGAGCGTGAGTTTTTTCATGCTTCTTCTGGGCAGAGCACGGAATGCGAGGCATGCTACCTGCCGAACTGCTGCTGCAGAGGATGCTGCAAGATGCTCCTGTCACCATGGAGAGCACTTGAGTAAGCGAAAGGTTCTAGAGCAGTGGTTCTCAATCTTCCTAATGCTGCAACCCTTTAATAGAGTTCCTCATGTTGTGGTGACCCCCAACCATAACATTATTTCAATCCTACTTCATAGCTGTCATTTTGCTGCTGTTATTAATCGTAGTGTACATGTCCAATATTCAGGATATCTGATATGCAATATCCTGTGAAAGAATTGTTCAGTCCCTCAAAGGGGTTGTGACCCCACAGGTTGAGAACTGCTGTTCTTGAAGAAAGGGAGAGCGTGGGGCCATCTCGGCATGGTTTCCTGGGGTTAAAGCAAAGGGCTGAAGGATGATAGGCCCTTGGAATTTTCTGGGAAGTGATGTGGAGGGGTACAAGGCAGGCTGCAGGGGCCGATTAGCTGGCCAATCAGAGGCTAGGGATGGAAATGGCTGGAACTAAGGTTCTAATTGGGAGTGGGTGTGTATGGAATGGCACTGGGTGTTTGGGTCTATAGACATAGAGAGGGCTTAGAGTGAGCTTTAATTAGTAGTAGGCGTAAAGAAAGGGCAGTGGCCTGGGCTGAGGTTTTAGTTAGTAGTGAGTGTGTAGCTTAAAAAAAAAAAAAAGAAAAAAAAAGGTGAGCTGGGTTTAGCTTAGGTTTGTTTCTAGCTAGCTTTTTTAAAAACTTAATTAAATTAACTAATTTCTATGAATCTATGTGCTTCCCTGATATTTTCTTCCCTCATCTATGTACTGTCTAGTCTGCTTTCCTGCTTTCTCCCTGTCTGTCTGTCTGGCCACTAGCTGGCTGGCCCCTGGCTGGCTCCTCTTTTCTCTCTGCTCACCAGCCCTGCCTATCCCTCCACTGCCTAGCTATTGGCCATTCAGCATTTTTATTAGACCAATCAGGTGCCCTAGGCAGGCAAAGAAACAGCAACATACTTTCACATAGTTAAACAAATGCAGCGTAAACAAAAACAACACACCTTTACATACTCAAATGCAGCGTAAACAGATGCAACACATCTTTCCATAGTTAAACAAATGCAGCATAAACAGATGCAACACATCTTCCCATAGTTAAACAATTATTCTGCAACACAAACAAATGCAATACATCTTTACATAGTTTAAACAAATATTCTATTCCACAACATCCCTGCCTCTCTCTTTCTCTCTCTCCTCCCTCCCCCATCCCCTTCCTTTCAGGAGCATGGGTGAGGGGTTATCTTTCAGGAGCACCTTATCAGCCACACAACTGAAGAAAATGTCTCTTTCTTGCCTAGCTACCATTAACTGTATTACAGCCTCCGGGAGTGATGAGTCCGCATGACTCCCTCTCATTCTGTGACCGTGTTGACAGGCCTGATCTTGTGCAGATCTTGTACCGATATCAGAGCTGCTGAGGGTTGAGGAATGCAATGGCCAGATCTTTCCCTGAAGAAAGCATTCCTCTGCAGCTCTTCCAATCCTTGTATTCTTTCCGTCTCCTCTTCATGATGCTATCTGAGCCGTGGGAGGGCTATACAGATTCATCTTAGGGACCAGCTTTCAACAATCAGTTATTCTCAGCCCTTTGACCCATCGAGTCTCTGCAGTAACTGCTGTCCACTGCAAAAACAAACCTCTGACCAAAGCTGGCAATAACATCATGGATGTACACAAAAATATTTAAAGACCATTTGGCAGGCTCATTGTGTCTAGCAGACAAAACAGCAGTAGCAGGTTCTCCCTCAGGTCTGTGACTTCCCAGCCAGAGGTTTTTGACTGCGCTTACTGTACCAGATGAGTTTTTGTTCCTATGGGGCAGTTCTCACATCAGAAAGAATTTAGTTTCCCCCATAATACTCTTGCTACTATTGTACCAACAGGCCTTCTAGCCTAGCTGGTCAACAAAGCAACTTGTGGGTAAAGTCTTTACAAGGAAGAAGGTTGGTAAAGACTTTTCCTTCAGTACCCTGTGTAGCAGCTTCTGGTGCTACCAAGACCAGTCAGCAGACAGGAAGCTTCTAGCCCAGTTTCTGCTTGATCTTTTTCTATGTTGTGCAACCAGTGTGCAGTGTCTTTAGCAATAATCTTAACAGTCTACTTGGCAGCCACCAGCAGTGGCAATAGCTTGCATTGTTGTGGGAGCTCCAGGAGCTGCTCTGGCCCATAGTTCATAGGGAGGTGGCTCATTGCTGGCCCATAGTTCATAGGGAGGTGGCTCATTGCTACCCAAGAGCAAGTCTTTAGTTCTGAAACTGACTCTTTCTTAAGCATCTCTCCCACCACTGCCCTCGCCTATGGCGTGTCTGTGGGAGATAAGATAATTGCTATACAAAGACCCAGATCACTGTGGGTGGCATTGTCCCCTAGGCAGGGGTAGGGGTCCTTAACTGTGAGGTTGGAGAAATGATGCCATGCAGTGAGCAGGCAGCAAACGAGCATGTTTGTGTTCCTTTCTCTCTGCTCCCGACGGTGAATGTGAGCAGCCTGCTGCCTGTGACTTCCAGCAACAATGGGCACGTGATTGTGAGCTAAAATAAACCTTGTCTCCCCGAAAGCTGTTCTTTGTTGGGGTAGATTATCACAGCAACAAAACTAGAACAGACGGAATACTTCCACAAGGAGAAATTCTTCCTTATCAGATATTTGAGCAATTTATTTAGCAAAGACAGGGAAAAGGCTTGATTTTTTTCTCTTTACATTTTCAAAAATTAAAAACAGATTCCTTTGTCTTTTCTGATGGTGACTAAGAGTTTCTTTATCTTACGATTATTATGAGCCCATATTTTAATGGCAGTTAGCACTTCATTGATACTCAAAAATACTCACCCTTGGCCAGCCAGAGCCCCTTCTGCTGGCTCCAAATTCCTTTGCAATGTTCCAGATTAACCATGTTTTCAAAGAGCCATCATTCCTTTTAGAGGGATGTGATGTTTTGTGTCGCAGTCTCCATGGAAGGGTGCTCACTGCTCCTGGGCGGCAGTGTCTAGGTCTTCTTAGTTATTTTAAAAATAACTTTTTAAAAGATAGAATACCTTCTGGATCCTAATGATACAGCTTTCTTGTGTGCCCTGTTTCCCAAATATTTTTTGATTTATTTTTATTCTACGTGTGTTGGTATTTTGCCAAGGGTGTTGGGTCCCCTGGAGCTGAAGTCACAGATAGCTGTGGCTGCCATGTGGGTGCTGGAAATTGAACTCAGGTCCTCTGGAAGAGCATTCAGTGCTCTTACCTACTGAGTCATCTTTCCAGCCCCCCATCTTAATTATAGCTACATAACTACTTATATTTTTATTCAGTAATACACAGCCATAGGCTATAGTAGCAGCTCAACTCAAGCTAGCTTAAAATGCTTCATGCTCCCTGGGAGGATCAGTGGATTTCACTTTAGCCGATTATTTAATCAAGTCATTTGAGATCATTTCTCTGCATGAGAAATGTTATATCATCCACTATGCACTGAGTTCGTTTGTTTCCTGTCTCTTTTACTTTGGGGTAGCTATTTTAAAACTTACATTTATAAAGATGCAGAATAATTATATATATCCAGATTTCTATTGTATAGCAATTGTATTAAAAAGAAACCTGACTTATAGCTTCATCTCCCTACCCTGGTCCCTGTCTTATGCGTGACTAATTTTAGTTAGAGTCTGTCTTTTTACTATGTGAACCTGCCAGTCCCCATCTCCTCTGCTTTCTTTAGATAGTGGAGACTTCTGTATAGAATTGGATTGTGACCAACATTTAGGGTGGAACAGGCAGTATTTTCTGAAATGTTGGGTACCAGACATAAGAATAGGATCAAGGTTGATACCTAGCGGTACATACTGATTGAGAGAATGGAGCAACCTGGTCTGCCTCTTCATCTCATCCTGATGTTTCCACTCGTCTGTCCTTGTCCTCGGTGCCCTCTGCTGAGCTCCTCTGATGCGCTGTGCACAGCACTGTCCTCCCTACATGGCATTGTGCACCTTTTTTTGTTTATGCTTTTCAGTCACTAGATTATGCCAAGCTTGAAGGTAGCAGCCATGAATTCTTCTTCTGTGTTTCCTACCAAAGGCCTCCCACACTGGAGGGGTTCAGTGATACAAATGAATGATAGACAAGTACAGCAGTGGGATATTTTTCTTTGCTTTGCATGTGTGTGTGTGTGTGTGTGTGTGTGTGTGTGCACATTTCTGTGAGCACACATGTGTGCAAGCATGTGTACATAGATATAGAGGCCACTGGTGACCCTGGGATGTCACTCTTCACAGAACATCCACTTGTATTTTGAGGCAGGGTCTGTCTCAGTTAAGGTTTCTATTGCTGTGAAGAGACGCCAGGGCCACAACAACTCTTACAGAGGAAAACATTTCATTGTGGCTGGCTTACAGTTCAGAGGTCCATTGTCATCTTGGTGGTGATGCTGGAGAGGTAGTTTTGATTTCTACGTCTGAATCAGCAGGCAGCAGAAAGAGGGTGAGATACACTGAGCCTGGCTTGAACTCTGAAACCTCCAAGTCTTCCCCCAGTGACAACTTCTCCAGTAACACCGCACCTTCCAATAGGTGGCCTTTCAAGCCACCACAGGGTCTCTCATTAGCTTGTCCCCTTTTCAGCAGGCCAGCCTCCTGCTTCCACCTCCCCAGAACTGTATTGTAGGGCTGTGCCAGCACACGAGGCTTTTTCATACGGGCTCCAGGGATGGAGCTCATGATGCATAACGGTTACATCACCCACTGAGCTCCCTTCCCAGCTCAACCCTGGTTTCACTGTCATGTGTTCATCTCGGGTCCTCAGAAGAGCCCATGAGGTAGTTAGTGTCGTCCCCTCTTTCAGGCCCTGTGATGAGCCCAAGGTTTATGCAGCTTATCTAAAGAAGCAGCTAACTGAAATGAGAAACAGAGACAGGCTCCCATTCCTAACTCAGAAGCAATCTCCAACTGATAACCACTTGAAAATTTAGTGTCCTCCAAGGGAGCCTCACTAAGGGTGGGCTGCACAAACAGCAGTAGATGGCCAAGAGAAAACAGACTCAACAACGCCTTTAGAGGCTCTCTGTATCATAATGTCATGTCATGGCTTTTCATTAAAAATTTATTATTATTGTGCCGGGCGGTGGTGGCGCATGCCTTTAATCCCAGCACTCGGGAGGCAGAGGCAGGCGGATCTCTGTGAGTTCGAGACCAGCCTGGTCTACGAGAGCTAGTTCCAGGACAGGCTCCAAAGCTACAGAGAAACCCTGTCTCGAAAAACCCCCCCAAAAAATTATTATTATTGTATATATTACATTAAATATATATTATATATACACTATCCTTTCTTTTTAGGCCACAGATCCTTTGCATGTATATTATTCTTTCAGTTTAGTGTTCTTATGGGATTCCTGAGTGTGAGAGCTAGTGGGTCTCTGTTTCGCATGCCTTCTTTTGGGCTCTTTTCCTTCTGTCTGTTCTGTCTAATTCCAATGTGTTAGCTTTTATTTTATCTTATTTTGTTATTATTATCATCCCTAGAAGCCTGTTTGTTTTCTTCTGAGAGACAGAAAGTGGGGGGTTGGGATGGGTGAGGAGGAGGTGGTAAGGAACTGGGAGGGGCAGAGGGAGGAGAGACCATAATCAGGATATATCATTTAAGAAAAAAAATTTTTTCAAAAAAGTGAGGGGGAGGAGAAGAAACAGCTAGCAAAGTGCTGAACTGACGTTCGGGCACACACTGCCTGACGCCAAGGCTGCTCAGCCCGACTGCTTCCTAGGGGCTCCCTTTCAAGGGCTGGGTGGGGCAGTGCACACGTGCCTGTCCAACCCCCGTGCACACACCTTGCACTGTGTTTGTCTTACCCCTCTTCCAGGAGTTATAGGCAAGATGTTTGTGGTTAAAGGTTACAAGCAGGGCCCTTGGGCAGCGGTCAGTCAGCAGGCAGTCAGCCGAGGTCAACGCCAAGTGCAGAGAAAGGACAGAAGGCATTTGCAGCTGGCCAACCCGTTATATAATAGTCGTCGCCAGGGCTTCCAGAGCAGAGAGAACAACAGCCCACCATGGAGCCATGAATGTTCTTGTTGCATAGACAATACTGTCCTTCGTGGTGATTCCAGCTAAGCCCCCACACACTTTGGTGATATTCTTACCCTTGCTTGCTGTGTAGTTGATTAAGTCACAATTTCCTTGGGCCACACAGTTTGGGAATCACAGGGTGACTGGGCATTAGGGGGACATGGTAAGCAGATAATCCAAGGAGTCATTTACTTCAGATACTCTGGCATTTGGGGTTCGGATCTGTGCATTATCCTCATGGGTCAGAGGGTGGATACCCCCAGTGTCTGGACTCAGGCCTGGGAATGGTGGACATCGAATGGAAAGTGTTGGGAGGAAGGCTGAGCTACACGGTTGCGCTGACCCTGAGCTACTTGGTGAGGCCGGCCTTCTAGCAGAACAGCCATGCTGGCTATTAGGTGATGGGAGAGATGGATGCCTATAGCACTGGCCATTTCCACGACGTGATTCGCCATGTGCAGTCTTCTTTGCAGCCAACCATTCATAGCTGATGGCTATATGAATCCTGTTCAGGTCTCTCTCTGCCAAACAGAATGATAGCTTTAGAGCTGGGCAGACCTGGGTCTGTTCTGACCTTGTATTTCTTAGTTGTGCGATGTATTATCTAATTATCTAACCTTACTAAACCTAAATTTCCTCCTCATATATCAGATGCGAGAAGAGCTGCCTCAGCGGGATGTTGTAAGGATTAAAGGTGATTTAACGCACCCCGGCTGACTGAAAGTGTGGAGTAAATGGTAATTCCCCTGTAGCTCCCCCTTGCTCCCACTGGACCGGCACTTAGGGCTGGTTATTCTTGGTAAGTTAAGATAACAGAGTTGAGGCTGTGTAATCATGTTTCCCTGGTCAGCAGGAGCAGACATTGTTCTAATTCAGAAACACACACACACACACACACACACACACACACACACACACACACACACACACACACACACACACACACACACACACACACACACACACACATTTTATTTAGAAACAATTTCGCTATGTAGTGCAGGTTGGCTTTGAACTTACCCTGTAGCCTCAACTGAACCCTTTTGCCTCAGCCTCTTGAATGCTGGAATCTCAGTGCACCTCCCTGCTTCCTCCGCCCCCCATGTTTAGCTGGAACTCTGGCTGCTTGGATATATATATAGCGACCTAGCTTCGTCAAAGCCCGGCCATCTGGAGATAGGTGTGATCCTCGATCCTGCCAACGCCTTGCTCCTTTGCTTGCAGGCCTCTTAGCTTAGGCAGGCTCTACAAGGCCCTGAACTTAACACCTATAAATTAGGACTGACATGACCTCTGCCCCCAGGCCTTTGAAAGGGTGGAGGAAGATGCTGGGCAAGCAGCTTCCTGTCCTACCTGACACTTAGCAGGAGCCTAGGCAAGGTTAGCGTCCCCAGGGCAGCCATGCTTGACTGTGTATAGTTATATTCATGCATAGGCTTGGTCCAGGCATTGAGTGGAACTGATCCTGAATGCAAGGGCTGAGTCACCCCTTCCCAGTGTGCACAAAGGTTCTGTAGAAACCTCGCTTTCTCCTGTTGAAGGACTCCAAGCCTTACAAAGCGCTTGGCAACCCACCGTCGCTGTTCTTTGTAGAGGACATTCTGTGCAAAATGGAAAAGCACAGGCTTTCAAACCGTGCCTGCTGTCCACCTTTTACCCAGACCCCCGTTGTGGTTGTCAGTGTCGGCCTTTGAAACCTCAGAGCCTGTGAATCCTGGCCATGTCGTCTGGGATCTAAGGGACACAGAGGGGGGACCAGATTCCTCTAACGACTTAGGAATTTTTTCAATCACAACCACCTTCCTTTGAGGTGACGTTGACCTTGGGTTTCCCGGTGAGAATGTGCTTTTCTACCTCAAAGAAATTTGACAGTGAGCGATTTCCAGAGCCTGCTTGTGGGGTGAGTGATTTCCAGAGCCTGCTTGCGGGGTGAGCGATTTCCAGAGCCTGCTTGTGGGGTGAGCGAGTCGTGAGTTGCGTGAGTTGCGGCTTGCTCTCTGGGTCCTCGCTCTTCCTGTCCTGAGCTCTGTTGCCACACTGGTCTCGTTCAGGCTTGTGTCTGTTGAACACAAGACTGAAAATGAATAGATGCAGACCCTAAAGACAATGTGGAGTGTGTGTGTGTGTGTATGTGCAAGCGTGTGTATGCGCGCATGTGCGTGGGGTTAGCCTACACAGCTCAAGGAGGGTCATTAGAAAATGCTTCCTGCCCTGCTCTCTATCCCTCTGTGAACCCGAAGAGGGAGGAATGATTAGACCCCCACCCCCATTGTGTTCTCCTTCTATTAAAGGTCTAGCTGGTGGTTTTTGTTAATTTGTGTCTTCCTTTCCAGCCTCTGCTGCTCAGCAGCTCCCCACTGCTGGGTGCCTGGTCTTGGAAATATTCTTCAATCACGCTCAGGGCAGACATCGGGGTCTTGCTGGCAGACCACTCGGGTTGCCTATGTCCCTTTGTGCTTCAGGCCTTTAACAAATTCACAGGGCGACAGTGATGGTATGAGAAGAAAACATGGATTTTAGAGACAGACATGGAGAAGAGGTGTGGCTGTGGGACCTGGGTTTCTGTTTGATGCCCTGCTTGCTAGAGACTGAATATTTGTGCTCCCGGAATCAAAAGTTGTATGTTGAAATTGGTAGGCTATGGTGATGGGACATTTGTTTGTTTGTTTGTTTGTTTGTTTTTCGAGACAGGGTTTCTCTGTGGTTTTGGAGCCTGTCCTGGAACTAGCTCTTGTAGACCAGGCTGGTCTCGAACTCACAGAGATCCGCCTGCCTCTGCCTCCCGAGTGCTGGGATTAAAGGCGTGCGCCACCACCGCCCGGCTGTGATGGGACATTTGGAAGGTGATTGGGTCATGGCAAGAAAGCTGTGGAATTAGTTTCTTGGGGCCGAAGATGGCTCAGGGATTAAGAGCACTGGCTGCTTTCTCCAGATCCTGGGTTCAATTACCTGCATCTATATAATGACCCCTAGACATCTGTAAGTCCAGCTCTACAGGGTCAGATTCCTTCCTATGCCCTTTGAGGGCTTAGCATGCTTGTGGTATGCAGACATAGATGTAGGCAAAACATTCACACGCATAAAAAAAACAAACAAAAAAACAAAAACAAAACTTTAATTTTTTTTTTTTGGAAGAGGCTCTAGAGGGCTCAGTCATCATGTGAGGACACAGGGTAAAGGGAAAAGGGGAAAGGGGAAAGGGGAAAGGCCTTCGCTGCCGCAATATGCTCTCACTTGATCCTCGGCTTCCCAGCCCCGGAACTGAGAGGAGTATAAATCTATTATTTGTAAACCACCTAGTTTATGGCATTTTGTTATAGCAGCTCAAATAGACCAAGACAGGGCCTCAGTTTGCTTATCTATAAAAGGGAATGATAAGACTTTACCTGACAATATAATGGATGATGGATTTAGACCTGTGGTCTGAGAATTTATTTATTCCCAGGTCTGAGAATGTGGGGAATAAGCAATGGGCAATGTTGTTAGCACACAGTTACCCTTCAGCATGACTGCAGTTGGCTTGAAAATGAATTGAGAGCTGGAGAGATGGCTCAGAGGTTAAGAGCACTGGATGCTCTTCCAGAGGTCCTGAGTTCAATTCCCAGCTACCACATAGTGTGGCTCACAACCATCTGTAATGGAGTCTGGTGCCCTCTTCTGGCCTGCAGGCATACATGCAGGCAGAACACTATACACAATAAATATATCTTTAAAAAAGAAAAAAGAAAGAAAAGAAATTGAAGATGGCTCATTTGATAAAACACCTGCCGTGCAAACACAGGGACCTGAGTTCGAATCTCCAGAGCCTATATAAAAGCCAGACATAGTGTCAACATCCGTAACCCCAGTTCTGCAAGATATAGAGACAGGAGATCCCTCGAGCTCACTGGTCAGCCAGCCTAGCCAATAAACAAGCTTCATGTTCAGTGAGGGATCCTGTTTCAAAAAGACCAAGGCTCGTGAGATGGCTCAGCAGATAAAGGTGTTTGTGGAGAAGCCTGGTGACTTGTTGGTCTTCAGGTCCTACACGGTGGAAGGAGAGAACCGATTCTTCCAAGTTGTCCGCTAACCTGGTCACATACGCTGTAACAAACATATGCTCGCCTCACATAAACAGACAACCAAATAAATAAATAAGTGAAATGAAAATTAACAACAGTGGAGAATGATTGGGGAAAATACCTAACGTCACATGTACAGGTGCAATGGATTTCCACACATGCCTATTCCCATACAGATATGTACATATACCACAGACACATGTACACTCACAAAAGAAAAAGAAAGAAAGAAAGAAAGGAAGGAAGGAAGAAAGAAAGACGAAAGGAAAGAAAGAAAGAAAGAGAATTGGAGCCTTTGGTTTCTCGACAGGGTCAGTTCAGTTCAGTTTCATATCCTTTTTACTGCTCATTTTGGGATGCGTTGTGCTGAATGCTTTACATACATCAGGTCTCACTTGCCCTTCTTGCCCATTCTCCAGTTTGTCCTAAAGCCTTCAACAGTGTCATCTCTACACGTTTCCCAATGGTGCCAAACCCAGTCTCGCCCGAAGGTCAGTTTGTCCTTGTAGCTTCTAGGGCCTGAGAACCTGTGCATTTCCCAGTTTCAGCTCCCCTGCTTCTAATCCATGTCCAGTGTGCCCAATTCCAAGAAGAAACAGTGACGTCTAGTCTTCAGTATATGCTGTGGCCATGTGCCGCATCCCCAGAGACCCTCCAGCCTCCCTCCTCCTTTCCTCACTTCTCCGTGTTGGCATGTGTGTCTTTGACTCACAGCCAGACACAAGCTCACAGGCAGACGGCAGGAAACAGAAGAGACACATTGGCATCGAATCAAATGTCAACCAGAGACAGATGAAGCCTTGAACTCAGGGTGGTGCTGGGTGGGACTGATTTCTCTATTCTGTAGGTGGCATCACTTTGTGTAGCCAATCAGGGTGAAGCTTGTAGCAAAAAAAAAAAAAGCCACATACCTCTTTCCCCCATTAAAAAAAAAAGTGAAGATGGGGTGATAATGGCCACTTCTAGTTGAGCTCTCTCTCTCTCTCTCTCTCTCTCTCTCTCTCTCTCTCTCTCTCTCTCTGTGTGTGTGTGTTTCATTCTTTTAATACCTGTTATCTTAAAGGTCCAGAGAGGTTACATCTCATGGTTGAGTATATAGAAAGCAGAGTGGTCCAAGTGATGGTGACTTCAAAGCGTGACTTCAGACTGATCCAATGCTTTGTCTGGGTAACTAGCATGCCAGGGAAGTAATCAATTACCTGTCTCCCTCTGCAGAGCTCAGTTCTTGGCTTAGCTGTCATTGGCACATGTCAGTTATCTTGATAGAGGTGAAGAAACAGGTTTCAGAAAATTTAATCCAGATGGCGACGCTATGCCTGGAATTCAATTACGGCGATGATTTCCAATTAATAGACCTTCGTGTCAAGACTGAGGTCATGTCGTTAATCTAGCTTTTATTTTAGGATTCCCACTGTCATGATCTACAGCGAGGCTCAGCCAGCCTTGTCAGGGTTATCCGAGCATAATTAAACAAGGAAGAGAGCCAGTTGAGCTAGCTGACAGCAAGCGCAGGGAGAGCGAAGCCATTCTCGATTGGTAGCAGGGCTGGCTGGATGAGGAGCACAGGAGGATTCCTCCTTCAAGACCATTCTGGAGTGTGCGGCTCTTCTACTTAAATCCACACAGTGTAAAACCTCTCTCCCCCTCCCCCTCTCTATAAATCTCTTTCTCTCTTTCTCCCCCTTTCCCCCCCCTCTCTCCCTCTTCCTAATTCTTTCTCTCTCTCTTTTTTATTCAACACAGGCTCTCGCTTTCGGTTCCTCAATGTCCCCAGCATCTCCAGGGCTTCCCCAGCTGCCTTGTACTCCCAAGCCCACTGGCCTGGGCCTTCTCAGTCATCCCTATCCTTGCAGCAAATGTCTTGTCTCTTTTCCTGGTTCTCAGGGAGCTGTCATTGGAGCTGAGAGTCTTTGGGAAAAGTGGCCCCACAGAATGTAATTTCTGCATGGGAGGGGCCTGGAGAGGAGGTAGGAACCACCCTTCCGAGATCCAGCAGGAGAGGGTGTGTCATTGGCTGCTGGGAGGAGTTTAGACCTGGTTGTCTGCTCCGGCTGGCCAGGCATAGAAGCCCACCAGCCTGCTCACTCACTGAATTTGCTCAGCGAATGGCGTGTCCGTATAGAGGAGAAGAGGTTACACTTATTAGACTATCTCCATAAACTGCACCCGTGCCAAAAGTTGGGCCGAGATAATGGTGGTTTTCTCTGCCATTGAGACCTGTGACCTGGGACAGTAGCCGGTTACCTTAAATGTTTTTAGTTACATTTGCTTATGTGTGTGGATGCATAGGTCACTGAGTGCATGACAGGACAATTCGAAGTAGTCAGCTCTTACCTTCTATCACGTGGGTTTCCAGGAGGGGACTCTGTCAGCAGGCTTGGTGGTCGGTGCCTTTACCTGCTTGGCGGCCAGTTCTGTTCATAGTTAAGTCACAGATTTTCTTTCTAGTGCTTGCTGTGGGGTTTTTCCGTCCCAGCATTCATCTTCTGACATCTCACCTCCCGTGTTTAGTCAGCATGTGGGCACATGCTTCTGCGACTCCCTGAGCCCACATTATACAAGTTACCACAGACTATTACTGAGTTCTACTTCCACATTTATCTGAGCGTTAGATGCTTAAAAAAAAAAACTGCCTTGAAATTTCCTTCAGATGCCTTACAGTGGGATTCTGGCTTTTGAAATGTACAGTAAAGGATGTGCTGTCCCTGCGGAAATCCCCTCGCCGGAACCATAGCAACCTGCTCTATGAACAGCTCTTTGGAAATCTGCTGGTCCCTGTATTTTTGCCATTGGCGCGTGAGTGTGAGGACTGAGCTCTGCAAGCAGTTCCACAGCGAGTTTGGTAAAACGTTCACACTCGTCGGGTTGACTTCCAAGGATTCTGGAACCAAAGGGACACTCCTTCGCCCTCCCGGGTTAGGTCACCCCCTCTAGCATGCCCTTTTCATCCTCTTGGTCCCTGAGGAGATAGCAGCGTGTGCCGTGGATAGCCAAGCATAAGGTTTGCAGTCTTGGAACCGCCCCCTGCTTCCGCGTCTGTTCAGGAGGGACCAGAATGCCCACTCTTCAGTGTAGATGGGGCTTGGCAGGGTCCCTGCTGTGACGGCTCTGACCCGAGGGCTCTCACCTTGATGCCGTGTTCTCCCGACCTTGCCTTGTTTCCTGGGCTCGGCCTGGAAACCTTTCCGGTCCACCCCCACTCAGGCTGCCATTCAGGTATCCTCTGTTAGATAAAGCTCTCTTCTCTAGTCCTTTCTATAGTAACATGGAGAGCATCTGGTGAGCAGAGCATCCTGGAATAAGCTAATGATTAGGATGAAGCCCAGTGAGAGACATTAGAGGAAAAGACCTAATGGTTGTGTGTATTTGTGTCTGGTGCATTGGTGGAAGTCAGAGGACAGCCTTTGGTGTCAGCCCCACCTTCTCTCTCCTTTTGATACAGGGTATCTTTTTGTGTTCTTGCCTTTTGCTTGCGCCGGGACTAGTTTGCCCATGAGTTCTGGGAATTCTCCTACTTCCAACTCCCATTTTTTTAAATATTTATTTATTTATTTATTATGTATACAATATACTGTCTGTGTGTATGGCCAGAAGAGGGCACCCAGACCCCATTACAGATGGTTGTGAGCCACCATGTGGTTGCTGGGAATTGAACTCAGGACCTTTGGAAGAGCAGGCAATGCTCTTAACCTCTGAGCCATATCTCCAGCCCTCCACCTCCCATTTTGCTGTAGGTTACAGATGTACACTGTGACACCCATCTTTATGTCACTTCTGGGGTCCTGGCCCAAGTTCTCATGCTGGTGTGGCGAGCACTTTACCCCTGAGACATCACCCCCAGCTTAGCATCTTTTCTTTTGTTAGAAAGGTCTTACAAGGTGGACCAGGTTGGCTTCAGGCTCTCCATCTTCTTGTCGTGGATCTCCCTGAGTGTCCAGAGAGCAGGCATGCACTATCATGCTTGAGTACTAATAACTTTCGGTACTAACTTTCATTGTTTTTACTTAACAATTGGCAGGTTCAAGACAGTATACTATGACTTCTATGTGTGTACCTATAGGATCCCGAAATATTTGTCTGCGTTTGTATATAAAAACCCAGGACTGAGAATGAAAGGGTATATTGTTAAGAAAATACTAACATAATTTCCCCCCCCCAAAAAAAACCTGGAGTTTAGCCAGGCATGGTGGCATAAGTCTTTAATCCCAGCAATCTGGAGTCAGAGGCAGGAGGATCTCTGTGCGTTCTAGACCAGCGGGTCTACATAGTGAGATCCTGTCTCAGAAAGCAAAGCAAAACCAACCCTGAAGTTTCCGTCTCTGCCTTGTACCTCCTTTCTTTCCTCCCCCTCGACTCCACGGTCACGTGTGCACACACGTGTGTATGTGCATGCCTGTACTAGCACAGGTGGAGGGTTGCTTAACCAGTTACGCTCCCATCTCCTAAATACCAGAATTCTTTACTGTCCACGCCCACAATTCCTGCTTTGAGCTCAGTGGCGTATGACTGACTAGACACAACAATTCCCTCTGCCTTGCCTCAAGCCCTGGGCCTCGGCTCCTAGTTTTCGCACAGTGCATTCTTAACAGAGAATAGTCAGGCAGAGGATTATGGGACAAAGAATGGCGTTTTGCGCGGATTGCTGTGCTTGTTTAACCTGCCAGCCTAGGCTCCAGTTGACGGTATGGCAAAGGGGCGTGGCCTGTGGAAGTCAAGTCATTTTCAGCGGCTTGCTCTGCCTGTGACTTCACGTTGGGCAGCGGGGTCCCCTTATTATGCTGTCAGATATTTCAGAGAGCCTGGGCTGACCCCAGGAAATATGCGTTGTTCTGAACTTTGGAAATTTGTAAAACTTATGCCCTAGGACACACAAGCACTTGACAGGATGGTTTGTTCTTTTTCTTTGCCATATTTTGTAAACGTCAGGAAGGGTTATGTAGTTGGATCTTACAATTTGAACATGTGAAGGTTTATTAAAAACCTACAACTGGAATTGTCATGTGACCCGGATATACCGCTCTTGGTCTCTAAGTCAGTGTGTTACTGTATAAGATACCTACCTAGCTGTGTTGAGAGTCACAGCGTTGAGAATAGCCAGGAGATGGAATCAGGAGACTGGAGAAAGGAAATGTGGTATATCTACATAATGAAATCTTATTCAGCCATTAAGAAAAATGGGATCATGGTATCAGCAGGAAAATGGATAGAAATAAAAGTAATAATAAGCAACAAAATAAGCCAGACTCTGGAAGACAAATAGGCTATGTAGACCGTAGCTTTAAAATTACATTAATCTAAAAAAAATTCTTGGTCGATAGTTTTCTGCCAAAATCTCATTCTATCTTTTTAAACTTCAGTTGCATCTGATTGAAAGTGACTTTGTGTCTTTTCACTTTGTTAATATTGTGGATCCTTTGGGGGGAAGGAATGGCTAGTAATGGTTTCTTAATTAGTTTTCCTTACCTATTTTAAGATAAAAAAAAAAATTCTGGTCCTCTCATCAGACGTTAGTATCCCATATGTGTACTGAGTTCTGTGTACTGGGTCCTCTAAGCCCTTTGTGAGATATGGGAACATGAAGCTGGCTGGCTGTTACCACGGACCTGGGGCCAGTGGAGATGTCATTCTAAGGCAAGTCGGTCTGCTCTGAGTCCTGAGACGGAGTTGCAACGTAACGTGGGGAAATGGCACGTGAGGCATGAGAGACCAAGACTCTCTCCAAAGAAGGCAGGATGGGAAGGTGGATAATAACCGAAGCCTTAGACTCTGCCAATTCTTTGTTCAATTTTATTTTGTCATCATTTCTTTCTCTTTTTTTTAACTTTCTTTTTATTTGTTCTTTGTGTCTTTTACATCACGCATCTTGATCCCGTTCATTTCCAGTCCCTTTGTATCCACCCTCCGCCTCTTCAACTGTGCCCCTCCCCAAATATAAAATTTAAGAGAAAAAAAAGAAAACAAAACAGGAAAGAAAAAATCTTGCTTCGGAAGCTTTCGTGCGACACAGTGAGTCACGCAGTAAACTCATTTTATCCGCGTATCTTTACTTGCGAGTGTTCATTGGTCTGGTTTGAGGCCTCTGGTTTCTGCTACCCTATCGATGCTGGGCCCTCTATGGAACTCCTCTTGGATACCCTGCTGTTGCCCTGTGTCGTGGAGGTCCTGCAGCTTTGGGTCTGCAGAACCTTTATGTGCTCCAACAGATGATTGATGTTGTGGAGGACGTTGTGGTGGGCCGACTCATAGCCCTGGTTCTGGATCATCCTACCAGCTTTTCTTCATCCTTACCACCAGGGTGAACTCTCCAGCATTGCCTGACTAATTCGCCCCTTGCCACAATGAGCAAGAGGTGGGGCCAGTTCACCTGCTTTCACGCCCTCAGGGTCAGCTCTCTCTCACGCCTGGACCATCATGGCCAGCTGTACTGTGTTACCCAGATGAGGTGTAGGGCCGTTGTCATCATTTCTAAACCTAAGCAAAGCCCAGCTTTTCCTAGTGGGATGCTATTTTCTTTCTGTTGTGGTAAAATAAAGAAAGGGTTTATTTTAGCTGTCAAGTTACAGTCCATCCGTATGGGAGCGGGGCAGGAATTCAAGGACAGAACCTGGAGGCAGAGTCCGTGGAAAGGGCTGGTTTGCTCCAGGTTCACATTGAGTGGCCTAGGCCCACATTCTGGGAAATGCTGATCTAAGCCCTTCTATATGGATTATCACTCAGGACAATGCCACAGAATTGCTCACAGGCTACTCCAATGAAGGCAATCCCTCAGCCGAGGTTCCCTCTTCCCAGGTGTGTCAAGCGACAACTGAAGCTGCCTGTGACAGATGCTCCCCTGCTCCCCTGCAGGGCTTGAGGGTTTAATTTTGTAGAAACTACCAAACAGAGTGTCTAGATTAAAACACTTGAGCCGGACGGTGGTGGCGCTTGCCTTTAATCCCAGCACTCCGGACGCAGAGGCAGGTGGATCTCTGTGAGTTCAAGGCCAGCCTGGACAACAAGAGCTAGTTCCAGGACAGGAACCAAAAAAGCTACGGAGAAACCCTGTCTCGAAAAAATCCCCCCCCCCCAAAAAAACAAAACAAAACAAAAAAAACAAAACACTTGCTTAGTGGGAAGCCTTTCTGTCATGATAATGATGCCGTCAAAGGGTTCCAGAGCTGGTGGGAACTTTGCGAATCATGTAATTCATCTCCATACTTTTATATTCTTAAATGTATAATCTCCCCATGGCCGTGTAGATTGGGAAAAGAGAGAGCCAGCTGAGGACACAGACCTGTAATCCAGAGCAGTTTTAGCCAGCAACCTGACAACTGAGAGCAGAAACAGTGTATCTGTGGATATTACGGTGTCTGTAGTGATTGATATATTTAACAGTTGATTCAACATATGCATTATCAAGTATAGCCCCCTTTTAGTCTGTAAAAAAACAAGAAATAAACACATACACATTCTAACTTATCAGATGATGTAACACAAATTATTTATCACTAACTTCTAATATTTTCCTGTTGAATTTTGGAAAATTTCAAGACTGATCTCCTTGTCAGCTGAATATTCTGTTTTGAGGCTGCGGTTCAATAAACAGAACAAAAGTGGATCCTTGTAGCAAGTTTCTCATTGAACTGATTTCCAGCCCGAGGCAGGCCGGCCTAGGCTGACTTACAGGAATCATTCCGCACTTGTTCATACATGCTTTCTGCACAGCCTGAACCCACAAAACTTGAATCAGCACTGGTGCTCTGGGCCCTTGCCGCCCTGGGCTCAATGTACCACAAGCTCCTCTTCTGTCCTCTGGACCTGTCAGGGCTGCTGTCGAACAATGTGACGTAACAGCTCACACTCTGGGCCACATAACCCAGAAATCCCTTAGTACTAAAAAATAGACCTTAAATCCGTGTGCGCCTTAATAATGGTTCAGCCAATAGCTTGTCATGGTTCCCCACATCCAGAGCTGTACAAGATGGAAACCAGAGCCTCGGAGATGCTGAGAGTTCTGCATCCCCACAGCGAAACCTTTACACACACGACATCTAGAAGGTCTGGAATGGGATCCCTCGCTTACTCGTTTCCCTCTCCAGTCTGGCTGGGCCAGCTATGAATCATAACAATGTGGTCCTTTGTGATGTAGGCTGCATCGGTCACGGCTTTCTCCACAGCCCCTGCTCACTGTCACTAAGTGTTCCCAATCTGCCAGGCGTATGCTAAGAGCGTGGCGGACCTTTAGTTCTCTCGGTCCTCCCACAGCTGCGTGTATTCTGTGGGCGCTTCCCTCCTGTGGACCAGGAGACGGGTGGACAGCTGCTGTAGCCTGAGGGTGCTTCTCGCAGCAGACGCAGGATCCGAAGCCAGTCTAATAAGCAGCCTGCATCTAAACACTGCCAGCTCTATTTTGACCCTACCTTCTTGTTGGGCATAGAGCGCTGATTACTTTTTGCGTGTGTTTAAACTTTTATCTCGTGCACTTGGACACCAGCGCTTGCTGGCGTGTGTTGTGGGCCATTCCTGGAATCATCGACTATGAGAGCTGAATTTCCAAGGCTGCAAATGAAAGCTCCTGCTCCTTTAAAAAAAAGGCCTTATCACCTAAAAAAAAGCATCTTCATATACGGTCTCCTTTGATCCTGTTGATGCCATGAGGCACACGGGAAAGCTTTTGTTCCTAATTGGTTCCATTCTAAGCAGAGCAGGTGTCACAGAGGAATATAAGGATTTGCTCAAGCTTATATAGGTTTTAAGTAGGAAACCCAACCCTCAGGTCTAAGACATCTCTCCCCAGAGTCCATCTTCTCTCCTTGAACATTCCCTGGAGTGGGCTGAATGGGGAAAGATGATTCTGGAAGCCAAGGCAGTGGGCTCTTTAATAAGGAAGCTAGTTATTATGCCTGCATGATCTATTTGTTTAATTGATGGGAAATCAAGGGCTGAAAATCCGTTACCTTGGGATAAGGAAGCCTTTCGTGGTAATGACATTGCTTTCTTTGCCTTTGGCCAAGTTCTGGGCAAAGGCATGTCTTTCTTGTTCTTGGGGCAGGAGCTGGCAGTCATGCCAAGGCCTTTTGAGGCCTAGGATTTCACTCCTACACACATCAACTTGGTAGATGCCAGGCAACAAGTGTAGCATGGTGACACTTAAGAAACAAACAGACATGAAGGAAAACGCCCTTTGGCGGAGAAGAATGTGAACATGACCTGTTAGCAAAGTTGGTTTTATCAGAATTAGCCTAACCTGGCTGGCCCCTAATGGGAGCAGTTATTAGGACCAGGGATAGAGGCTTTCTGGAAAGAAGAGAGACAGAAGACTCTGTGAAGGTGTCTTTGTGTAGGCACAGAGGACACACCAAGGAAGGCTGATGGCCCTTGATGTGCCAATGCTGTGGCAAACATGGCTGCTTCTCAAAGGCCATTACGAAGCTTTTGTGTTGGAGAACTGTCATGTGCAGAAGAGAGAGGGTGCCACAGCCGTTCAGCAATCATGTACTGGACGGTTATAGTGCAGCACCTGGCTTTTGTCCTTATTTTATATGTGTTTTTAACCGTGAATCTGTGAGGTGTAGGAAATCTAGAAAATGCAGTCATATTAAACAATGAAAAAAATCACTTATGATTTTATAATTTAATGTCAT
This sequence comes from Microtus ochrogaster, assembly GCF_000317375.1. Lineage (NCBI taxonomy): Eukaryota > Metazoa > Chordata > Mammalia > Rodentia > Cricetidae > Microtus > Microtus ochrogaster. The sequence goes on from NC_022016.1 coordinate 69,190,050, forward strand.
TGCTATAGCTCATTTGAAAATGTAGTGGATAAAAGCCTGGGCTCTGGAACAATCTGACTGGCTCCACACCCCAGCATCTACCGTGGTAGCTTGAGTGAGTTCCTGGTGGGCCTATGAATCTTCATCTTCTCATGTGAATGGAAAGAGCAACGGAGTTGTCTTTGGAGCCATGTGAAGATTAAATATCACTAGGCATTTGGATCAGTGTCTGCTACATAGGACGCATCCCATAAGCTTGGGTTAGTGTAGTTATTATTTTATATTAATCGTAATTTCTGAGCTAACTGTAGTGGTGCTTGCCTATAACCTCAACGCTGGAGAGGTGGAACCTTCAGGAAGGAGTTCAAGGTCATCTTCAGCTATACACAGAGCCCAAGGACTTCCTGGAGTATGTGACATCCTGTCTCAAAAACACCAAAATATATAACACTTCCAAATTCTTTCTCTACTTGCCCAGTTTTTCTCTTATAAATATGCACATGGAATGTTTATATTTTCATTTTGTCCTTAGTCATAAGTATCTATAAGTATCTATATTCTTCTACAAGGCAATTTACTTGTTAATTATGTGTGTATAAATATATACGTATATGTGTAAGCTAATTATAATTACTGCACAACATTGTTGGGAATACTCAACCAATTCCTTTGCCATTAAAAATACATCATTTGGGACTGGAGAAATGTATCAGCAATTATGATCATTGACTGTTCTCCCAGAGGACCTGGGTTTGAGTCCCAGTACCTACATGATGGCTCACAACCATCTGTAACTACAATTCTGGGAATCTAATGTCCTCTGTTGACCACCATGGCACTGGGTACGCACATGACACCCCGTGGTGAATTGAATGAGAATTGTCCCTGTAAGTTTTCTTTTTATTATTATTTTTATTCACTGAGTCTTTGCAAGATACAGTACCAAATGGGAGGGAGAGTGTGCCTTCTTAGAGTCTTAAAGTCACTGCCTGCAGTCCAGGGCGCCCTTGACAGATGCACTGTATGAGCCATGGGAGGATGTGCGGGATGACAGTGTTCACGTTGGGCTGTGATGTCCTTGTCCATATTTTCCATCTCTTTCCTCAGCGCTTTTCAGTGTCTCGACTCAGGTACCACAGGTGGCCTTTTTCACACAGTGAAGCAGTTAGGCCCACCTGGACATCTTCCCAATGACTTGTGAATTGCCTCCAGTCCCCCTTGGAAAGGGGATGCCGACAAAGGAGCCGACAGTGAGCAGTTCAGTGGGGAGACAGATGCGCTCGCGGCAGTCAGCAGCGTTAGGAGAAACTAGTTGGGCAACCCATGCACTGGCCTCATAAAGGGAGGGCTAGGATGCTCTTCGAGATGCTAACAATCCCCAAGAAAACTCATTTCTGACATTTTTTTTGGGAATTACATGGGGCTGGTTAATAAGGAGGCAGGGTATGGTTCTGATATTTGCCTTCTGGGGGTTAGGTTCTAAAATGACAAAATGCCAGAAGAGTCTGCTTGGAGCCTGAAGCACAGACGGAGATGTTTCTCATTCTATGGTGCTCTCACACACTTTCAGTCCTGACCTTGACACCCTCTTAGATCCTCAGATCCCCCAAGGACCCTGGCCAGCACTGTTCCTACAGGTAGCATTTAAGGTGGACAATCTAGTGCGGAGGTTGGAAAACTTCCCTTAAAGGGCTGGTAAATGCTTAGGCTCTGGGGCCGTCATGTGTGACAACTCTTCAGCTCTGCCCGAGCAGCACAGAAGCAGCCACAGACCAGACATAAACACAAAGTCTTGTTCTGCTTTTGTTTCCTGTGCATTCCAGGCAAGTGATACACCTCTGAGCTACCTCTGCTGCCCTGTGTTCCAATAACATTTTATTTACTTCGAGACATTGGAAGTCAGCCTTTATGTAATTAGCATGAAGTATGTCTTTTGATATTCCCCCCCCCCCAACAGTTAAAACACAGGAAAGTCATTGAAATCTCACAGAGTATATAAAGACAGACAAGTGACAGGATTTGGCTCACAGGCTAGAATTCAGTCCTGCCAGAGTACAGCTATTTCTCTGTAAGATTTTGAAACGCTCTCCCTTTCTTTCCGCTAGCTGAGGCAAGAATACCCTTTGCAGAATCTTTACTTTTGATACCTAGTGTAGCTCACCAAGAAAAACTGGCACACCCACCCAAATGAGCCATTAGGGAAAAATCACACCGTGCTCCCCTTCTCCTTTTGTGTCATGGGTGTTATAAATGGCTCTGGAGAGTCATCCTGGCTCCTGCAGCATTTTTAACGAGCAGAGCAAGGGTAAGTTTTAGATGATCAAAGGCAGTCGCATCTTTTCATAGGCCTGTGCCTCCGTGTTCTGCTCCGGCATGAAGCTGAGAGTCAGCAAGATGTCTAGATAATCAACTTGATGTTCCTGCTGAGAAGTGCCATATCAGGAGGGTTTAGACAGAGTAGTTTGGAGCCTAAATGGGGGAGGGGGGATTTTATACTTCTCTAGTCTCAAAATATTTAACATGAAAACAGGATTCCACTTTTTATACACGCGTGTTCTTAAAGGGAGACCATCTGCCCTCTTTCAGATGTTTCGTGGTTTGCATGCGATGTTCCCCTAGGTCTCAGACATTTGAATAGTTGATCTTCAGTGGTTGACTGTTGGTGAAAGATCAGGAGGCGTGGCCTCGCCGGAGGAAGTATGTCACTGTGGGCAGACTTTGAGGTGCCCAACCACTCTTGCTGTTTGTAGTTAGCTCTCCTATTTCCTATTTTCAGTTTGAGTCTCACCATGGTGGACTCTTACCCTTTGGAACTATAAGCCCAGATAAACCGTTCCTTCTCTGAGTTGCCTTGGTCATCGTGGTTTTTATCACAGCAATAGAAAGTGAACTAACACAGTAGGAAGCAGAACACAAGAGAGCCTTCTTATGCTTGTAGCGCTAATCTTCACTGCTGTTAGACCAGGTTCCGGCATTTCGCTCCAGCTGCGGGGCAGAGGGGTCACCAGCGCTCAGGGTGCCCACACAATGCTTTAGTTTGGTTGGTGTCTTAGTTTGGGTTTTGATTGCTGGGAAAAGACACCATGACCACGGCAACTATATAAATGAAAACCTTTAACTGAGGGGACTTGCTTACAGTTTCAGAGGGTCAGTCCATTATCATCATGGCAGGGAGCTTGGTGGGGGGCAGATGTGGCGACGGAGCTGAGAGTCCTACATCTTGACTCAGAGGCAACAGGAAGTTGACTGACAGTTACATTGAGGGAAGCTCAAGCAAAAGAGGCCTCAACAAGGCCACACTTCCTAAGAGTGCCATCGTCATTGACCTGCCCGGTAAAATGCTCACAGTAGCACCGTGAGAAGATCAAGGAACAGTTAGTGGGGCTGGATACAAGGCAGAGCTGCTAAAATTCCTTCTCAGGGGGACAGAAGCAACACCCATTATCACCTCCTGAGGCCCCAGTAACAAACTGAAGCCTGATTGCTCCAAAGTTCACTGCAGAGAACCAAGGAGTTTATTGTGCTTCCTTACAGTGGGTAGGTGAGGGTTGTGAGTACTGGTCCCCCAGCAGTCACGCCTGGAAAACCTTTACTCATCAGGGATGAGAGCTTCTCTCTGGTTGTATAGATGGATCCTCTTCCCCTAGTCTTCCCTGCTTCTATACTCTCTTCCATACCCCAGGCAAAGGTGCTGTAACAGGTAGGAGGCTGAGTACTTAGGTGAGGGTCTCTTCCCAGACCCTCCAAGAGAGAATCTAAACAATCCACAAACTCAGCTGGGATGATCCTTTGGGATTAGGAGAAGTTGAACTCCCCCAAATGGTTATTTCTTGTCTGGGAGGAGAGTCTCTCTGTCTCTGTCTCTGTCTCT
>NC_022016.1:69194174-69223742 GCF_000317375.1 Microtus ochrogaster
CACACACACACACACACACACACACACACGGACCATCTTAACCACAGCTGGCAGAATCATGGATTGGTATGGGCCTGGGGCATAGTGTGATGTAGCTGGTTCTCATTTAGACTTTAGAACTGCACACATGGTTGTGAACGGCTGGCTCTTTTCGTTAACTGAGGCTGTCAATGCCTTCTTCTTGGAGACTCCAGCTCTCCTAGTGTAAGCATCTGTGTAGTAGGCCGGCCATGGGCTTGTGCCTATAATCCTAACATGTGAAAAACTGAGGCAGGATGATCGCTGTGAATTCTGGGTCTGCCCTGGATTGAGACCCTGCCTCACTGCCTCTCAGTAGGAATGATAGACAGTTTCCATCCGTGAGGGGCTGTACCACCATTAAAGGTTCAGTGCTGATGGGAAAGTCCAGGAAGTGGAGGACACGGTTGCATTCCTTCACGTGTCCATTTACGTATTCCCCAGCATGCCCTGTTCTCTGTGATTTCTGATTGGAAACAGATGCTTAATGATGCCTTGGGCACCCGAAGCTTTCGTGATCAAGATCAGAAAGTGGCAGTAAACACAGTTTTATAGACACATGCCAGTAGCATATAGGAGGATAGGAGGTACTTGAAATTAAAAACAGAAACTTTCTGACTAGGAAACACAAAGAAAATGACCTCGTTTTTTATCAGAGCTCAGTACAAATGATAAAATAAAATCATCTTCCTTGCATTGGCAGAGGCTAGGTTCCAAGTCCCCAGAGGATTCCTGGATCTCTAGATAGTCCTAGACTCTATGATGGCAAAGGATTCTACTAAGCACCCCGTGGTACAGGTGGTCCCTCAAAAAAGAAGTACTTGACCCAAACATCAGTAGTGCTGACGGGAGTTAGTCACAGGGGTACAATTTCCTGTAGTCACTAGGGAAGAGACACTGAAGTGTCTGATAAGTCACAGCAGAGGCAACTATGCAGTTCTCAGCCACGATGGAAGGATCTGTTGCTGGGAGGAATGGTATATAAGGGGCCTCTAGCAGTCAGGTCTACTGAAGGCCAGAGCAGGCCCCAGATCAACCAACCTAAAGTGCATGCTTTTTTTCTTTTTGTGGTCTCTCTGTGTCAATCCCAAACAATAGAATATAATACAGGCTATGTAGATACTTTAAAATTTTCAACTTTTCCAAACCAAGTATGATGGTGAACACCTGTACCCAGCTTTAGGAGGTTAAGGTGGGGAGGTAGCAAGCTGGAGGCTAGTCTGCTCTATATGACAACACTTTATTTCAAAAAAATAAGATGAAATGAAATGAAATACAATAAAATATAATTTTAGTATGTACATGGAAGTTTCTGTTCCACCTGGTCCCACAGCTGTTCAGTTCCAAAGAAACACAAAGGGGCTTATATTAACTACAAACTGGCTGATCTATTGCTCAGGCTTATTACTAACTAGCTCTTACAACTTAAATTAACCCATAACTCTTATCTATGTTTAGCCACATGACTTGGTACCTTTTCTCAGTTAGGCATTCTCATCTTGCTTCCTCTGCGTCTGGGTGGTGACTGACTCTCTGCCTTTCCTCTTCCCAGAATTCTCCTAGTCTGGTTGCCATGACTGTATTTCTTGCCAGGCTACTGGCCAATCAGCATTTTATTAAACCAACATGAGTGACAAATCTTTACAGGGTGCAAGAGCATTATCCCACAACATTATTATTCACATTAAAAAGAGACGGGCAAAATTAGATATTTAGTTAAATATTTTCTAAAATGGAATTATTTCCAAATGTAATCAGTGTAAAAATATGGAGGTGCTTTATTATTTTTTGTGCCAAGTTTTTGGAATTTGCTGTGTATTCTTATTAGAACAACTCAACATGACCAGTTGTCTTTCAAGCGCTCAATTGATACCTATGGAATGCAGCCATGGTATTGGGCAGTGTAACTCTGGAGGTCCCTGTTCCTAAGACTCCATGTATGACAACTTGCCTTGTATTCTCTGGGGCCCAGCAGCATTGCTAAACCTCGGAAATCCTGAGAGGCGTACGTAATTGCTGGGACAGTCCCAGCCTCTTAGAGACGATGCATGTGTTATAGTTTGAGGAGAGGCTGGGGTTCAGTGTTGTCTTAAGCTAACCTTCTGCTTCTCCTTCTCAGGTGCCTCCTCTCCAGACATGGAGCCCAGCTACGGGGGAGGCCTTTTTGACATGGTAAAAGGCGGTGCCGGGAGGCTGTTCAGTAATCTGAAGGACAATTTGAAGGACACCCTCAAAGACACATCCTCTCGAGTCATCCAGTCTGTTAGCAGGTGAGGCTGGTGGCACCTGGGCTCCCCAAGGGATCTGGCTGTGTGCCAGCTGTTTACCGGACTCACATAGTGCCAACTCAGTGACATAATCGCCAACGCTGACCAACAGGGAAATGGCACTGGAATCATAATGCTAAGTCCCTTTGAGGCTACAAGCCCAGTCTGTGGGACTCAGCTCATTGGTACGCTGGCATGGGATGGTCGCCATCTTTAGCTTTACAAATGTGGGGGGTTCTAATACAATATCTGTGTTTATAAACGATGTGGCGTAAGGCACGGTAATCAACTCTCTGAGAGGATTTGTCTGAGTGGCTTGGGGGTTAGATAGGTCGTGCACAGGCAGTCTGTGGATGGGAACTGAAGCAGAACTTTAGAAGCCTGCTGGTCCCTCAACGTTTACTTAGCATAGGAAGTTAATTTCTCTTCCCCTATATGAAAATTCTTATATAAATAATGTAGCAGTTTTTATATTCTTAAGAATTAAAAATTTATTTGCTTATTTTTGGTTACAATATTCAGTTTTGAATCGGAAATCAAATGCCAAATCCAATATATTGATTGGCATTTTAATCTTGCTTCAAAGGCAAACTTTCTTGTTTCTTCTTCTTCTTTTTTCCTTTTATTGTTTATTATTTTTTTTTAGTTGTTGAAAAAAAATTTTCAGCCTCCTCCCTGTTTCCCATTTCCCTCCCCCTCCTCCTACACCTCTCCCCCTCTCCCCCTTCCCCCCACTCCATTCCCCCTCCCTCTCGAGAATGAAGAGCAGTCTAGATTCCCTGCCCTGTTCCTTCTGTTGTTTATCTAAGACGTTGGTAGGAGAGAAGAGGACTTTCGTTTTTTCTCAGCTTCTTCTTTCTCTCCCCTTAGCAGTTCACAATTAGGAAAGAGAGTTCCAGGGGGTCAGACACTTTGGGACTTTTTTCCCTAAAGGGAAGACAGAGCAGTTTTATTCTAAGATTGACCCTGTACATCAAGGAGCATGTGTAGGGTGGCAGCAAGCACAGGTGGATGGTGTAGCTGGAGGGTGTGGGCTGCCTTCTCTCATCGATGCCTCCTTGGTAGAGGGAAGAGATTGCAGAGAGTTAAAAATATGCCTACTGGACGCAAGTGCTCCAGTGCCTGATGTTTAGATGGAGAGAGAAATTGTCATGTTAGATTGCTATAATGAGTGCCCCCTCCTGTCTTACTTTTAGCTACACAAAGGGAGACCTAGACTTCACTTATGTCACCTCCAGAATTATCGGTAAGTGTCTCGTGTTTATCAGCTGCTCTTCAGTGCCCCCCCGCCCCCCGGCAGCAGATCGTTTGAACCTGTTCTCTCTGTGTGTGACCTCTCCTAGTGATGTCCTTTCCTCTGGACAACGTTGACATAGGATTCAGGAATCAGGTGGATGACATCCGGAGCTTTTTGGATTCCAGACATCTTGACCATTACACAGTATACAACCTGTCACCCAAGTCATACCGAACTGCCAAGTTTCACAGTCGGGTAAGGAATTTTCACCCTGGGGAAGGGTTCTTGAGGACACTGTAGCATCACTATTTCTATGGTTGGGGGTCTTGAACTTGCTGAGATCCTGTTGTTTCTGTCTCTCAAGTTCTGATATTATATATATTATATTTATGCTTGCCCTTCCACATCTCATCTTGGTAATACAATTTCAAACATTCATAATGGAGAGATCAGCTACCAACATTTATAAAGTATTTACATGGCATGCAGAAGTTTACATGTGACGCCATACACAGCAGAATGAAAAGGCCCAGAGAGATGAGAGGTCTTTTCCCCAAACCACAGAGCTAGCAAGTGGCTTTCTGCTTCTGGTTTTGATCATCAGCCTGGGCTAACAGCTGACTTGGAAAAAGCTAGATTATCTTTTCAATTTTAACTAGCCTTTAAAAAAAGCTTTTTGAACAAGGTAAAGGAATATTCTTAGTTTCTGACTAGGCAGGGCATGGTGGGAGCCTGCTTGGGTTTAAATCTGATATCATGTCTGATACTTTTGGCTTCTGAGTTCTTGATTGACTTACCGAAATAAGGCGTTGGTGCTCTCTGTCTGTCTATTTGCCTGCCTGTCTGTCTGTTTCTCTTATCTTCAAATATTTGTGGCTTATCGTTTAGATATGGTTAGTTCTATAACTTCATCTGGATCTGTTAAAAATAGGAGTGGCTTTTTTTGCATAGACATTTAGGAAGAGATGGCTTAGTGGGTAATGATGCTTGTTAGCTGCCAAACTTGATGAGCTAAACTCAGTACCTGGGACCCACAGAAGAAGGGAACTGACTTTCACAAATGTCCTCTGACTTTTACACATGTGCCAAGGCATAGATGTGGGCACACACATACACAAAATAAACGAGTAAATGTTAAAAAAAAAAAGTGAACTTTGATTTCGGGTATGCAAAGTAATGGACCCTCACTTTTATGCTAGACCACGTTTTTGCTTAAGGCTCTGGTCACTCTTGACAGTCTCTGGGTTTAGTTTCCACATCCGTCCAACACACAAAAGCCTTGCTCCATGGGCTCTCCCAAATCTTCCCTACCGATCAACAAGACAGGAAAGTTTGCTAAGGATCTTTTCGACTTGATCTTAGAACACTCTTGAACCTCAGTGTGCATCAGAACTGCTCAGAGGGCTTCTGCTTCAGGCAGATGGGGGTGGGGCAAGGAGTCTGCATTTCTCACTACTTCTGGGACTCTTCTCCTACCCTTGCTGTCCTGGGCACTTGTCCTTGCTGTGGGGATCTCTCTTTGAGAAGCACTCACAAGGCTGTTTTGAAGCTGGTATGACCTGTAGTCTGAGCACTCTGGAGGCAGAGGCAGGAGGAGAACAAATTCACAGCTAACCTGGGCTACACATCAGGTTCAAGGATAGCCTGGGCTAAATAAATAGCAAGGCCTTATCTCAGACAGTCAGACAGACAGGCATGCAGGCAAGCAGAAACAGACAGATAAACAAATAAAAACCATCTCGAAGTGGTTGGATTGAAATTGCCACTCTGTGATAAGAGTTTTGTGTGCAATTCTTTAAAATCTATCACAATAAACTAACCTTCCAATTGTTATTTCCTCTATTATATAATTCTAAGCAAGTGAACTTCAAACATTGATGGACCCCGATGTTCTAATGGAACACAACTGTCTTTTTTGTTTATCGAGGCAGGGTTCTTGCTACATAGCCCAGACTGGTCTGGAATTTTCATTCTTCCTTCTTTAGCTCTCGGGTGCTAGGATTGCAAGTGTGCAGCACTACGCTTAAGTATTTGAAGCTGAGTTGTTTTTTCTTTCTCATTTTGGAGACTAAGTGAATGCCATTATTTTCACAACTGAAGGACAATGGAATATTCTGAACAGTATTTCATAGAAATTTCATTTGCTTTTGATATATTTGTGACAGCCTCGGTTTTCTACTGAAAGAAGTAAATTTGTAAGATTGGCACAGAAGCTTTTATATACGTAAAGATATCTTGAGTATCATTTTTTCAAAAGCTCCCTCCTCTCTCTGGTAGTGTGTGTGTGTGTGTGTGTGTGTGTGTGTGTGTGTGTGTGTGTGCAGGAACACATGGAAACCAGAGGCTGACATCAGGGCATCTTCTCTAATTAATTCTCTTTCTTAGTTCTTGCCACATGGTCTTTCACTGGACACTGAGCTTGCGGTCTCAGCTAGACTGGCTGGCCAGTGAGACCTCGAGATCTGTCATGCCCTCTCCTCAGTGCTGGGGTTATAGATGTTCTCATTCTTGCATGAGAAACACTTTCCCTGCTGAGCCCTATAAAGGTATTTATAAATAAAGTCACCTAATAGTGTAGTTCAAGCTCTCGCTACTGGTCTTAATTGGCAGAAGGGAGCAGGGATTACATACTGAACATCTACCTTGGGTTGCTTTCACGTGCCCTGAGAGAGGAGGACCTTGTTTATTTAATTTGAACTACAGAACAGCGCCCAGCATGGCTAATAAATGTTTCCTAAAATAACAAACATGCCAAGAATTATTAAACATTGGAGCTATAATAGAAATATTTGGTTCTTGCTGTCAAAGCACTTAAGCCTGGTTGGAAAGAGAATGCAGGGCGTTCTAAAGGCGAATGTGAATAACTGTGGATCCCGTGGAGATGCTCAGTGCTGGGAGGCAGGCATGCAGCCGGTCCCAGAGTGGGACGCACAGCGGACGTGGAAGAAGTGGTGTCGTTTCTCTTCTAAGCAGGGGTAGAATGTGTCTTCGAAGCCTTGTCATGAGGGCTTTGCTTCTCTAGCTTCGTCACGCACTGCCCTTCATTACTAGAGTCTGTGTGCTACTCAAGGGTGCACAAGTGATGTACACACACTTACACACTCACACACTCTCACCACTCACAGTGCACTCGCGCACAGTACTTTTGCATGGACTATGCCTTTTCCCTAAAAGCCGCCTGAGCTACAGCCCCCACCCTTTCCTTTGCTGGTCTTTCTTTACTAAGGGGAGAGGTCACACACCCCGGGCTTTTACACTTCATTCCCATACCGAGGATGGCACAGCATCTATAAACCTTCCCGAGAGTCCCAGCAGAGTTGGTCAGAAGGGAACAGGACCTGCTGGCCTATGTCTCTCTGTCCTTAGTTACGGGAAGATGGTCCCCAGATCTGCGTTTTCCCCTCAGCCCTATCTTTTTGGTTCATCTCTTTCCAAAGCCATTGCTCATCTCTCCCAGCACTGACTCTGTGAGTTGATTGGCAGCTCATTGATACATGCTTAGATAATCTGACTCCGTAGTTCCTATCCTCCAGGCAGTGAGGACTAGAGCCATGCTTTCCTGTTTCCAGTTTAGTGAAGGGCTAGGTCTGCCCCTTAACCTCATTTTAATAAATGTAGGTATATTTTTCCATAAAGCGTCATCGGAAATGACATGCTGCAGGACTAATGTTACTCACAGACTCATAGACTCTAGCTCTGCCTGTGTGAAGCCTGAACTCGGTCACATCCCCTTTGATTACGTGGTTGAATTTTGGGGTAGAGGTCACGGTGGTGGAGACAGGGGGTAGCAGAAAAATTTTTAACTTTTCTGAGGGTTTTTTCCTCCTGTGGTTTGGTGAACTTCCATGGTTTTAAGCATTATAAAGGGAAAATCATATGAGAAAATCACATGACAGTTTTATAGTATTTTCAGATGTGGCAGGATGCAGTTACATAAGAAAGGAATTTTGTAGTCTCAAGTTAGTAAAGGGGCTTACACAAAACTAATATTGGCAAATAAACTTATAATGAAATCAAGGCATGAGAATGCTCATTCAGGATTATCAAATAGGTACAATCTTTTTATTATGATTTATAGAAAATATCTACCCTTGGGGATTAAAAGTATCAATGCTGTTGATGATATTTGAAGAAGCATAAGATGAATGGGCCAAGCCAAATACTCTTCTTGAAAATTATTTCCTTTGTTATGTTTATTCATATACCTGTGCGGGTTTTTATATAACATGTGTGTAGGTGCCTGTAGAAGCCAAAAGATGGCATCAGATCCCCTGGAACTGGAGATCCAAATGGCTATGAGCTGCCCAAAGTATGTGCTGGGAACTCAACCTGAGTCACTTGGAAGAGCAGTATATGCTGTTATGTTGAGCCAGTTCTAGCCCTGAGACGAATATTCTTAACCTGAATGACAAACACTAATAGAGATGCTGTATCTTTAGATCAGTTGGTGGGCTATGGAGAGCTTCAACCCCGTGCTTGCACTTTAAAAACATTACGGGAAAAATGTATATAGTAATGATGCCATTTTAACCACTTGAAGTAATCCAGTTTCACTAATGGCACTCAGCAATGTTGTATAACCATCACTGCTATCTAGATCTAAACCCTTTTTATTATCCCCATTGTTAACATTGTACCCATCTCCCTTCTCTCTCCCTTCTTCCCTCTCTCTCTCTCTCTCTCTCTCTCTCTCTCTCTCTCTCTCTCTCTCTCTTGGTCTCTCCCTTCCTCTCCCCTCCCTCCTGTTCTCTTTCAGCATATGTGTGTGTGTGTGTGTGTGTGTGTGTGTGTGTGTGTCTGGGTGTCTGTGCAGGTTTGTAGCTAGGCCCTTTAATATTAAGAATCTTTGCATCACTCATTTCTTGCCAATATTGTTGGAAAAACTAAAAATCTGGATGAATAAGGATCAGGTCTAACCTTGCCCAGTGTTAAGAAGTTCTAAGAATGCCATTCAGTGCTGCCCAGGCCCACCCTTCTCTGTCCACCTATGAAGGATGGTAACGGGTTAGTGGTTAGTAATAGTAGTTAGACTGTCCTGTTATTAGTGTATCAACCGGAAACCAGTTGGTACTTTTATACTCTTTGTTCATGTATGTTATTTCCAAATCCTGTAGGATTTATGTTTTGCCTTTGAAAACAGTTCAGTTTTTGGAAGATGTATTAATGACTTGGATTTTTACAGGGCCCTTGACTGGAAGTCAGGGTCTTCCCTCCTTCCTTCTAGAGTCCACTGAAGATGTCCCTGCTGTGGAGAGAACTTATCACTTTCTCTCTTTGACTTCATACATAAGTGTCTGAACAGGAAACAGGAAGGTAGAAACAGATCTCTGGACTGGGGGCCAGAGGCTCACAAAGTGCAATTGCACAACCTTCAGTGAACTGAATGTCTCCCCTTAGGGAAAGGGCAGCTACCGCCTTACAAATGCATTATGAAGCTACTGCTGATAACGATAGGCAGAGCATCACAGTGGAATTTATTGTATTTATTTGGATGAAATTCTATATTATACACAAATTATAAGCTTTAAAAATTACCTTAGACTCATGTCTCAATTGTTCATTTTACCAAACAAGACCTTCCACGGCTACTTGGACTCAGTTCTTTCATGTATAAAATGATTACAATAGCCAAGTGTTGTAGTGCTTGCCTTTAATCCTAGCATTTGGGGTGGCAGAGTCAAGTAGATCTCTGTGAGTTTGAGGCCAGCCTGTCTAGTTCCAGAGATAGTTCCAGGACAGTTAGGGCTACAGAGAGAAACCCTGTCTCGAAACCGTCCCCTGTAAAAGGGTGATTATGACAATAACAGCACCCATCTCACAAGTACCCTCCTGTAGTGGTATTTGCTCTGCCCATCACCTTGGGCTGTCTGGCCCGAGAGAGGCAAGGTGATGCTTCTTGTCTGCAGACATGACCTCTTAAAAGGGAAGAAAGGGACAGTCGTTCACTCTCTCCTGTGGTGGTCAGAGATGGGGCAGCTGGTTCCATTCACCCCTGAGCAAAACGAAAGACCATGCTGGCTGTTTACCTTGTTGTGTACCCCTGAGTGTATCCTGATAAAACCTTGATACCCCTTTAAATGGGCGCTCATGGTTTTGCCTGTACCCCTTCCTTCCTCCTTCCCTCCATCCACCCATTTCCTCCTCCTTCCTCTTCCTCTCTTTATAGCGTTGGGGCTCAAACCTTGGGCCTCATGTATGGAAATCAAACATTCTACCAACCGAACACCATCCCTAACCTGCACAGTCTTTTACCATGTGCTTGTTATAAGAAATAAATTTGATGAGGAGTGCCTGACCTGGAGTAAGTACCCCATAAGTGGTGGCCAAGATTGACGCTGGCAATAGTAGAATTTCATGACTGGTGACTGAAATACTCCTGTCTTCCATTAATGATGAACTAATGAGGAAACACCAGATAGGGTGAGCCAGTCTGTCGCTCCGCTTCACTCTTGGCTCTTGTGCTTAGCACACCATTTAGCTCAAGATGGGCGTCACCTAGCTCCAGCCCTTCAGCTGTCTTGGCCTCTTCTTCTAGTATCACAGTGGGCTTGTAGCTGACATGGTACTCTCTGATGCTCAGTGACCCCAGGAGTGTTCAGGGAGGCTGAAGATGGTGTAATGAAGTGCCATGCAGTCTAGGATCAGACTTATTGCATTGAGTGTGAACTAGAGAATCACAGAAAAACTGGCACTGATCAAATCCCTAATTTGGAGGGGAGGTGTTTCTGTCTTAATGTTTTTCCTCCTTTAGACAGAGAACATGTTTCTTTAAAAAAAATGTAATTATGTGTTTGCCTAGTGCTATGTAATTATATATCAAGTAAAGATATAATTACGGAGCACATTAAATTAATATTATTTGCTTGATTGATTTAATGATTCTAGAGCTGTTGGCCTATTGTGCTAAGAACAGTTTAGCCAGCTTTTAGCTGAGATTCACTTCAGGTATTGACAGGTGATGTGTGGGTGGTTAGTGTACAGTTTTTAAAAGCTTTAAAAATACTGCCTCGGGGAAAAGAAATCTTGTATTTTCACTCTGTTGTAGTCTAAAAAAAAAAAACCCCAACAAATTTGATCCACCTGTTCATTCTCAAGATATTCATGTAGGGACTGGAGAGGTGGCTCAGTGTTTAAGAGCATTTGCTGGTTTTGTAGAGGAGTTCATTTTCAGCACCCAGGTGGGACAGCTCACAACCTCTTCCAGCCCCAGCTTCAGGGGATCTTACGCCCTCTTTTGGCCCCTGTGTGTACCCGCACACGTGTGCACACAGTATAAATGAAAATGGGATAAATCCTTTAAAAATGATATTAGACAAATTCTATTACAAAAAAAAAAGAGACTGCCAAGTAGGACTTATTCCTTTAGTTTTTATCCATCCATCCCCTCAGCAGCAACCCACCCGAGACACAGACACCGGCAGTGAGGTACCAAGAGGAGAAGTCATGCTTTCTCTTTTCACGGAACTCAGAAGCTAGGGAGGGAGACAGAACAGTCGGTTCAATACAGCTGACAATAAACTTTCCCTCATCCCCACAATGATCCTCACATACCCAACACCCACGAGAAAATGAAAGCCTGAGATGGTCAGCACAGGTGGTCAAGGGTAACAACAACAAGAAAATCCATCCTGAATCTGCAACTATGCTGTTCTACTAATACAAACTGGAACAGATGGACACAGGCCAGGATATAGACACAACCGTGACTGTCCTAGCTGTGAGGGTCAGAGATAAGAGGACACTGAACTTGGGCTTTGAATGGGGTACGAAAGTTTTCCAAGGATGAGAACGCCACAGACAGGAAACAGGATCGGCAGGCCTGTGTTTTATAATCCCCCTGGCAACAACATTTATTCTTCCAATTTTTCAACTGTTTCATTTGGTAAGTCATTTCTATTCCTTGAGAAGTCATCAGCGGGGAGCCCTTGGGAAGTAAACAGTGGGCCAGAGAGCTCTGACCTGTGTTGGTTAGAAGGGGTTAGCCATTGTGGAGTTTAAGCTGACAGACCTGAGCTGGCATCTCCTGGACCTTAGGGTAGTTATGTGAAGTGTTTCACACACTTGGTTTAACATGTCATATCTGTTATTGCCAAGGGTGTAGAAAAATGGTTAACCTGGAAGCTCCTCTTCACCCATGATAATTGTATAGCAAAAGGGCTACAGATCAACAAAAAAGAGCAGACTGTCTGGGCAGACCAGAAAGGCAATTCCTACTTTTGTTTCTTAAGGTCAGCATGCACAGATAATTTCTCATTTGTATTTTTATTATTATTATCTGGTGATCAGGAAAGGGCCAGCCAGCGAGATTTCTCCCACCTCCCTTCCCAGTGTCAAGCACAGGGAGCTGGAAGTGTCTGAGTTTTCTTAGGCCAGTTTTTTTCTACGCCACGTTGCATACCTTGTTGATTCCATCCCTCTGTCTGGCCACTCCAAGTCACAAGCATGGGTGTCCCCCTTGCCACCTCTCTTAGGTGCACTCCTGTGCACAGCCACTGCAGCTGCATGAGCACTTACTGAGACTGTCTCCTGAGTTGCTGAGGTGTGTTTGTACCCGACTGCCACTGAGCTAAGCCACCACCACCCCTTCCTTCACCTTCCCACCATCTTACTGACCCCTTAATGATTCTTTTGCCTCCTTCTGTTGGAAAATGCAGATCCCAGAGGAAGTCTTTTCAAATAGCCTTCTCTCCCTCCTCCTCCTCCTGGTGTGAATGTAGGTGCGTGCACATGGATGTGTGCAGTCTGAAGCTGAGACACTGGGTATCTAGCTAGATAGACCTCCACTTTATTTCTCGGCAGAGGCTCTCTTGATAGACCTGAAGCTCATAGCTAGCTGGCCCAGGGGTTTTGTGGGCTCTGGGGATAAGATCCAGTTCTGGTCTTCATTCTTGCCTGCAAACCCTTTATCAACTGAGCCATCCCCCTAATCCTCTTCTTTAGGCCTCCTGTGGTCTGCCCTTCACCCACACTCCTACCTCACAGGCTCAGTGTTTTCAGTCTGATCCCAGAGCTTTGCATCGGCAATGGCTTGGTAAAATAATAATGATTGCTGACCTTTATTGACCAACTTGTGTGTGTCAGCAACAGACTAAGCCCCGGCAGTTGATTCTCCTGCAATACCGACAGCTGTGGTCCCATCCACCACATTGTATGAGGACAGAAAGGGTTAAAGATGTAAAATTTCCCCAAGCCCAAACTTCTTAATATTAGATGGACTAGTGAATATATGCAGTCAGTCAGGGCACATGCCCTGCATGGTGAGGCAGTTGGTCATCTAGCCTGGGCTGCTGAAGCTAATGGATAATGCTCAAAAGGCCTGGGCTTAACAGTGTGACTGCAGACGACTCACCTCTGAGAGTCAATTTTCCCATCGATAAAGTTGTCATCTAATCAATACATGTCTTCTTTGTTCTCCAGACTAGGCCACGCAGCATCAAGGCAGGACTCTACCACATCCAACATGTATGTTAAATGAAGATAGGACATAGTTCCCCTGCGGAGAAAACTAAGACACATAAGCCACCCTGGCTCACTCTGTAGGACTTTTCATGTTATGAGGAGAGCTCAGATGACCGTAGAGACCACAGGATCTAAGAGCAACATCTAGAAGAAGGATACTGGAAACTGAATTCTGTGCCACCAAAGGCAAAAAAAAAAAAAAATCAGAGTGCTAGCATAAATTGCCTAGTTGACTCAAAATGTACTTCTAAATGTGTTTTAATATCTTTAGTGAAAGAGAGTTATTTAGTTAAAACAAAACCAAAAACTAGTGTATTAAGTCAGGTTAGCCCTCCTGTAATCCTATTACTCAGAAGGCTGAGGCAGGAGGGTGATGGATGGATTCAAGGTCAGCTGGGCTATGTACTTGAGACCCTGGATTATAAAAATGACTGTGTGATACTTCTCTTTGTGCATTTAGATCCTTTTTCCAACTCTGTCTGCATCGCAAGATGCCACAATGCGACTTCCAGTGGTATAACCCATGACTGTGGAGATCCTAACAAATCATTGCATTAAGCCTGTTGTTCTGCATTTAGACCCTGTCTCGTATATGGAGAAAGGACAGGATGCTGCTTCCAGATGTTGTGTGTGATGTGTGTTTATGGAGACGGGAAAATTCATTTCCTTCCTCCATTTCTTCAGGTCTCAGAATGCAGCTGGCCCATCAGGCAGGCCCCAAGTCTACACAACTTGTTTGCTGTGTGTCGGAATATGTACAACTGGCTACTACAGAATCCCAAAAATGTCTGCGTTGTCCACTGCTTGGTGAGTATTCTTTGGTCCTTCTGCCTGGTGAGGCTTTGGTGAATATGGGCAGCTGTATCCAGAAGGGCAACCTCTGAGCTCAACAGCATTTACTGAGCCTCTGTTTAGAGGTAGAGCAATGCCAGGCAGGTAAAAAATGAGGGGAGGGAAGAAATGATGTATTACTTTGAAAGCCTATTTTCTTATTTGTGGCCCTTTCCCTAACCCCCTAAAGGTAAAACAATTGAGGGAAGAATCTATTATTCTTGATGGTGCCCTATTTTGTTTTGAGATGAATTCCGATTGAGTAGTCCAGGCAGGTCCTGAATTTGTGGCAATCCTCCCTCCTCTCAGTTTCCCAAGTGATGGGATTACGGGTGTTTGCCACAGAACCTGACTTTATTCTTGGCTTGATGTTTAAGAGAGAAAGTGAGAGAGGTCTGAGTTCACAGCATACATAATGCAGGGGTTCTAAACTGTTCTGAGTATCTTAAAAGAGGTAGGAAAAGAGTTGTGGATACACAGGTTAAAAAAATGCACTGAGCTTTGTATGGATATGATGGATATAAACAGTTTCAATTTTCTCAACAAGTTGTGTTAAAATAAAAATAAGAGAAATTGACATTTATATGCCCTTGTGAGTAGTTTCATGGACCAGCTGCATTTCCAAATAATTCCCAAAGGGATTGTTGGCTTGGGTTTTCTCCAGTTCCTTTCCCCAGTCCTTCCTGTCAAGCTTCTTAACAGTTTCTTAAAACTCAACTTCCTGCAAAACCTTTCTAATTCTTGGGTGATTTTCACAGCACAGACATTCCCACTGTGCAGCTAAACATCACCTGTGGCATTTAACACAGCATCACCCCAGGCTGTTCCCTGCCCACTTCCCACTGGTCTGTCCTCTTGCGGGAAGAAACTTTCTCTCAACTTTGCCACAGAAGATCTGAGCAAGTGGCTGTGTCTATGAACAGAGTGAGCCTGGGCATAAACCCTGGAAATAGTCTATTCCTCTTGCAAACATCCATCCATTTGTAGCGATGCTGTTTGTTGTTTTGTTTTGCTGAGGCTACTGGATGACTTTCACCTCTGTGGGAGCCAGCTGGCTGAAAAAGAGAAGCCAGTTGAAGAACCTTTTTATATTTCTGTTTCAACTCCCCAGTCCTTGGCAAGCGATACAAAACGCTCTGTTTTCTGTAAGCATTTAATGTCTGAGGCCACAGGGCTTAGCTTTTAGAGCCACAATGGATCACTCAAAGAACAGGTTGCTTTTAGGGCCTAGGCAGTCTTAAGTGCAGTGGGGATTTTCACTTACATTTTTTTCTAAAAGTTTAAGAGAGGCTAGAGGCTCCCCTGCTCTCATAATGCAATCACAACGAATTAAAAATCCAAGACTTTGTGGATTCATCTGGGGATTTGATTGCCATGGTCATTACAGTGACCAAAATAAAGGGACCTGACATGCAGTATGAGACGTTACAATGGTGAGCACACTTCTCATGAACTGTTGGTCACCCTAAGCCACCCTTGTGCAGTCCCTGGCTTCCTGTAACCATGTACAAGTTCAAGAAAACCATTAAAGAGGGTGAGAGAAGTGTCTTAATGATTAAGAGTCCCTGCTTTTCTTACCAAGGACCCAAGTTCAGTTCCCAGAACCCATGTCTAGTGGCTCACATGGCTTGTAACTATAGCTCCGGTGATCCAATGCCCTCTTCTGATCTCAGGTATCAGGCATGCATGTTGTACACAAACATATTCAGACAAAACAACCATACACATAAAAAAAATTAGAAAAAAAGATGACATGAAACGGGGCTGGAGAGATGGCTCAGTGGATACCTTATCTAAGGTGGAGTTGGATGCAACTTCAGGCTCTAAGCATCCGACCTGTGTGATCATGGTAAAGCCTCATGAAGAGTGTCAGGGGCCTATGATGAGTGCCTGGAGGAGGTACAGGCTGGCTGCCACCCTTGTGAAAGGCTTGGGCAGCAGTCTGGCACCTGTTTCAGAAGCCACTGGCTTGTTATAGATAGCTATAGTGTTCAGAACTCCTGACTCTCTGAGGCATAGATTCTTCTCTGGGCAGCATCAACAGCTGTTCTTGGAGGCAGAGCCATCATCTTTTCAGTCAGTGCCATTAGTATCATTTCTGGCTGAGCTTAAATGAAGATAGTTTGACCAGAGCTCATTCTATGCCTTGCTGTCTGGGCACCAAAGACTGACATGTTAGGTATGTCCAGAGGTGTGCATTCCAAATGTTAACGTCTTTTAGGAAGGAATTCCAAAAGAAGAAGAATGGCAGGGATTGAGCTGGCTTTAATCCGGACTCAGAAGGGCTGATGGACTGGAAAGGCATGTCAGATACGTGAAGGACTGCCTGAGCAAAAGGAGTGGGCTTCTCCCTTCATGGAGGGAAGCATAAAAAAGGTGTTGACTAGAAGTTGTAGAGGAAAAGTCTGGAGTGGTGGCCCACATCTTTAAGTGCTAGCACTTGGTGGGCAGAGGCAAGCAGATCTCTGAGTTGAGGCTAACCTCTTCTGTTTACCAGGGGCTCCAGTGAAGGCTACATGGTGAGACTGCCTGATAAACAAACAAACAAACAAACAAACAAACAAAAGATGTGGAGGCGCAGACTTCAACTCAGCACCCATAATAGGAAACAGTTTGTAAACTGATGTGAGCCACTTCAAATAGAAGCAATTTCCCTTTTACTTGTTCTAGGAGAGGCTTAGTTTTCTTCCATCGCCGGGTTGCCGGATGTTGTCACAAGGCGATCATAGATTGGGTGACTTAAGTGGTAGAGATTTCGTTTCTCACAGAGAATATGGAGGTTGTAAGCTGAGCTCAGGCTGTTTGTAGATCTAGCAGGTCTGCTTCCTTCCAAGGGGGCACGCACATAGGCGTCCTCTCCCAGGAAGGGAGGGGACAGAGAAAGAGAAAGAATCCATAAGGGCCTGTTGCTCATGACCTAACTATACCAGAACCCCAGCCTCCAGTTCCGGTGCCCTTACATGAGGGATTAATATTTCAATACATGAATTTCAGGGGGAAACAGTCAGTTTATAATACATCGATTTGTACAATGAATGAAGTTTTTTGTATTAGTGAACATACAGTATGAGTGGGGTACATACATAGCACCTTCCAAAGGTGGCATCTAACTTGAGGCTCTTTACTTCTACTTACTTGCTTACTATTCATGACAGTGCCTCTAGTCCAGAGTTGGTCTAGGTCTCAGAAAGTATATGCAAGTGGAGTTTATTTTGCTGAGCCTCTTGGTGAACATTGCATCAGTTTTATCCTGAGAAAAGTCTTTCCTTGCTGCTGTCTGATTTCACAGCAGGGCCAGATTTTTGGTCTTGAGCAATTCTGAAGTGAAAGGCACCGATAGTTAGGAGGTGCCTCTGTTTTCTCTCTTCTCTGCGAGCGGGCTTTTCCCAGATTTGATGTTTCTGACGAGTCTGTGGGTCTTCCTTGACAGGATGGACGGGCCGCGTCATCAATTCTGGTTGGTGCTATGTTCATTTTCTGCAATCTCTACTCTACTCCTGGCCCCGCTGTTCGATTGCTCTATGCAAAACGACCAGGAATTGGACTGTCTCCGTCCCATAGGAGGTACAGAGACGGAGGTGCAGGGTGTGGTGCCTGGTACTGCGGGAGGCTGGCCCCATGGGAGCTCTCTTTCAATCTTTTTCTAATTGATCTGGTGTTATCCTGAACAATGATGACAGTTAAGATGGGTAAGAATTTTAAGTTTTCATGCAGGTTCATGAAAGTCTGTGATTTTGAAACTGAAAGGGAACTTTTAAAAATGCCAATGTTTACTGAATGAAAAAAGGAAATAGAAAAGGAAGGTCCTGACTGCTTCTTGGTAGGGCAGAGGAGAAAGTTTATTGTAGAGAAAAGGAAGAGCGCAGCCAGAGGCAGGGACATCTGGGAGAATCCAGAGCGGACATAGCCAGACTGAGCTGGGCCATGTGGGGAAAGGGGGAGGAGTATGGAGAGAGGAGAGAGAGGAACTGGGAGCAGCAGTCAAGAGGGCAGAGGTACAAAAAGGGGGAGGGGGTAACCAAAATGTCTGGAGCCCCTGGGCTGGAGGGTTCAGGGGGTAGAGGGTGGGGTATGCCAGTTATATTTTGTAACAGGTAGGGACTGAGGGATCCTGGGAGAACCTGGTGGCCAGGTCTGCTTGGATATGTTACATAGGCACCTCAGCTGTTTTTCCTAGGATTTGAGACTTAACATTCTGCTTTGCTCCTTTAAGAGGAGAGGAAGCATGAGAGAGAATGACAAAAAGGCTGTGCTAGGCACCAGTCTAAAAATACCCACTGGACATAGCTCGAACGTTCTCTCCAGTCCCAGCGCCCAGCACCTTCCTGTTTGTGCTTTAGGTCTTCATTGAGATACACTGGTGATCACTGTGTGTAAATGCATCAATACAGAGAGAGTATGTGCTTTAGAGCTTGATTTTTCTCCTGACTGAGATGTGGGGATGTAATAAATAGATCTAGGATATACTAGATAATGTACAAATGACTTTAAAGAAACCCCTTCTTTAGATAGCTGGTTTATTGCCTTCCCTAGAGTTGGCATTAGTTTCTCTGTTCTTACTTAAATTTTATCTTCTCACTTCTTTGGATAAAATTCCTGATAATAAATTCTAAAGCTTATCTAAATCTGCCTCTTGCTGACATGCTTAATCTGCTAGATATAACACAAATATATGTCCAAATATTGGGCTAGCGTAGCACTGCCACAAGCTTTAGACTGAGCAAACACCCTTCTATCAGTTCAGCATGTCAACGGAAGCAAGCTTCCTCTCATTTAAAAAAAGACTTATTTATCTTTATGTTATGTATATGGGTGCTTTGCCTACATGTATATATGTACTACACATACATGCCTGGTGCCTGTGAGAGCAGAAGAGGGTGGCAGATCTTCTTGGACCTGATGTTACAGAGTGGGTGAGCAACCATATGGTTGCTGGGAACCAAACCTGATTCCTCTGTAAGAGCAGCAAGTGCTCTTAACCACTGAGCCTTGGCTCCAGCTCTGATCCACAAACTTTCCTAATTGTCTCTATTCTCCTTTGGTGGCTCATGTGAAGGAATGAGCAGAGGACTTTTCTACTGTAATTTAATTTACAAAGACAGACTTCACAGCAGAAATTGTCTAATTGTCCTGTTATGATGGGCTCAGAGGACGGCGGTCTTCTGTTTCAGGTACTTGGGCTACATGTGTGACCTACTTGCAGACAAGCCCTACCGCCCTCACTTCAAGCCACTCACGATCAAGGCAATCACTGTCAGCCCAATTCCCTTCTTCAATAAGCAGAGAAATGGATGTCGCCCCTACTGTGATGTACTGATTGGAGAAACTAAAATATACTCCACATGCACGGATTTTGAACGGATGAAGTAAGTCACAATGTTGTTGCTTCTTGCATGCTGAATTCCCATGAAAGTTAGATTCTCCCTGCTTATTGCTGGGACAAGTAGTTTTTTTTTTTTTTTAAGCCCAACGTATAGTAATCAAAGATAAGCACAATTGAACCCAAGGATTTTTCTCCTTTATACACAGTGGTACTGAGTTCTGAAGGACGGTGCTTGGGGTGTCCAGATGGGGTGGGTGGGCACAGAGGACCTGGACATTTAAAAAGAAGACTCAGTGATTTGGGTAGATGATTATCCTAGTTACTTTAAATTGATGTGCTAAGACACCATGACCAAGACAACTTATGGAAAAAGAGTTTATTGGGGGCTTATGGTTTCAGATGGTGAGTTCATCATGCGGGGGATGGGGGCAGACAGGTATGATGCTGAGACCTCACATCTTGACACAGCAATCAGGAGGCAGACGTAGCCAACTGGGAATAGAGTGGACTTTTGAATCCTCAAACCCACCCCTAGCTATGCACCTCCTCCATTAAAGTCACACATCATCCTTCCCAAACTGTCTACCAACTGGGACCTGCTATTCAAATATTGCCAACGGAGGCCATTCTCGTTCAAACCACCATAATGATGGACTCAAAGTGCATGTATGATCTACAACAAGAAGAGGCACCAGTGGAAGGTCTATGGGGTTTAGGAGACTAGGGAGGGAGTGACTGGTAACACAACATATAGACTTATAGGTTACTTTAGGAGTCAGAATTCTAGACCCTGGGAGAGTATAATGGTCCTCTTTCTATTCTGATTTTGGTTGGATTTTACTGTATAAGGCATGGTGAGTTGAGGAAAACAAGATCTGTCCAGGAGTCCAGATGAGATGGAGAGAGAAGGCCTACATTGGATCAGTGCTCTACCAGCTCAGAAAAGTTTGCATCCAGATCACACTGGCTGCATTCCTACCTTTGCACAAGACAGGAAGTAATTCCTCAGTCCAAGCCTGGGCAAACATGTCCCTTCGAGTCACAAAGGCACAATCCTGTGTCTACAATAGTACCAGACTAAATGCTTTCATGTCTCTTCTGATCTCCGTTTAAAGAGAATACCGAGTCCAAGATGGGAAAATCTTCATCCCCCTGAACATCACAGCCCAAGGCGATGTCATTGTTTCTATGTACCACCTGCGGTCAACCATCGGGAGCCGGCTGCAGGCTAAGGTAAGTGCTCAGGGGGACTCAGACTGTGAGCCCACTTGAATTTGTAATGAAGTACTACTGGGTCTTTTCTCTGGCATTTTGGGCTTGATTGCCTTGTGAGTTAAGAGGGAGAAGGACCCTTAACACCTGCTGATGTCTTCTCGATGTCTTCCTCATCACTGCAGGAGGGACTGGAGACCGAGGCAGGTCGTGACTTAGACACAATCACGGGGGAACAGCCCCAGAACCTCAACAAAGCATGTTCCTGAGAACCCGAGTCTTTCTTTTAGGGGATCACTATGAAGTGAGAGATTTCAATTAAACATGTGTATAGTTAGGACTTCCCCCCCCCCCCGAGAGATGGCTCAGTAGGTAAACGGTGTTGCCACCAAGCCTGATGACCTGAGTTCGGGTCTCAGAATGCCTCCTCCAAGTGCACTGATTTTTAGTGTGTTCAAAAGATACTGCTACTGTTAGAATTCTCTTACTTAAGAATGTTTTCTTCACCCCTGAAAGAGACCTTGACCCACTAGCAGTCACCAGCCAGCCCTCCTTCCCTGCTTGCCTTCTGACCACTGTGAATCCTTTTTTCTGCTTCTGAAGATTTTCTTCTTTGGGAACATTTTATATAAATGGAATCATACAATATGTGGTCTATGCCGGCTGATTTTTTTTCTCACCATTGTAATATCTTGGAGGTTTATTTGTGTTTTTAGCATGTGTCAATATTTCATTCCTTCATATAGTTAAGTAATGTTCCATTGAATGGATATACCACATTTATTGATTCTTCATGTTTAGATTATTTCTACTCTTTGGTTATTAGGAAAGATGTTGCAAGTAATTATATATTTTGAGACAGGGTTTCTCTGTAGCTTTGGAGCCTGTCTTGGAACTTGCTCTTGTAGACCAGGCTGGCCTCGAACTCACAGAGATCCGCCTGCCTCTGCCTTCCGAGTGCTGGGATTAAAGGCGTACACCACCACTGCCCGGCATAAGTAACTATATCTTAATTAATCAAATATTTGCTAAGATCACATATTACACCCATTGCCTAGGTGTTTTAGATTAACAAGAGTAATATTGTATTTTTAGCTTTCCAAAACTGATCTCAGGAGGGGGTAGGTAGGTCAAGCATGTATGAACATCCACTCTGCTGTGTCACTGGGGCACTGCCATTGGGACAGTTTGCTTTAGCCAATGGCAGCCAAGCAGAGTGTGGAGGCAGGTCCTGAAGGATGAGTTTGTCAGGTAGGAGAAGGACACCCTGGGAAGACAGAATATACAAGAACATGGGGCCTTGGAGGGTAAGGAATTGGCTTGCGCTCCTGGAGAAGAGAAACTAGAAATGAAGCTGGGAATACATTTAATATTCATATTCCACAAAGTATCCGATAAAAAAACAATGGAAGGTACTGGCTCCCCAAACCCGGTCTTTGGTGTAGACTCCCCTTTCTCCTACTAATCATGCTTCTTGCACATTTTTTTTTTTTTTAGGTGACCAACACACAGATATTCCAGCTCCAGTTTCATTCTGGATTTATACCACTGGACACGACAGTTTTAAAGTTCACCAAGTAAGTGCCCTGTGGACCTTCCATCTTCACCAGCATAGCAGCATGCCGCCACCTCCAAAGTCCCACACTGCGGACTGTTGAGCACAGACAGGCTGCAAGCATTTGCAATCTTTTGGTTGAGTGTAGTTGATCTTAAGCAGTGCGTATGGGTGGGGTTGGGGGGCTAGGGAGATGGCTCAGTGGTTAAGAGCCCTGGCTGCTTTTCCAGAGGTCCTGAGTTCAATTCCCAGCAAGCACATGGTAGCTCACAACCATCTATAGTGGGATCTGATGCTCTTTTCTGGCATAAAGGCATACATGCAGATAGAGCACTCATATATATAAAGTAAATAAATAAATCTTTTTTTTTTTTAAAGAAATGTATATGGATCACAGAGTTAATTAGAAAGACCTAAAGTTCCCTGTTAGGGAACAACAATTTCTATCCTTTGTGTTTGTGGATGCTTATGCCCAACAGGAATGGCAGTTTAATTTATAGAATAGCATAGACAGTGGTCCCTTATCAGGGGTGTCTGGCTAGAGCACTGTAAAAGAGGTTTTGGGAAACCCAGCTGTACCAAATATTGACCTGCGTTTGCTATAACATAATGTATTTAGGGATCTCAGGGTGTGACTGAATCTGGGGTGGTGGGGGTTGCCGGAGTCAGGAGACAGGGAGCTAAGAAGGATTCAAGGGTCCAGGCTGAGAAGGTGGCTTTGGGTCCATCTCATTATTTTGATGACCCGTTTAGCTGGCCAGTGCGTGCCGGCCAGATGTCTCAACCCTGCTTCTCACAGTGCTTTCATTAGTGTGCTTGGTGACAGCCAGACGATTTGGGCAAGTGTTAGTCTGTTTTTTCTGGAGAGGAAACTGAGGCATAGCAGGGTAAAGGAATACCTGGTTAGTGGCTGAGTCTACCTAGAAGTGAGTTTCAGGCTGGACTCGTCCACATGGGCCGAGCCTCATGCTGAGCATCCTGCTGATGGCACTGCGCATGCTGTGTTTTTCTTTCCATTAGACCCGAGTTGGACGCCTGTGATGTACCAGAAAAATATCCTCAGCTGTTCCAAGTGACACTGGATATAGAAGTGCAGCCCCAAGACAAAGTGATCGACTTGACTCCCCCATGGGAGCACTACTGCTCAAAAGATGTGAACCCCAGCATCCTCTTTTCCTCACAGCAGGAGCATCAAGACACTCTGGCCTTAGGAGGTAGGAGTCACGGCTGGTTTGGGTTTTCTGGATGAAGCCTCTGGGTTGCTTACTGCGTTACTTTGTTCCCTCTGTTAAGGTAACGCTGTGTGACCTTTTGTCTTGCAGGTCAGGCTACTGCAGATCTCCCTCCAGACCATCCCAGGAATGTCGGGCAAGGTGGCTTCTTTGCCTCCCTCTGTTGGCAAGGTATGGTAAAGCCTCTAAGTTAGGATGACTGGGTGATTATGTGACTAAATTGTCTGGTGGTTTTATTAAGACACTTCTTGAAGCAATCTTAATTTCTCTCTTATTTCAGACCTTTCCCTTCATTTGTTTTTCAAATCAGGCAACTTGCCTGCTTTCACGTCCATGAGTGTTCAGACGAACCAGAAAGCCAGTGTAGGCTAAATTCTACCTCCTGGGTTTGCAGTGTTTCCAAGGCACATCTTCCAAGACTAATGAAGTGTGACGTGTTCTAAGATCTCTCCTTAGGCAGTTGACAACTCAGAAAGACAAACAAAGAGTTGCCTGCCTTCAGGCAAATATTCTAAAGAGATAAAGTCGAGTGCTGTCTCAAGCACCGCACCTCTAGCAAGGCAGGATGGGTCTTGCCCTGGCATGGTGAAGGCGGTCACCTGGCCCGTATCTCAGCTAGTTGCTTTAGCAATCATTGATCCAGACAGGAATCTCCCACTATGCTGTTTTGTCCCCACAGCTGGTGACCTTTCCAGGCCCCTTCACAGCCTAGCACTTTACATTACTGCCTTGAGGAGACAGCCATGGGCATTCTAGTGTGTACACTGGCCATTCTTGCTTTGCAGTTGGCAGAGGTTAGCTACAAAGTGTGGTACAGAACCGAATGGTCAAGACTATGCGTGAAAGGGGTGGGGATTCAGCTTCAGAGGTGGCCTAGGCAACGTTTTCTTGATTGACCTTCCTCTGATGTGTGAACGTAGCACAGTATTCCTACATCCTGTAGACGTTTTCAGTGTTAGTTAAAACGTATTCATCTGGGTCCTTTGGGTTAAAGGTTTGCTTACAGAATTTCCTTTTGAACAAGGCAATGAGAGCTTCTCAGACTTGGAAGCCCAGCCGAACCCGACTTGCAGAGGGATTGTCAGCCCCTTCTTGGTCCTTATCTTGCATCTTTCTCCCAGCAACCGCTTCTAATAAAACATTACTCTCACCTTCCCATTGCCATGCTAGTATGTAGAAATAATTTCTGCACACGTCAGGAGAGATGACGTAGTGGTTAAGATCACCTGATGTTTCTGCAGAGGACCCTCTGTCACTCCAATTGCAGGAGATCTGAGGTCCTCTTCTTCTTGCCTCTGGAGGCACACACGTGGTACACAGACATATAGACAGGCACTCACACGTAAAATATTTTTAAAAAGAATCTCTGTTCTTAGCACAGGTACACTCTCTTATCTGCTTGGGGCTTTTACGTTTTGCAAAGGTATATTAAACATATTACGTAACATTGCCGGTGGCATCTCAGATGACAACCTGCAAACAAACATGAATGTTTCTGCAGTGGGACATATAAGCAAATAGGAACTTGCGTGAGGCAGCAGAAGCCTGCAGGTAGCTTCATGTACCCATTCCGAGCATGCTCTTCTACTGAGCTCACACCACCAAACTTAGAACAACCTAGCCCTTCCCACAGATGTGCATGTTTCAGAGTTGGGGTTCACAAGTGTGAACCAGCCCCCCCATTTGGATTGTCGGTCTGTCTGGTGTGAGATAACCAAGTGGTATCTATGGAAGATGGTCTCGATCAGGGCCTGGAAAGGCGCAGAGAAGCCTTCCATTTCTCCCCAGCAGAAGCATCTTTCTTAAGCCGGTTTTGTGGGGAAATATCTCCTTGCAGGATGGAGGGAGGACTGTGAGGCCAAGCCCTTGAATTTGCTTCTTAGGGTGTGTTGCTTCTGCTTCAGGTTGTGTGGAAAAACAGAGGGCAGAGAGAGGTGTCCGCAAAAGACTAGCTGTTAATGGCATTTTCTGTAGTACCCCACGTAGTGTCTTGAAATCCACTTGCTATTAATCTGAGTTCTTTTTGTTATCATCCGATGTAATTATTACAGCAGCCCATGCAGTGTGTAGTATTTATTATCCCCGTTTTGCTGAGGAGGAAGCCAAGACACGGAGAGGTAAAGTTACTTGCTCAGTGTTACATGGCCAGTGAGGGGTGGAGCTGAGTTCCATCCTAGGCGGGCCAGATCCAGAGTTTTCCCTCTTAGTCCTTATGTTATATTGCCTTGCAGATGGTGGACAAACAGCTGAGAATGACCTGAAATTAAACAATTATTGCATTGGGAGGGGTCTAAAAGCATTGTTTGCTCAGAGCTGGTCCATCTTCTCTTTCTGGAACAATGTGCAAACCTCGCCTGCGGTCGGTCGGTCATCCAATCATTTATCTGCACATTGGCCTTTCTTAGATCAGAAATCAGACAAGTCGTTCTGTGAGGAGGACCACGCTGCCCTGGTGAATCAGGAAAGTGAGCAGTCGGATGATGAACTCCTGACCCTCTCGAGCCCCCACAGCAACGCCAATGGTGACAAGCCTCACGGAGCCAAGAAGCCCAGCAAGGAGCAGGAGCCAGCAGCCCCTCCTCCCCCGGAAGAGGTGGACCTCCTGGGCCTGGAAGGGTCCGACGTGAGCAGGAACTTCTCCCCGCTGGCAGCGCCTCCCAGCAATTCGGAACTGCTGAGTGACCTGTTTGGGGGTGGAGGTGCCACAGGTCCTGCCCAGGCAGGGCAGGCTGGGGTAGAAGATGTCTTTCATCCTAGCGGACCCGCGTCAGCGCAATCCACACCACGCCGCGCCGCCACCTCCGCCTCTGCGTCACCAACCCTAAGAGTGGGAGAAGGTAATTTCCCCATATTTCTCTGTTATCCCAGACTTCGGGAATAACTTTTGGGCGGGCCAAGCACATAGAACTGAAATGTTTTAGTAAGCTGAACTTTCTCGGTTTCTTTGAAAGTTCCTTGGGAGAGCATACGGAAAATACAAAAATTGTCCATTTTGGTAAGAAAGGTGTAGGGATATATTTGTACCCCATACTCTTTTTTTTATTTACATTTTTTTTTTATTTTTTGAGAACTTCGTATATGGGTACTATATTTGCATCATTTTCCCCTTTCCCCTCCCTCTTCCATCTCCTCCCATACCCCCTCTCAAAAATCATAATTTCTCCTTTCTTAATTGCTACATCCTTTATTATTGCTACATCAGTGTCAACCTACTGAGCCCTTTAAGAGTTGCTCATATATGCTTAGGACTGATGTACTGAAATTGGCTAACCTCTCAGGGAGCTCATCCCTGGGGGAAAAATATTCTCCCTAGATCCACAGCCAGTGATTTTCTGTAGCTCTCCGCCTGCCTAGGGGTGGAGCCTTGTAAAATTTCCTCTGTCTGTGCTGCGTGTCCCCTGGTGCTGTCACTGCACAGGTCTTGTTTAACCAGCCATATTGTTGAGATGTCGCTGGTGCGGCTTTCCTGAAACATCCAGAAGACACTGTCTCGCAGCAGGCATCCCGATCCTCTGGCTTAACTCCATCCTCTTAATTTCCTTATCTCCAGACTTGAGCCTTGAGTCTCCTTTAGTTACTTCTGCTTGGGGATGGAGATGGATGAGCTGTTATCTACTACAGCAGCTGATAGTTGTATGATACTCGCCGCTTGCCAGATATAGAATACACGATTAAACACGACTCCGTTCTTATAAAAATCTGTAGACAGATGCTATCATTGTCTCTATTTCGTAGTTGAGGAAATAGAAGCTTCCAGTTTAATTATCAGCATTTGTTCAAACAGCTGGGAATTGATGGGGCTGGGGTCCCAGCTTGACCTGTGGACTTGGAGCTCGCCCTCAGGCCTCCAGTAACACTTTTTGGAATTCTAGTTTTCTGGATATACCCCGGCTGTCCTGAGAAGTGTTTGGTTACATCAGGATATGCTTGAGGGGCTCAGGCTAGCAGCATGGCTGGGGAGAGAAGTGCGGCTGGTCTTCGTAAGGAGTCTGAGCCATGACACACCACCGCAGACTTCCTTTTCAGGGTCAGCCACAGCATGAACATTTGCAAGAGGATGTAGCTGGGTACCAGAGATTCATTACGACTTCAGAATAACCAGCACACACCAGCTCCCCGTGACTGTCACGGTTAAGATGATGCTTCATTAGGAAGGGTAAAGAGATGAGTCGTAACCACCTAGGCTTGGGCAATGCTATCCTTCCCCCTTTCTGGGGTCTGGGCTGTTCTTGGCTTGTGAAGTTCTGCTGGATGCCACCTTTATGAGAAGGGGAACAGATTACAGAGCTCAAGTGCAGAGTTCCCATTGGTGGTAGCTGGGTGAGAACCTGGGCAATGGTAGCGTACACATTTAATCCCAGCACTCAGGAGGCAGAGGCAGGCTGATTTCTGTGAATTCAAGGCCAGCCTGGTCTACAAAATGAGTTCCAGGACAGCTTGGCTGTTACATAGAGAAATGCTGTCTTGAGACATCGCCCCCCTCAAAAAAAATTAATTTGGTCATTTGTGATGGCATATGCTTTTACCACAGCATTTAGGAGGCAGAGGCAGGTGGTTCTTCATCAGTTTCAGGCCAGCTTGGGCTACACAGGGAGTTCCAAGCCAGCCAGGACTACATAGTAAGACCCTGTCTCAAAAAACAAAACAAAACAAAACAAAACAGTGAAAACCCTCTTACTTTGCTTAGTTGGGGACAGTACCCATGGGCATAAAGGTAAAGACTAACTCTTGAGTTTTCAGCACCTTTCATCTTTGGTTCTGAGAATTTCTAGAATAAGGTGATATGAAAAGTGCTTCGGCAATCTAAGAAGTCTTTCCTATCTTCTCCACTGGTTAGCATCAATTAGATTCTGATGGGCTGACCCGTTGTCCTCTTTCGGTCACCCTGCTAACCCCAGTGTTCTTGTGTCAGAGAGCATGTGCGTCTTGGGCTACACTGTCCGAAATGGTTCAGGTACTGCCACAAGAAGCTGACCTGCTGCCCCACGGTGTTGGGAGCGCATTATGCCAGTGACGTCATAACTGTGAACTTGTGAGCCACATGCCCCACTACGTCGTGACAGTGGGAAGTGTTTGTTGCCTGGTTTGGTCCTCAGGTTCTATTTCTAGAACGGGTCAGCCCCGCCCCGCTCCACGAAGCAGACTGTCATGGGCTTGGCGCCTACCGATTTGGAAGTGACATCTCACTTTAGGTAGCCCAAGGAGGTTTTGGTCCTTGCTCAACAGTGAGAAATCAGAGGGCAGCTGTCTCCACACAGCTCAGTGTTTGGTAGGCATCCTGTTCATTTCATGACGAAGGCTTGTGGGGATTACCTGGAGCCGGAAGATTTGAATGGGGGTCTAGAATAGTGTTTCCTGGACTTGAACAGGGCAAGTTTCTGATCCTCAGTTTCACAAGGGTTGAGTGAAGGGGACAGGGAGAAATTGAGCCCCACCCCTTCAGGTCTTCTCCGGAACACAGTAGAGCCCTAGGAAGCTTCACTACTGATGGCAACCAGGGCCTTCAACACTCCTAGTTTCCACCCAGCTTTCGCTAGCTCCTAGCAGGCTGCTGAGTCAGTGTTTTCGAAATGCTTGATCCTGTGGACTCAAGAGAATGCAGCTTCACTCTCATTTTATTCTGTTTTTTAGCTTTCAAGTGAGCTGAAGGTCACTTAGGAAGAAAGTTAAAGAAAGACCTACTTAGTGGGGTTGGCCTTTTCTTTTGGCACAGCTCTTATGTAACTCAGGGTGAGCTTGAACTCACTGTGTAACCCAAGATGACCTTGAACTTCTGATCCTCCCACTTCCACCTTCTAAACACTGGGATTACAGGCATGTACCATCTTGCCTAGTCTTTAGTGGTTCTGGGGATCAAACGCAAGGCTTCATGTATGGTAGGCAAGCAGTCTACCAACTGAGCTATAGTCCTAGTCCAGTCAGTGGGGTTTCTGCTATTTGTCTTTATAGCAGTGCCCCCTGCTTGTTTTCTCCCATTAATTCCCTTTACACGAACACTCATTTGTCACCAAACCCCTGTAGCCTGTACCTAGTTTGGGCAGTTCATGGATTCATGTGTGTTGATCTTGTCTTCTAGCTAGTCTGTAGCTATGATTTGCTGCTCTTATGTTATCAAAATCTGTCTTGAGGAGATGACTAATTGAGCAAAACAGAACCTGTGTATGAACCCCCAGAACCCACATAAAAGCTGGACATGTTGTATGAACATCTGTAATCCCAGCACTTCTGCAAGGGGATGGGAAGTAAAGGAAGACAACCCCAGGAGCTCCAGGCCGGTTAGCCTTATGAATGCAGCAGGAAAACAAGACAGTCTCAAGCAAGGCAGAGGATGAGGACAGATACCTGCTCTGTGGTGTCCTGTACACACACACACACACACACACAGACACACACAGAGAGAGAGAGAGAGAGAGAGAGAGAGAGAGAGAGAGAGA
>NC_022016.1:69223995-69227302 GCF_000317375.1 Microtus ochrogaster
CTGCAGGCATACACACAGACAGAATATTGTATACATAATAAATAAATAGTTTTAAAAAAAAGTTACTTGGATCCTCATTTAAAGTTATGACTTTTCTAATAAATAAGTCCAGTCTCTTCCATCTACATGGGTGGGATGGTTCCTGTCGTTTTGTGATCCACTGTTAGTTCTGGAGGAAGTTCTAAGTCTAGGAAGGGGTGAGAGAGGTCAGGAGGCAAGCTTCAGCCTGGTCTTTCAAGTGTTTGACAAGGCAGCAGTGGCAGCCCTTCGGTAGCTATATAGCAATGAACTGGCAGAATAAAGAAATACGTTTTCCTTTGTTTTCTAGGTACCACTTTTGACCCTTTTGGAGCCCCTGCTAAGCCACCAGGTCAGGATTTGCTGGGCTCCTTTCTGAACACATCCAATGCTTCTAGCGACCCTTTTCTGCAGCCCACGAGAAGTCCTTCCCCTACAGTGCATGGTAGGAAAGTGTTTTCTATGGCGCGTAATGGAATAATGGAGCGGTTTTTCATAAGACAACGCAGAGTACTGAGATGTAAATGCATCTGTGTGTGTGTGTGTGTGTGTGTGTGTGTATATGTGTGTGTGTAAAGCCTTTAGAAACTGATAATTTATTAACATATTTAAAAACTCTTACCAGAAAGAGACTCATTTAACATTTAACTTGGTTTCACTATGGTCCTGAAAGCACTGGGCTGTGGGTTTCTGCTTATTTTTACTCTAGCGCTGTACACCCAGAAGCAGAGGGCACCATTGATTATAACATATGTTATCACTCTGTGTACCAGTAAAAAAAGAAAAAACTGCTCCCACTTCAAATCATTTGGAAGCTATGTCCTAGTTACAGAGATCTTTGAAATGTAAGAAAGTCGGCTTCTTAAGTTAGTAAAATATGATGTTAGCATTCCATAAAGTTATCAGTTGTCAGAGCAGAATTTGGGACACGCCACACGTCTGTCTAATGTGACAGCTCCTAGCTGTGCGTGGCTACAGAGCACTCGAGACATGGTTACTCTGACTTGAAATGTGCTCTACGCATAAAGCAAACACAAATCCCGAAGTTTACTGCACAATCAAAGAATACAAGCCATCTTAATATTTTTATAGCAGTGCCTCATTAGCATATCATCTGGGCTATCTACTCAATAACTTAACATCGTATTTTGCTGATTTAAGAATCCTATTTTTCCACATTTCAGATTCAGGGGTGATAATTAATGTTATCACTGTTTTCTCTTTTACATGTAATCCAGGCCACCTATGAGTTTATAATGGCTCCTTATTTCACCCAACATAAGAGCCAGCATTGTGTGCCCTGGTCATGGCCTGTGTAAACCCTATTTACTGTACCATCCTCATGCCTGGGACCTCATTTCCCAGTTTTCGTCTGTACTATCTTTATTCCAGCACTTTGGGCTCTCTCTCTCTCTCTCTCTCTCTCTCTCTCTCTCTCTCTCTCTCTCTCCCTCTCTCTCCCTCCCTCCCTCCCTCCCTCCCTCCCTCCCTCCCTCATTTTTATCCTGATGGATACAAGACAAACATAAAATGTTAAGAAAACCAGACAGCAAATGTTGACAAAGCTGTCTACTTTTGACCTTTTCTCATGGGTTGCTATGGAGCCGGAGCAAGGGAAAGCAGAAAGGAAAGAGCCGCCGTCACTGATAATGGTGTGTGCTTTTTAATTAATGACCTGATAGGAAGGCACGTGAGCTATTGACAGTAGATGACTGTGAAGCCTGGATGCTGACCCTGGTGCCTTGGGTCCTTTGTTTGTGTGTGTGATGTGTGTAGTGGGATGTGTGTGTCTGTGTATGTAGTGTGGTGTGTGGAGTGTGTGTGGTATGATGTGTGTGTCTGTATACAGTGTGGTGTATGTGTAGTATGTATGCATGTGTGTGTCTGTATACCATGTGGTGTATGTGTAGTATGTATGCATGTGTGTGTCTGTATACCGTGTGGTGTATGTGTAGTAGTATGCATGCATGTGTGTGTCTGTATACCGTGTGGTGTATGTGTAGTATGCATGCATGTGTGTGTGTGGTACGAAGTGTGTGTTTATATGTAGTGTGGTGTATGTGTAGTATGTATGTAGTGTGGTGTGATGGGTGTGGTGTCTGAGTGTGGTATGTGTGTGGTGTGTAGTATGTGTGTCTGTGTATGTAGTGTGATGAGTGTAGTGTATGTGTGTTTGTGATGTGATGTGTTTGTCTGTCTGTATGTAGTGTGGTGTGGTGTGTGTTGTGTGTGTGTGTGTGTGTGTGTGTGTGTGTGTGTTTCCAGTCCCATTGTAATGCTAGTTTAGTGACTGAGGTCTACCTGCCGATGTTTATAGCCAGGTTGTAGGGAGGACCCTTTCATGCTCAACACATTTTATCTCAGCTCTGCTCAGAACTTCCTAGAGGTCAGAATGATCTCTCTTGAAGCTCTAATGGGTTTCTTTTTGAGTGACAGTAGACAAGTATCTGCCACCAGCATAGTGGGAGATACATTGTGTTTGCCCAGTTAGTGTTCAGAATGCTCCTCCTTCTCAATCCCTGCCACAGCCAAGGAGAAACCAAGTTCCCAGTTCTGAGCGGCCCATACTTGGGTGCCCTTGTCAAGGCTAAGCTAAGCTGGGCTGAGTTTAAGGATATTTTCCCTCTTTCTGCATGGCCCAGAATGTTAAGTATATTAATGGGGTGCACAAAGATGAATAAGACAGTTCTTGCATTCAAGGAACTCAGCATTAAATGAGGACAGACATGTACTCTTATAATTCCTAGTGGGTGGATATGGAGGTCACACAAAGGTGAGCCAAAGAACGAACTGAGAAAACCTAGGGTTTCTACCCAGCTCTCATGAGCATGCGCAGATGAAAGCAGAACATATTCCTGTTGCAGAATGGGGAGGAGGATCGAATCCATTAGACTTTGAGAAGCCATGCAGACTGGAGAAGACAGCTTTGTCCTGTGCCAACTCAGACCGGTGGGCTCCCAGCTGTCCTGTTCTCATTCATCTTCTCTCTGTTTGCAGCTTCGAGCACACCTGCTGTGAACATCCAGCCAGATGTTGCTGGAGGTTGGGACTGGCATACCAAACCAGGTAAGGGCCAGCAGGTTATTTTTTGTACACAAGTGACCAGTAGCAAATGCTACTGGTCCTTCACCCAAGATGAGG
The DNA here is from genome assembly GCF_000317375.1 of Microtus ochrogaster. Taxonomy (NCBI): domain Eukaryota; kingdom Metazoa; phylum Chordata; class Mammalia; order Rodentia; family Cricetidae; genus Microtus; species Microtus ochrogaster. Next base: position 69,227,155 of record NC_022016.1, read on the forward strand.
TGGATACTTGGAATATTATAGTCTGCTGTGAAGTTGATTATTCCTAATGATCTATATTCTAGCCAGCACTTTTTCCCAATGCACTTGATGACATAATATATATTATATGAATTATATATTATATTTTTATAACTAGATATTATATATA
>NC_022016.1:69228174-69233456 GCF_000317375.1 Microtus ochrogaster
CCCCCCATTGTATACTTTACTTCTTTGTTGTCATATAGGTTTTTCTAGTTCAGTTTGTCTACATTTTGCTTCTATTGCCTGTGACTTTGAATTGCTTTTTGACACTGTCTGCTCTTGCAGTGGACCTAGATTAGATTCCTCGCACCCACATGGTGGCTCATAACTGTTTGTAATTCTAGTTCCAGGGGACTGATGCCCTCTTCTGGTCTCTGTGGTATTGCAGACACATGGTGCACAGACTTATTTACAGGCAAAACATCCACACACATAATATAAGATACTCATAAAAAAAATTTAAGTTAAAAATCTTACAGTTGGAAGATGATAAGCAAGATCCCAGGGCAGCTGGGGTAGTTCAGATAAAGCCTGACTTCTGATTTCTGAAGAGAGAGAAAGTCAGGAAATAACATGCATGGCCAAAAAAAGGCAGATGCCTGACCCATGTCTTACCCTCACTGTAACGGCGTAAACGAATGCAGACAGAGTGTAAAAATATATACAGCTTTAATGGAGAAATAGACTTACAGAATCACCGTTCCCGCAGAGACCAGGAAAGCAGAAGCTAGCACTGTGAGCATGCTCGCCAGATTTATAGGTAAACATTAGCCCGAGGCGAACATGCCCCCTAAGGGGCGGGACTTATCCCTACACCTCGCTTTGGGTCACCACTCACCTCAATCAGAGTAACAGCATCTCGGGACCTTGCACACATTTTCATGCTCCATCCAAATTTGTCTTAGGGTTAGCCGAGCACCGAACTCTGAAACCCTAACTCTCAGCATCCTGCCTCGGGGAGCTAACTCATTTTCAATGGTCTCCATTCCTTTCCAGGGGGTTTTGGAATGGGAAGCAAATCAGCCGCCACCAGCCCAACAGGCTCATCACATGGCACCCCTACCCATCAGAGCAAGCCACAGACCCTGGATCCCTTCGCTGACCTGGGGACGCTAGGTATGAACTTATCAGATTAAGATCTGAGTAATATTTGATGCTAATGTCAACCGTGGCAGGGACAGCACCACAGCTCCACACTGTTCCTATAGCAGTGCGAGACTTCCCTTAACCTTTACGGGACTTTATTTCAGGTAAAACTGGATCCTTGGCCTCAGTGTGAAGCAGAATTGGAGTCTAAGCATCAGTGTTAAGAGAGAGGGAGGCAAGGAAGACGAGATTAAGATGTGCTTGAGGGCATGGGTGTGGGCGTCTCAACGTAGAGCCACATCTGTCTTAACATTAGCCATATAGACTGTTTGGCTTTCTTTCACATTCTGTCTCAAAGAGTTGCTAGATGCTTTTTTGCCTCCTTTTCAATTAATGAGGTTATAGAGCGGCTCAAGAGGTGCCTTGGATGGGATTAGAACTTGATAAAAACAACAACAACACAACAACAACAACAAAAACAGGAGCCACTAGTGCTGTGCAAGGGGTTTAGGGCACACACTTTTATTGTAAAGGAGATTTTTTTTTCTGGTGAGATTTATAGAAAAGTGAAGGTTTACCACTGGAAAGAGAGAAAGGCTTTGAATAAATATTATGTTAGAATTCTTCATTCTCAGCCCCAAACAAGCCAAATACAAAAGCAGTGGATGGAAATAAATGATTAAGATTGGGACATAAAGTAATGAAAATAGAAGTGAACAAAGTAATACAAGAAATGAATCAATGAAGAGAAGAATTGATCAATAAGTTGGGTAGACCTTCACCAAACTAGAGAAAGAGAAGACTCATATTGGTAAAATTAGAGATGAAAAGGGAGAAATTATAACAGATATCAGTGAAATTCATAAATTCGTTAGGACATACTTTAAAAACATGGATTCCACTAAATTGGAAACCCTAAAAGAAATGGTTGTATTTCTGGATGATTTGACCTAACAAAGTTAAATAAAGATGAAAAACAATTCAATCAGCTCTCTAACAAGCAAGGAAATTGAAGCAGTAAATCCAAAAACAAACAAACAAAGGATCTGCAACTGAAAAAACTCAGGCCCAGATGTGTTCATGGCAAAATTATATCATTATACCATCATATCATTGCAGAGTAAGTGGTACCAACCCTGTAGGACAAAAGGGCCAGCCAAAGAAACCTATCATGATCATGAAACCAGAGCCAATGAAAGAAACATATTTTGGCCCTGAAATCAGAGCCAAATCTGCTCCTGACCAATTGAGCATGAAGCCAACCAATCCCTGAGCAGGAAAACCAACTAACCCATGAGCAAGAAATCTAGCCAATCTAGCTTGTCCAAACTCAAAAAGGTTGAAATCTGACCAATTCCCTCCCTGAAAATCTTCTCCCTGGAAAAATTCCACCCCTAAGAAGCCCTCTATAAGTCCTGTGCCTGTTCAGTTGGCAACTACCCTTCTCTACCCTGGAAGAGGCAGCCACTCTCCTGGATTCCTCCCTCTCAAATAAATCTCCTGAAAGAGTTTTGGGTAAAGACCTTATTTTGCCCAGAGCAGATCAGAATCTCTGCTGGGAAACTCTATTAGCAGAGTGGGACCGAGCTCAACTGTAGTGACTCTCTCAGAGAGGAGGAGGATTGCCACATCCTGTGGGAAGACCATCTCCCACAATAACCCCCAGCTTTAGGTATAGCCTGACTTCCTGACGAGTCAGGATACCTTTCCCTCTGGATCTCTAGCACCTGCGGGGAGAATCTGACTTCTGATAGCGTACCTTTCTCTCCAGAGCTGTAACACCTGCAAACTCTGCTCAGAGCTTTCTGTAAAATTAAAAGAAAGGTGCACACCCAGGAACCAATTTTATCCTATTACCTAAGTCAGATAAAAACACAAGAACAACAGTAAAAGAAAAGTATGGGTCAATCTCCCTGATGAAGTTAGATGAAAAAAATTCTTAGTAAAATATTTGGAAACTGAATTTATATAAAACGATCATTCACAGTGATCAATTTAACTTCATGCCAGAAATGCAAGGATGGTTCAACATATGTAAGTCAATAAATATAATGTTTCACATAAATGAACTCAATGACAGATTCTTGATATAATTCAACATCCTTTGATGATATAGTGTTTGAAGAACTAAGAAGGGAGGGAATCATATCTTTACATAGTCTATATGACAAACCTGTAGCCAGTACTAAATAGAGCAAAAACTCAAAGCATTCCTCCTAAGACCAAAAATAAGACAAAGATGTCTGATTTCTCCACTCTTATTCAATATAGTGCTTGAAGTCTCAGCCAGAGTTATAAGACAGAAAAATGAGTTAAAAGGGATATAAGTAGACAAGGAAGAAGTAAAAGCATTCTTATTTGATATATTCTATATATTAGAGACCAAAAAGACTCCACCAGAAAACTCTTAGATCTGATAAATGCTTTCATCAAAATAGCAGGATAAAAAAAAATGCCAAATAAAGTCAATATCTATCCTGTATCCCAATAATATACATGCTGTCTTAGTTAGGGTTCCTGTTGCTGTGAAGAGACACCATGACTATGGCAACTCTTATGAAGAAAACATTTAATAGGGCTCGCTTACAGTTTCAGAGGTTCAGTTCATTATCATCATGATGGGGAACATGGCAGTGTGCAGACAGATGGGCTTGGAAGATAGCCAAAAGCCCTACATCTTGTAGGCAACAGAAAGTTGACTGACAATCACACTGAAGGAAATTTGAGCAAAACAGACCTCAAACCCCACCCCCACAGTGACATGTTTCCTCCAAGGCCACACCTCCTAGTAGTGCCACTCCCTTTGGGGACCATTTTCTTTCAAACCACCACACATGCTAAGAAAGAAATCAAGGGAACAAATCCCACTCACAGTAGCCCCAAGAGCAACAACAAAATCCCAAAACACCCTCGGAATAAACTCATCAAGGAAGTGAGAGATCTCCACCATGAAAACCTTAAAATATTTGTGAAAGAAACTGAGGAAGACACGAGAAAGATGAAAAGATCTCTCATGCCTGTGGACTGGAAAGAACTAATGCAAAAATGGCCATCCTTCAAAAAGCAATCTATAGATTTAATGGAACCCCCATCAAAATTCTAATGTCACCCTTCATAGAAATAGGAAAAAGAATCTTAAAACACATATGGAGATGCAGAAGAACACAGATATCCAAAGAAATCTTGAACAACACTACTACTACTGCAGATATTGTCATACCTGATTTCATGTTATACTGCAGAGCCATAGTAATAGAAACAGTATGGCGCGGACACAGAGCCGGGGACTGTGAGTCAGTGAAGTGGAGCGCCAAGAGGGGAGTCCGCGGAGCTACAGCCACAGGGTTTTGTTTTTGTTTGACAAGGATGACAAAGATACATATTGTATCAATGAGCTGATATTTTACTGCAAGCATCCCCTTGCTTCTCTCTCTCCCTCTCCTTCCCTCTTCCTCCCTCCTTATCCCCATCCCGCCCTCCTTCCATCTCTCTCTCCCTCCCTCTTTCTGTCTCCCTATTTTCTTCCCTCCTTCCTCTCCCTCCTTCTCTTTCTCATCCATCTACCTATTCTTTCTGCCTCTCTGTCTGTGTATGTATGTATGTATGTGTGTATGTGTCTGTCTGTCTCCACCCATTTCCTTTCTGTTTATCTGTCTATCATTCATGTCACTCATTGCTATCATCAGGATGGACTAATAATGGGTTCTTTTGGTTCAGTGGGTTATCATCCACTTCTAACGTTATTTACTTTGCCATTCTTCCTGTCATTGGCTTGTTTTTAGGAATACTTTGCCTTCTATGTCTTTTTCACTTAATTCTATGAAGTGAAAGACAGGCACCCCTACATGAAACAGAGGGATGTTCAGGCATTTCCTGAGCTTCCTACACCCAGCTCTAGCTGTCATCTTTTTGTAAGGTGTCTGTATTCATTCCTCTGGGGGATAAAATTTAGAAACCACAATCTGTGTACTAAGGATGATCATTGGTGGCCTGTTGTTTCTTTCCCTTCCAGGAGAAAGGTTTCTTGTTATGTGTGTGCTTGTGTGTGCAAATGCATGCATGCGTGTATGTCTCTCTCTGTGTGTATACAGTTAATCCACCTCCCTGGGTTCTTCCTTGCCTTCTCCTAGTCCTCCTTGCATTTCCTCGCATTGCAGTTTATGATTAGACAGCATTGCTAGTTTCAGAGCAGCAAACCTCTGTCGCCACCAACAAGGAGCCTGCACGCACAGCTTGAGTTTGTTGTTACTTTGGAAATGCAGCTAAAATTTGGGCTCATTAGATGAGTTTTCTGAGAATAAGAAGTAAGCATCCAAAAAACACAGCACTAACTCAGAAAAAGACAAGACAGAGGCCTCGAC
>NC_022016.1:69233642-69251027 GCF_000317375.1 Microtus ochrogaster
CTAGCGACTGAAGAAGTTCACCTTTGATCTGAGATCACTTAAGCCAGAGTCCAGGAATGGGAGAGGGTGACAGTGGTGGCTTCTAAGTGTTGCCAGAGAAAGGAGTCCAGTCAGACGGGAGGGACTAGCTAAGATGACTTTTTGTCAGATGGCCCCGGGCCCTGTGGAGATAGGGGTGGGAGAAGTGGGGTTGGGAAGGTAAGGCCCACCCCAAGAAAGACTTCAGAACTGTTTTACTGTACTTTGTGTGCCAATCCAGGAAGCAGTTAGTTTTGTCTTTTAGGAAGACAGCCTGAATTCAGTAATGGTGGAAAGCACTTGCCATTTCATAGAGGTAGCAAATAGAAGTGGGTGGCAGGTCAAAAGAGAAGATGAAAGATGGGGGATTTTTAATCCTCTCAGACTTGCTAGGAGGTCCTAGAGAGAGACCACCTCCATTTTCAACCAATAAGCTTCAGTTTCCTCCTCATCTGCTGGGTATTTGTGATTACGTGCCCTCCGCTAAGCACTCTGGATGCAATGCTGACTGGCGGCAGACAGCATTCCTTCCCAGGGGACCCTACGGCGTGGTAGGAGAGAGAAACGTTTTTCAGATATAGAATATCCACTGTGCAGGTGCTGTGCTAGGTGAGACATTGAATGAGAGGCTTCTTAGATGATTGTGATGCACAGCCAAGGTTGAAAACTGTGCCTTCTTCAGCTCTTGTGGGATGGCTGTGATCTGGGCCTAGCAGCTATGCTGTCTTTTGGGCAGCTCACTGCTTTGATAGCATCAGTATATAGAATTGTTGTTGCATGTAAGCATGACTTACTTTGCCAAGTTAGATGTTACACACAAAGTTGACAGGCCCCAGGAGAGCAGTATCAGCACCCACCACTTCATTTCTGGGTCCACAGCCTGGCGTGTAGAAGATGCTCAAAGTGGTTCCTAAATGAACGGACAAGTGATGGCGGTAGTGGGAATCTGGAAGATGCCTTTAGTTCATGGGTGTCTTTTTCCCCCTATGTGTAGGAGATACATCAAATGTTAAAATGATGAACAGATGTATTTAGAATCAAATGAGCATTCTTAAAATATAAAATGAAGCCACGATACAGAATGAATGCCTAACCTTATGTTGATGTGCTAGGGACAAAAGGGTCCAGGGGGCCCCTGAAGAGGGCTTCTTGTTGTATGTTGTCAAATGACAGCAGCAAGCAGAACCTGCTGGTGTTGGCTGCAATCCTGGTGAGGCAGGAGGATGGTGGCCAGCCTGGCATACATAGGGAGTTTTAGATCATGTAGGTTACAGAGTAAGACCTTGCCTCAGAAAGTGGGGATGGTGACAGAAAATGACAGGGACAGTGATATGATAGCATGACATCCTGTGAATATTGTGTTCTATGACCAAATGCTTATTGAGTCCCTTACAGTGTGTCACACATGTGATTGGCCCTGTTTTGTGACGTGTAGTGTACCTGAGTTTACTTAATTCAGGGACCAAGAAGCACTCCTTGAACTGGTTGTTTATGCTGTACCTCTGATAAAGACGTAGTCATTTCGTAGATGAGAAAATGGAAGCTCACAGAAATAAAAAGAAATTCATTTAGCTTTAGAAAAGCAGAGAGCCTTGTTTGTGGATAGCGCCAGTTCCCAACAGTACCTGGCACGTGGCAGCCATCCAACAACCGCTGGTGGGTGACTCAGAATACATGCGTCCAAGAGTAGATGGGACACCAGTGCCACCGCCGGACTCCAACAGATTGACTCACAGTTCAGTAGCTATAACACAGCATCCTAGTGTGAAAGGGAAGAGCAGTTTCAGGGTCCAGATGAAAGGACGTAGCTGTAGAAGAGAGACAAAGTAAGGGGTGAGTTTAGTAGCAGCTCAGAGCCTTGGAAGGATCTTGAGACTCTGGGTGCAGATGCGCAGAGTTAAGATGCCCGCGGTCAGGGCATTCCGTTAACCAGCTGTGTGACCGCGAGCTTGCCCACGAACCTTAGCTTTGAGTCCCTTTTCTTTGAACCCATCCAGGGATACTTCTGTCTGACACTTGCTGTGTTCTGAAGCGCTCTGTGAGTGTTGGTTGTTTTAGTATCATCACGATTTTGGATCTTTGAAGGATCAGTGGAGAACATGTTATTTCAGGTTCTCATTTGACATTTGACTGCAAAGGAAGGCAAGCAGTGTAAAATTGGAACCTAGCTGTAAATTTTTAAAACATCTATAGTTGCTCTTGTGTCCTAACCCAGCTTTTCCTTATAGCAAACAATAATCCTAATAATTGGCATTTAAGCAGAACCTCAAAGAGGCCGTTTGTTTTATCCCCTGTGCTTGTCACTTGGTAGTTTTGACTCTAGTAAAGAAATAAAACTTGCTTAGAGCAGGGCAGGATGGGCAGGGTGACACAGTCTGACTCTTCTGGCTTGGACTCAGTGGTCTATTTTGAGTGTTCTGCTGTATGCTGGCTGTTATAGAAAAAGTCCACTAAAGTTCTCCTGGTTGCTTTTTGTTCATGTGAAGAAATGAACGAGGCAAGGATACTACCTAAAAGTGCCACTGGGCTAATTAAAGAATAACGGCTATGCAGACACCCCTGCAATTTCTTTACCTCTTAGGGAGGTGAATTCTGGTACCACCCAAAGACGTTTCCACTGAAATCATTGCCAGCAATGCCTCAGGACACGAGTTTGAAGCCACTGCAAGATCCTTGCAAAGAGCCTTACCGCCTCTCTCCCTTTTCCTCCATAGGTAGCTCTTCCTTTGCCAGCAAACCTACCACACCAACTGGACTAGGCGGAGGGTTTCCACCTCTCAGCTCACCGCAGAAAGCATCCCCCCAGCCTATGGGTGGAGGGTGGCAGCAGCCAGCGGGTTATAATTGGCAGCAGGCGCAGCCTAAGCCGCCGTCCGGTATGCCTCACTCCTCCCCGCAGAACCGACCCAATTACAACGTGAGCTTCTCAGCTATGCCTGCAGGACAGAGCGAACGTGGGAAAGGATCTTCTAATCTAGGTGAGGATGATGAGATGAAACTGGTGTCAGGTGACCTGCCCGTGATGTCACACTGCTGAGGACGTCATGTCTGAAGGAGACCAAAACCATTCCTGTTGTTTATGAGACTGTCTTAAGAGCTGAAGAGATATCAGGTGATCCACACCCCCAGTACTGTGTGTGGAGCGCCTGGGTCTACCATGACCCCATGTAGGTGTCATGTGACTGTGGCTCACTTGGTCTTTCCTTCTCCATGCTGGAGTAGGAAGGAAGACATTTGTCACAGGTTTTTGAACCTTGCTTAGCACTTGCTATATTGTAAATCTTTATACGTGTTGAATGGATGGATACATGGAACAGAGAACTTATAGCCTTTGGAAGAAAGAAAGTATTCTTAGGAGAAAAGGATTGGAACCTGTCAAAATCGCATTAGGTTTTCTTCTTGGATTGCTGTGAGAAAGGTGGTTGGCAGATTCCTGAGTTTGAGGGCACCTGTGATGATGCCACGGCCTAGGACTGGAAGATGTCCTAGACTGAATTAAAAACAAAACACATTTTTAAAGATTTATCGTATTATATATGTACAGATATTAATTATGTGTATGTATGTATGCCATGTACATGCCTGTTGTCCAAGTAAGTCAGAAAGGGCTTCAGATTCCATGGAACTGGAGTTATAGGTGGTTATGGACCACATTGTAAGTGCTGGGAATCGAACCCAGGTCCTCTGTCACAGCAGCAAATGCTCTTAACTGCTGAGTTGTCTCCCTCGCCCCAGTAGATCAGATTCTTGTCATTGAGGTAAAAATAGTATCTATTACAATTGAGTTTGTCAGATAGTGTCAGTACACTTGGCATCTCAGTTAATTTGATGATTCCCTTCGAGGAACATGGATAAAGGTGACCCTCTTTCTTCACAGTGGTTAACATGTATTGAGAGTGTACTACATTCAGGGGTATCCCAGGCAGTTCCATGTATATCTTCAAAACCAATCCTCTGTTACAGACGCGGAACTGTGAGGTCGATCTCTAAAGTAATTTCTCGGTTTCTTGAAACGTGTGAGAGCCAGGACTTGACTCCCAGTTGTTTGGCACCTCTGTCACTTCCAGCTGCCCATAACCCCAGTGTTGCTCACAGCACTGCTGTGACAGAAATGCATGTGCTGGGAACGTGTGACATCATGTTTAGCCTTTCGCTAGCAGGGAGATCCTCTGGGCAATTCTGTTGAGCCGCATGGCATCCCCTTCATTTTGTTTTGAGTAGATAGAGGGTGAGTGTCTCCTAGGAGCACTTAATTTTGGTGTGCACACATGTGAATGTGGCTACTTTAGAATATAGATGGCAGAACATTCCCAGCCAGGAACAAAAAATACCTTGGGTTGATTACTACTGACCACATGGGCTGTTGTGGTTTTGTTCAGCTTTGTTTTCAAATGAACACTGAGATAACCAGGCAGGCTTTTAGCTCTTTCTCATGGCAACACTGTATTGTTAACACCATCCTCATTCTCTAGATTAAGAAACTGAGGTATAGATATCTCCAGGGCCCCTTTGGTCATAGCTGGGTTTCAGATACATAGCATTGTTTCCAGGAAAGACCTGACTTTCTGAGGAAGGGCACTATGACCCAGTGAAGTCATCAGCTGGGTAGAGACAGGGAAGTGATAGCAGGATGTCCAGGACTTGAATCTATGCTCTTGTCTAATCTCTGGCACCAGTTTGTTGTAATTGGGATAGAATCATGAGTATCTTTGTCTGCAAGGTTAACCTGGAGATGAAATAGGCGTTAGCAATCCAGACTCCATCCAGTCCTGTGCTTTCCATGGACATGTTGTGTGGTTCTGGACAGGCTCTTTTGGTTCCCTAGCCTTCCATTTTCCTCATTTGTTACACAGAGCCTTTAGTGTTCTGCACGAGGCAGGTGGGAAGAGGATGGAAGTATGAAAAGCTACTTTGAAGGCCCGTACTCCCGTGAAGCTAGGGTCTGACCTGTTTAAGAATGAAAGTTGTGATGGTTTCCACACATTGTGTTACAGAAGGGAAACAAAAGGCTGCTGACTTTGAAGACCTGCTTTCTAGTCAAGGGTTCAATGCCCACAAAGACAAGAAGGGGCCTCGGACAATAGCTGAGATGAGAAAGGAGGAAATGGCTAAGGAAATGGATCCTGAGAAATTAAAGGTGAGTGAGCCCCTCGGTTATCCTATAGGACAAAGATGTGCGATGAAGTCATGTCTGTCCAATCACCTCTGTATTTGTTGCCTTTGTGTTGGTCACTAGGGACTAAATACTTGACAGATACAATTTGTTTTGCCTCATGTAGATTTCAGTTTATGGTGACAGGAAAGGCCTGGCAGTGGGAACGTGCAGGGTGGCTGTTCACTTGGAAGTGGACAGGAAGGTTGGAGAGAAGTACTGAAGCAAGAGGGGAACAGGCAGAACCTTTGAAGGCCCACTCCTAGGGAGCTATTTCTACTAGCTAAACCCTCTACAGGTTCCACAGTCTCCCAGAGACCATCCACTGGTGAGCAGGTGTGTAGTAAGGAGGCCGCGTGCTTGTTTCCTGACCGCCCAGACTCCCAAAATAATCACACAGAAACTATATTATTTAGATCACTGCTTGGCCAATTACTTAAGTGTATTGCTAACTAGTTCTTACATCTAGAATGAACCCATCTCCATTATTTTATATTTTACCATGAGGCTCATGGCAAACCAGCAAGATTTCAGCATGTATGACTCTGGCAGCGACTCCAAGGCTTCACCCTGACTCTGCCTCCTTTCTCCCAGTCCTCAGTTTAGTTTTCCCCACCTAGCTCTATTCTTTTGCCCTATCACAGGCCAAGACAGTTTCTTTATTCATTAGCCAATAAAAACAACACATAGACAGAAGGACCTCCCACACCTCAGGTGCTCAAAACAAGAGCCTGGGGAGAACAATTTAATTTAAATCTTAACACCCCTAACGGCCCTGCCTCCTAATGCCATGCACTACTTTGAGAGTTAAAACTCAACATTGACTCCAGGGTGGGACACCGACCATATCAACTATGGAAGGCGCTTCCTTCTGGCAGTCACTGTGTTACGGTAGGCCTCTGAAGCTGTGGTTTGAAGACAGTCCTGATCTTCAATAGCAAAGTAGCTTTGGGAAGGTCTGTGCATGATGCTTAATTGTGCTAATAAACTCATTTTAGTCTGTGGTTTGGTAATACAGATTTCTTACATTTGCCCACCAGATGAACAATGATATTTGACTTTACATAGTTCAGAAGCCTTTAGATTATAAATATGGGTCATTAGAGTTTGGTAAGAACAATTCACCATTTGTGTTTTCTGCCACCTTGAGAACTTTCTGTTGTTCTTGGTGGACTAAAACCAGGTTTCGGTTCTCTGGTGATCAGGAGAGGCATATTCCTGTGCTCAGGATTTACCATTCTGGAGACAATCCGGCATGAGATTTGTATAGACTGAGGGAAGGAAGCTAACGATGGTGAGGACCGTGACCTCTACTATACCCTCCTCCCATTTTTAAGCTAAAGAAGTTCTTAAAACAACAAACAAAACAAAACATCTGTTTTTGATTCTAAAGTTCTGGTAAGAATTGGTTTGAGGGAAAGGAGAATGATTTTTTTTTTTTTGTTGTTGTTGTTGTTGTATTTTTGCACTTTAAAATAAAGGTTTGTCACTCAATGAATCCAAGTTCCTTAACTCGTTGAGAAGGGAGTTCTTCACAGGTGATTCTGTAGTGTGGACAACTGGATGCAGATCAACCTGGAGGCAGAAGGTGGTTCTGAAGATGAATGGGGTGGGGTTATTGATGAGTACATAAAGATCAACGAGTTATGTTGCAGGACGTCTGAGCACACTTTGAACCCCAAAATTGTGTTATTTTCTGGAGAAAACCTGTTTCTAGCAGTGGTGCGGCTCAGCCCTAGCACACACCTTTAATCCAAGATCTTTCCGCTTGAATATTGAAAACAGGGTTAAATAAATCAACCATAGGTCAAGCAACCAGTTGGCAAGAAGTAACCATGGGCTTATTAAGAAAAAAGCCATAGAGTAAGAGGGAGTCAGGAGGACGGACAGAGTGACACACAGGAAGTAGACGGGAGGTACACTCAGTTTGAAGAGTCTTGTTTGAGACAGTGTGGAGAAGGTGGGAGGCTCCTGGGCTGCCAGGTGAGGAGGAAGGTCAGCTGGGTGCTTTCTCTGCCTTTCGGAGCTAGCAGGCTTTCACCCCAGCACCTGGCTTCCAAAGTCTTCACTGATAAAAACCAACGATTGAGATTTTGTTAAAAACAATAGTGTTCTAAGGCTTATCTCTGTTGGAGAGCTTGAATCATTGACGGTAGGACATTAACTATGCTGAAAATCACACAGTGTCTCTAGGTTGAGCTGTCTCTTAGGGCGACTCCTCACATTTTCTTCAGAACAACAGACTGCAGTGCTTTTGCTTCATGTCTCGGCAAATTTAAATACCAGTTGTGCACAAAAGGATCCTTCGAGACCTTCTTGAATGCAGTGAAGGACCTGTGCTTTTGCTTGCTTCTCTTGCTGTCTACTTCCATTACCACTGCTCATCAGGCAAACGGAGACAGTTTTCTATGAGAGAAAGGCATGTTGTCTGTAAAGCCCTGTGTGATCGCTTGGTTGGCACGGGATTTTCATTGCTGAGGAAGGTAGCCATCAGTAACCACAGCTGAACTGGTTGTCCACCAACACCACCTACTGAAGCTTGGCATGTGTCAAATGCTGATGCCAACTCGTGATTCCTTCTGTTTTAGTTACTTATCTATTGCAATGAAGAGACACCGTGACCAAGGCAACTTATGTAAGAGAGCGTGTATTGGGCCTCACAGTTCCAGAGGGCTGGGTGTAATCCATGATCATCATGGCAGCGAGCCCAACAGCAGGCAGGCGTGGCTCTGGACCTACGGTAGCTGAGAGCTTACTTTAGATCCACAAGTGTGAAATAGGGAATGAAAGAGTTAACTGGGAATGGCATAGGCTCCATTCAAAAAATTAAGACTCACTCTCCCTCAGTGACACGCCTTCTCTTAACAAGGCCACGCTTCCTAATCCTCCCCAGGCAATTCCATCAAGTGGGAATCAAGAACTCCTGTATATATATGAGATTATGGGAGCCGTTCTCACCCAAACCACCACACCTGCCATCCAATCACTTCCTTTATCACACCATGAAGGTTGTTAGTTTGCTTAAGTGACTAAAGGGATCACGTAATAAACCTTTCGAGATGCCGGTGTTTGGTTCCTGGTCTACAGCGATAAGAAACAGCACCTTTTTGTAAACAATTCCACGTGACCACAGGAAAAGGTGGACATACAAGTTCAATAAGGTGTGACAAATATGGCCCACTTATGGTAGGGCAGGTGACATTTTTCCCCCTTATGGTGGGAGTCAAACCCACTGAGCTACACCCTTGCACAACGTTGGCCAGCCTACAAGGATGGTTTATTTAGTTCGTGGAACAAAGGAGGTCCGGGTGTGACCTCATGAAGTTCATATGTTAGGAGTGTATAATTAACTGTAGGAAGTCAGAGAGACAGGAGTTCAAACCACAGAGGGGTACTCTGAGGTCCATGAACAGGTCTTAAACAACCATGTACACCGGAAGGGGGAGGTGGGAGGTGGGGGAGTGTTCCAGCTAGAAGGGGGCGCTTGTTCAGTTCTACTGAAACAGGGTAGATCTTCAGAGTCCTGGTAGACAGGAAGTGCTTGACTGGCTTAACCCTTTCGTATTTCCTGCTTACAGATCCTGGAGTGGATAGAAGGCAAAGAGCGAAACATCAGAGCCCTGCTCTCCACGATGCACACGGTGCTGTGGGCCGGGGAGACCAAGTGGAAGCCGGTGAGCATGGCCGACCTGGTGACACCAGAGCAAGTGAAGAAAGTGTACAGGAGGGCTGTGCTGGTGGTGCACCCCGACAAGGTGGGTAGAGCCTGCCCTGTCAGAGACTTGTCCGGTCCTTGTTTCGGGGATGAGAAGCATGGGGTAAAACAGCATGCTCACCGTTTGCTGATTAAGACATTTCTTGAACAAAACTTACTGTGTGGGTCATTTAAATCAGGTCTCTAAACAGATAGTCATACTTCATGAGGTTGGCGGAAAACAATCCAAGCATCCTTTACAAAGAGCAGGGCGAGCGCCTTATTCACTACGGAAATGCAGCGCTCGTCAATGACTTAGTTTAGGGTTTACAGGTGATCTTGAACTACAATACTAAAAACGAGACAGAGTACTTCAAATGAAAGTGCGGTTCCTGCGGAAAGCAGTATCACGTTTAGCCGGAACCGCAGGAGACGCTTTAGGGTACATTTGGAAAACCAAATATTGGTGAGGATCGACAAAATTTTTAAAATGTCAGTGTGTGTGTTGCCATTGATGCTTAGGGTTTGAATAAATTCCGAGCGCTCCACAGGGTCAGAACTTCAGCTCCCTCCGGGCCGAATTCACCTCAGACTGAAGCACCCCACGCTGCTGTCGTGTGAACGGTGGCAGATGCGTGACATGGAGTCGTGACTGTGGTGCCTTTGGGACGGCATGTTTGAAATCGCGTTCAGTTTCCATCTCTCGGCACTCCTTATGACCAAACACAATGATTCTTGGGAAACAACGTTAGTGCTTGGACTTGAATCAGTCAGAAGAGAAATCGGAGTCCAGAGAAATGGGCAAACTGCCCTATTATGAGTCTCAAAGACCTTAATGTTATAGAAATTGGAAAAAGGGGCTTGGAAATACAGTCAACTACGCGTAGGGCTTTCATTAACAATGAGATGTATTTTTTGCTGCCCAGCAAGCTCCCTGTTTTCTCCTTACTGGTAGGTTTCTCTTAGTCTCTGTGAGTCTCCAGGGCAGTGCTTGATAATGAAGTTCATATAGGTAGGTTGTAAAAAGAAATGTCTTAATGGAAGAACATTTTTAATTACAATCCACATTCTTAGTGAATTTAGTATAAGTTTAATGCTAAACATCTAATTGTGCTTTCTGTTTTCTTTAGGCTACCGGGCAACCCTATGAACAATATGCAAAGATGATTTTCATGGAGCTAAACGATGCCTGGTCTGAATTTGAAAACCAAGGCCAGAAGCCCTTGTATTAATCTGTGAGCTTTTTCTAAGCTGGCTGCAGCCCTGTGTTAATGCTTAGTGTGTATCACAGTTCTGAGATTTTCACAGATGAACCAAAAATTCCAGTAATGTATTTCCAGTCCTAAACTGTTAAGTTCCTCACGAATTCATTTCTCATGGTCAGGAATGTGAAAGTTTTGGTTTCTTAAAGTCCATAGCACCGAGAGGAACTCTAGCAAGCTGACCTTGCAGAGTTAGGACGTTCCTGCTTGCCCTCTGGGAAGCCTCCTCAGCATTTTGCCTAGGGAAATGGGGCAGAGGCCACCCAAGTGGAAGGCATGATGTCCATCTCATTGTCTGAGATTACAATTTATGAGTGGATGTTTTGATAATTGGATTACGTAATGTTTTTTAAGGAATTAATTTAGGGATATTTTTGTTTGCGTTTTGTTTTTAAAAGATGTAATGTGAGCAATGCATATCACCAACCGAGTATTTCTCAATGGAAATTCACTGGAGCCCTTACCTCCTTTAGAGTGTATTTGCTCTAGAGAGTTAACAATGAAAGAAGGGGCTAAATGGTGGGATGTGATCTTGTGGGTCTAGGCATTACCCCTGACTTTTCTTGGATGAGCTGCAAACCCAAGCATGGGATAGCTAAAGAAACCTGAAGCTTTGAGATGTCAAAGCTCAACTTCCTGTCACAGATATTGGGCTGCTGGCTCCCTTTCCCTTAAAAAAAAAAATCCGTGGTTGACTAAAGGCAAACCTCCGGACACTCCCACCACTGTCACAACTCCAAACCGGTTTGAAAGCCCCTTCTGATGGTTCCCACTTGGCTTAGTGTTCTTTCTTTTGCTTAGTCAAGAAAACCTTCTTCATGGGCGACCATTTGTAAGGCGGGTTTGGCCCATTCACAGTTGGATGGATCTGGTGTTCTGGGGGTTTGTAAGGAGCT
This sequence comes from Microtus ochrogaster, assembly GCF_000317375.1. Lineage (NCBI taxonomy): Eukaryota > Metazoa > Chordata > Mammalia > Rodentia > Cricetidae > Microtus > Microtus ochrogaster. Next base: position 69,244,665 of record NC_022016.1, read on the forward strand.
ATGGGTAAAGCAGAGAGGACAATGCTAAGTACTAGTAGGGGAAGGGTTCCCTTGGGGAGAGAGCAGCGTGTGCCTTCAGATCCAATTGGATAGCTTGCCAGTTTGGGGAACCAGATTCCCACCCATCCAGTGAGTCTGAATCCCCCTCCTCCCTGGATTATATCCACTGGGTTTGCTGTTGGATGCCTGGGGGGTGGGGAGGTATGAAAGAATGAAGCTTTCCCAGAGCTACAGCTGGTCATATTTCAGCCCAGTGTTCAGTGCTTCCCGCTCTGCAGGGTAAGCAGCTTGGACGGCTGGGACTTCAAAGGTCTCCTGGTGAGCACATGTGCAGCGTCTGTCTATCCATACATGCATATGTAGATGTATACTGTGCACATGCATAGTCACAGAGCAGGCGGTCCAAAGACATTCGTTCTAATCTTAAAAAGGTCACACTCGCTGTTGTGAAAAGCTTTCCAAAAGTTGCTTTTCGAAGACAATCATTTTGTTTGTTTGTTTCTGTTTTAATTTTCTTGTGACAAACAGAACCAGAAAGGCAGCATGTCGGAAATACTTTTGTTCTGTATAGATCTCTCTTTTCTCTCTCTCTCTTTTTTTTTTAAATTATAAAAGTTCTTCTTTTTATTTTACCTTTTACTGATAATGTGAAATTCTCAAAAAAATGCTCTCTTATAAATATACAGCTGTAAACTGTTCAAAGTAACCATAACAACCTAGGTGTTATTTATTAACGTATTATACAATGATGTCTTACCCAGTATGTGCTTGTCCTATTTAAGATTGGGATGTGAGACATGTTGCTGTGACCTGTTTTGGTTTTTTTGAGCTTTTTGTTTTTTTCCTTCATTCACATTTGTAGATATCGTGTGAACTACAGTATATAATGACAATAATTAAGAGGATATTATGTGGCTGTCACGTACATTTTGAGACAATAGAACTATATTAGCTTTGTATTATGTTTGCATAGCTCATTAATGTTCATGGTTCCAATACCACTAAATGTTATGCAATTAGCAATGAGAAAGAACCCCTCCTTAAGCCTGGGGGTTTCCCACCTCTCTTTCCCAGATGCATTATGAGTCTGGACGCCTGTCTGTCTCAGAACTTTTAACACGTGCAGACCGGTAGGTTCTGCATGCCTTTTAAATACCTGGTTGTGACAGCTTGTTGTTGGTCGGACCCACTGTCTCATCCATATTTATTGTAATATATTTTTGTTTTGTAAATATGGTAAACACAAAATGTCATTGTTCTAAAATATTTGTAATGTATATTAAAAAGTATAAAAAATACTTGTGGAAATATACGTTATTTTTGTACTTGTGGGAATATAAGGGGCTAGGAACAGTGATTCTCAACCTTCCTAATGCTCTGACCCTTTAATACAGTTCCTCATGTTGTGGTGACCCCCAACCATAAAATTATTCTTGTTGCTACTGCATAACTGTAATTTTGCTACCATTATGAATCATTATGCACATGTTTTTGGAGATAAAGGTTTGCCAAAGGGGCTGTGACCCCATAGGTTGAGAACCGCTGGGCTAGAGAGATGACTCAGTGGTTAAAGGTACCTCTTACTCTTCTCTTGCACAGGACCTGACCTGGCTTTTCAGCCCTCCCTGCCTGTACCTCCAGCTGTGGAGAGATCTGGTGCCCTCTTTTGGTCTCCACAGGCACTTTTGCCGATGTGCACATACCACCTCCCCCATAGGCCTGATTAAAAATAAAAGAAATCTTTAAAAAAAAATGAAACAAACAAATGAGATAAGGAATGCAGTGACAAACTTGAGAGCCACTGGCTGACCTGATTTGCTTTTAAGGAACAGTAAGGGTAAAGAATGAGAAAAGTGCAGAGTACATTTCCGTCAAAATGTAACCTGACAAGATCCTACAGTTACACTTCCATCTCCCAGTATCATTTATTCCCTGAGACAAAATGACAGACAGACACACACACACACACACACACACACACACACACACACACACACGTCATGCCTAATGATACTGTGTTGCAAAGAGGAATCAACATAGAAGTCTCATTCTCATCACCAGAATATGAATGCATTTTCAGCTGTGTGTGTGTGTGTTGAGTCATAGAGACTAATCTATAGTTTGGGACTTTACCACAGGACAGAAGCATTTGTAGACATGCTGTACCAGAGTACTTGAGCCACTACTGTGTCTGTGCATCTAGACTCAGAGGCTCAAGTCAATACCAGTGCCACTGGTGAGACCCCACCTGGTAATAAATCACGAAAGTTGAATTCCAGAGCAAGTTTTCATAGCACAGGTCAGTTCCCATACTGGAAGCACCAGACCAGGAAATGTAGGTCAAATCAAGAGGTTTTTATTATCCTAAAAATAAGGCATACAGTTTGTAGCACAGTGCTACATATGAGTTTGAAACTAAAAGAATAGCTTTGAATCCTGATTTTTTTTCTACTTAATATCTGTTCTATTGACAAATACTTTATACTCTCTGAGTCCTGATTTTATCATTTGTAAAATAGATTCTACACAGCTCCTCTGTGGAAGAATTAGGGACCGTGTATGTAAATTGCTATCACATGGATACTGACCAATAACTATTGCTACTGTTCACGACAGATAGATAAGACAGGGTAGCACTGATAGTATTGAAGCTGGAACTACATGGAGCCCTTAAGTTTGAGAAATGGGCAAAGGAGTAGGAAAGTGTTGACTGAGGTTTCTGTCCCACCAGGTTCCACAGCCGTTTAGTCCCAAATAAACACACAGGGGCCTACATTATTTATAAACTGGTTGGCCTAGTAGCTCAGGCTTATTATTAACTCTTGTAACTTATAGTATCCCTTAATTCTTGTCTGTGTTAGCCTTGTGGCATGGTACCATTTTCAGTGAGGCAGTCACATCTTGCTTTCTCTGTGTCTGGTTTCCTCTTTTTCTAGGTGACGACTGCAGACTGACATTTTCCTCTTCCCCAAATTCTCATTACCCCATCTCTACTTCCTACCTGGTCACCCCAACTATACTTCCTGCCTGGCTACTGGCCAATCAGTGTTTATTTAAAATACAAGTGACAGGGTACAGAGCATTGTCCCACAGCAGAGAGTCTTCTGGAAACTCCTCCTCCCCAGCACTTCTTCCTGTCTTCTTGGGGTGGGGATTGGGTGTGATCTGGATGTGGAAAATGGCAGATGCTAGTAGGTTCTGTAGATGGGATAGCTGTGGGCAAGGAAGACAAATCTGTTTATTGGTTTCTGTTAGCGTTATAGCATGCTTCCGGCTAACTGATGCACTGACCTTAGAGCCTGCTGTAGGGCACATATGATACCTTGTGGTGATCTTATGGGTATGGTCATGTAAGAGTTGAGGTTTGAAAATGGTATTTTCTATGAGATAGGGAGAAGCTATACTCTTCATAGTAAACTTACTAATATTTGCTATGTCAGGGCTCAGAAAATGACTACAAACTGAATGCCTCAGAAGACAAATTTCTCTGATTTCCCAACTTCCTTTACTAGGCAGATAATAGAGATTAGACTTCACTTTTGCCTAGGCAGGTCATAGAACTTATGCTCTTTCTTTAAAGCCAGATATAAAACTGGAGATGGAAGTTTCTGTCCTGCATGGTTCCGCAACCATTCAGTCCCAAATAAACACACAGAGGATTATATTAATTATAAACTAATTGACCTATTGCTCAGGCTTATTACTAACTAGCTCTTACAGCTTAAATTAACCCATAATTCTTACCTATGTTTAGCCACTTGGCTTGGTACCTTTTCTCAGTAAGGCATTTTCATCTTACTTCCTCAGCATCTGGCTGGTGACTGTGCCTCTGCCTTTCCTCTTCCCAGAATTCTCCTAGTCTGGTTGCCCCATATATTCTTCCTGCCTGGCTACTGGCCTATCGGGATTTTATTAAACCAATATGAGTGACAAATCTTTACAATGGACAGGAGCATTATCCCACAGCATAAAACCTTCATTCTCCTCCCTTTTGCTGTAAGAGTTGACCATTGGAAGTTCTTTCGTCTTCTTTGATTTTAGATCCTACGCTCACTAGCCCAGGAAGGGTCCCTGCGCTGTCTCTGGAAGGAGGTGTGCTGCACGGAGCACCTGGGAAAAATGTGAATGGACAGGTTTCCCTGCAGTCTTCCCTGTTAGATCAGATTCTATTTGACTGATCATATTTCTATGTGGCTGTCAGTGCTTTGTCAAACCTAAACATAAGAATGCATAGCATGCACAGACTCCTTGACTCTTCAACCTGCAAGCTCCCTGTGTCATTTAAAACTACGATCAAATAAATTTGTTGTGATTTTTCTGTTGTAACCTGTGTTTTGGTATGGTGGCATTGGTCATCAAACTTCATGAATGTTAAAGGGATCACACCTTTTTTTTTTGCTCCCCCACAGTTAATAGAGCCAACCTTTGGTATATACCCCAGGCAAGACACTAGTAAATATGCAGATTGATATGAAATCAATGAACTGCTTTGAATACCCTCTTACATGTAAGGTATTACTATCAACTTCTGCCTCCTCTGAGCATAAGATCTACTGTGAGAAGAGAACAGTTGTGAGTGGCTAAATTAAGTGTTTCAGGGGTTGATCTCAGCTTTCCTGTTCCCTGGCCACTATTTGAGCCTTGGTTTTACTGGCTGTAAAATGGAGATAATAAAATCGAGTTCATTGCGTTTGAAACTTGAACTCAAGGAGGAAACCTTAAGATTCATCCTAAGTGCTCTAGTGGTATGCAGGGAGACAGAGGTCTTGTAAGCGACAGTTAAGTAACAACATAGAAATGGCTGGTTGGGGTGAAATGCAGGTTATGGCAGTTCTTCTTGTGGAAATGTGGAATGAATGGGTGAGCACAATGGCTTTGCAGTGTAATGTCTGGCAAAAGACAAGTCTGATTCCTCAGGTGATGCTCAAAGCCTCTGGCAAGGTGCTTAGTGAACTGAAAGTTGGGTGGCAGAAAGCAGTTGGAGATAAACACTCACTGTCTCAGAATTGTTACGATTCCAAATGCGACCCAGGGGCCAATAACTAACTTTCTTTTCTTTTCTCTTTCCTTCCTTCCTTCCTTTCCCCTCCTCCTATTCTTTCTCCTTCTTCTTATCATTTTTCAGTATTTTCTTTCCAAGCCTTGGGCATTCACACTACACTGTATCTCTGACGTCAGTTTCTCTCGAATCATGGGATTAAATGCAGGCTGACATAGAAGTCTCTGGCTTGGAAAGAAAATACTGAAAAATGATAAGAAGCAACTCAGGAAGTTGCTCAGTCGAACCTGTTTTTAATTCCTCCATTATAACCGCTGAGCCACTTTAGTGAGGAGCTAGGATATTTTCCCACTTTAAATGATTAGGATACATTCTCCTCCCATCCTCAACCATCCAGTTTGTCCCTGAAAGGCCACATAGAGGGGTTTGCCAGAGACTTCTATGTCAGCCTGCATTTAATCCCATGATTCGAGAGAAACTGGATGGTTGAGTTGCCACAATGCCTCCTTGTCACCAGCTGTATTGTCCACGATGCTGGCAGATGCCTGACACTGCAGAGAGTACCAGACCCTATGAACACTGTTTATCCTATACACACTCACAGTGGCACAATGACTTCACTTGTAATGGTTACATTATGATTAACAGTATAAATTAGAAAAGGTTATATTGTAATATGTTATGCAAATGTGTTACTCAAAAAAATGTTTGTGGTTTTTGTCTTTCTAACCTTATCTAAGGAGCTGTTCGGCACAGTTCCTATCCTTTATGAACCCTTGTGGAGAGGTTTTCGACTAGATGGTTTCTAAAATGAAGATTCCGGTGATGAAGGTTAAGAAAAAAGTGGCTCTGGGGGAATGAAAATTGGCCTTAATTACTTGCAAATTCGCATTGCAAAAATAATAGCTCTTTATTTAAGGATTCAGGAGAACTTCGGACCGAAAGAGTCTGTATGGTACTTATCGCTACAAATAAGCAAGAATGAAGGAGATAGACGGACACACTAGTTTACACAAAATGTTAAAGCATCTAGAATATCCTGAGGCAGCATCTGGATCCGAAGTCACCACTGTGAGGGAGGTTTGGTCCTCAGACTGAGGAGCAGGGCTGGGACGTCTCAGGATTTCTAGAATCCCTGGAGTTAAAATTAAGAGGTTATTCTGATAACCTGATAACTGATAGTGAAAGTGGGAGGGGTGCTGAGACTATGATCCGAGTTCTGTGCCGGGACTTGGCGACTACGTAAAGGAAGTGTGAGTGGCAGGAATTAGGACCAGTAGTGTCTGGACTCTGAGTGGAACAATCCAACGGAGGAGGGGTTCTGCAAGACTGAGCAGGATCGGCATGGTAGGAGCGGGGCTCTG
>NC_022016.1:69251286-69264816 GCF_000317375.1 Microtus ochrogaster
GGAGTCGTAGGTCCGGGCGGGGCTCTGAGAACTGGGGGAGGAGTCGTAGGTCCGGGCGGGGCTCTGAGAACTGGGGGAGGAGTTATAGATCCGCGAAGTGTGGGGAGACGCCGCGGGAGGTTCTCCGTGGCCGGACCACCACAGGAGGTGCTGAGTGCTTGTAGGGCAGGATCCGGTGCAACTAGGCGTGAGGTTATGAGTGGCAGAACTCAAACCCAGTAGGAATCAGGTTCTGCATGGTGGGGCGGGCTCTGTCCTCTGGGGGCGGGAATTTGCGAGCTGAGGGTGGAACCCCAAAAATCAGGGGGCGGGACCTATTTGGAGGGGTGGGCTTTAGCCTCGTGGGCGTGGCTACGCGGCTGGGGGGGTGGGAGCCTAAAGCAAGAGGAGGCGGGTCCTGTAGAAAGGGGCGGGGCCCGATTGTCTGGGGCGGGGATAATGTCATCGGGGGGGGGGGGGGGGGACCCAGGGCGGGCTCGGGATTCGCACGGCAACCCTTGCTAGTCTGGGTTGGGGCGGCTTTTGGAGGAAGCCGGAAGCAGCGACGGCCTCAGCTCCAGAGACATGGCGGGCGTTAAAGGTACACCGCGACACCCCCTCGCGGCTGCTGGTTGGGGTCGCTTTGGCTCCGAGCTGTGCGGCTAGCAGCGTGCTGAGCGTGCGGGCTCTTGCAGACCCCGACCTCCTGGGTGCGCTGCAGCCGTGTTTCGCGGACCCTATAAACGGTCGCGCCCACGCCCGCCAGACCCCTAGTGGGGTCTTGCCCTGTGGGATGTGCATTCTCCTGTCGCCTCCTAGGCTTGTCAGTTCCCCGCGGGTCACACCAGGGTCCCACAACCTCACCTTCCTGCTCCTCCGCAGTTTCCTGTGGCTTACAGAGGAGCCTTTGTCTCCAGGCTGGGTGTTGGAAACTTGGGTCTGTTGTTTCTTACGATTTTCTAGATGGGCAGAATTAATTCCGGGCGTTTGGCAGTGAAAAGTAACCAGAAATACTCTATTCGTCGCAACCTTGGGGCTGTGATTAGGAGGGATTTTTAACAAGACTTTCGTACTTTCTTGAGTGTTTTCTTTAACTCGACTGTGAACAGACAAAGCAGAGGGTGTGCTGTTTTGTGTTTTGAATGGCGATAAAAGGGCGTGCCCAGATTACCATCCCGATGAATGAAGAGCAATGGGGATCCTGAGTGGGGACGTAGTTATTGGAAGGCTTCCTGCTATTTGGGTTTCTGATCATCTGCACGGAGTAGACTAACTCGTCTCTGTATTGGACTTCCTTTCTTTGAAAAGTGTCCTCTAAGACCTTCCCACTTACCAACATGTGCACAGATGAACACAGTGTATATGCATGTGTGAGCTTTGGGTGCACTACGAATGAATGTATCTTTGTGACAAGCTATCTTAGTAAACGTGGTTTACTTGGGCAGCATCCACTATATAATATATCCATATGAAGGAAGTGCCGAAAACAGGAAAAATGGTGTCTCACCGCTATAGTGTTTGGTCATGGCCAGAAAGTACAAAACAGTAGCAGTTTGTGTGTGTGTGTGTGTGTGTGTGTGTGTGTGTGTGTGTGTGTGCTAGAGATCAAGTAGTAAAAAGGAACACAGGCTATGGAGTGGACACGAACTAAGCAAAGTAAAAAAAAATTGCAGGTAATTCAACGGTTATTGAAAGATTATATTTGAGACTTAGGATAAAAGATAAATGGGAATTTTTTACTGAGTTGACAACTGCAGCTGTGTGTGTGTGTGTGTGTGTGTGTGTGTGTGTGTGTGTGTGTGTGTTAGAGATCAAGTAGTGAAAAGGAACACAGGCTATGGAGTGGACACGAACTAAGCAAAGTAAAAAAAAATTGCAGGTAATTCAACGGTTATTGAAAGATTATATTTGAGACTTAGGATAAAAGATAAATGAGAATTTTTTACTGAGTTGACAACTGCAGCTAATTCTATTGCTGGGTAAGTAGATGAGGTGTGCTCGGAGACAGTTGGGAGCATAGAGATAATATGTTGGGGTGAATCATGTCCCTCTAAAGATATGTTCAAGTTGTAACTCCCTAATGTCAAATAAGGGTGTGACCTTATTTGCAAACAACAGATGTTCCCAATCCAAGGTAGTACCGCCTTGCATGATGTCCTTCAGATAAGAGAGAAATTTGTGTGCGAAGACTCACAGGGAAAGCACCCCATAAGGATGGAAGCTGGGGGCTACAAGGTAGTGGTCCTCAACCTTCCTGATGCTGCGACCCTTTAATACAGTTCCCTGTGTTGTGATGACCTTCAACCATAAAATTATTTTCGTTGCTACTTCATAAGTGTAATTTTGCTACTGTTATGAGTTGTAATGTAAACATCTGCTTTCTGATGATCTTAGGGTGACCCTGTGAAAGGGTCTTTTGGCCTTCCAAAGGGGTCACGGCTCACAGGTTGGGAACTACTGGCACTTTCTGCCATGCCTTAAGACCTGAGTTTGATCCCTGGGACCCACATGGTAAAGGGAGAGAACCAACTCTTACAAGTTGACCTCTGACCTCCACATGTGTGCATGCACAATGGCACACTCCCATAATTAGATAAACCTGAATAAATAATTTTTTAAAATTAAAACAAAAGCAATAATAGAAATTGGGGTAGTGTTGCTGCAAGCCAAACAGTAGCATGGACCCCAGCAGCGCTGGACGTTAGTTAGGAAGGCAGCTTGTTCCCTCAGCCTTCAGGAGGAGAATGCCCCAGCCAACACTTTGGCTCCAGGACTAGGAGAATTATCAGTCACCCTGTTTGTGGTACTCCACTGTGAAGCTCCTCCATGGGGGAAGGTGCTAGAAGAAGGAGTACTTCAGGGATGTATAGGGCTCTGTAAGGGGTGGGTTGAGACCGGAATATATTTCAACTGGACAGCACAACATATGGCCAGGCCAGAGAACACATCTTCTTTTCTTGTCCTCAGGAACTTGGCGGTGAAGGGGAGGAGGATTGACGCTGGAGAAGTTAGGGGTCAGATTATAGTGAACCTCTAGTGATAAGACAACTTGCAGCCTGTGACCAGAATGCAAAGGGTGACATGTGGGCACCTGGTCATCTGGGTGGAGGATGATAGGAAGAGGTTCAGTTGGCAGCAGCGGGAGAGCATAGGGACCGCCCTGACACAGCAGCAAAGCATTCAAGAGAAGACAGTAGTGTTGACTGAGGGCTGGGTGAAGTGAATTATTTTAATTTGCTGGAGAGCATGGCTGTGGTTTCAGCCCTCAAAGACTGGTCTTCAGGAGAAGAAGAAGCATGTGTTTGGAAGGGTGGAGATGGGGTAGGTGTGGGAGGTCATTTTACTTGTTGGATTTGAGGTCCTTGTTGGCTTTGGCTCTGTGGGCACAGTAGTCCAGATTAGAAGTGGAGTTCTTAAGATCTGCTGTGGACTGGAGCTTTGGTTATAGCTGGGCTCTATAACCTTGTTCTGAGAGCTTTGAGTTGACCTTAACTTCTTGACAGTCAAGTGTAAAGTGAAAGGGGATGGACTTGAGTTGTTGGTTAGCTCCAACGGAAATTAAGAAACTGGTAAAACGGCTCCGCAGGTAAAGGTGCTTGCTTTGTAAGCTGAGGGATCTCAGTTCAATCCCAGCAACCCATGGGAAGGGGGAAGGAGAGCACTGACTTCACAGGTTGTCTTCACGTGTTCTGTGCACATATATCCCTCTCCACGTGCACACATCATTCTTACACATGATTTAAAAAGAGAGGGACTAGGCAGAGGATGCAGTTCCTGAACACACACACACACACATACACACACACACACACACACACAGGGCAGAAATACGGTTGTGCGCTTCGAGATGGTTTGGGAACAGAAAGAAGAAGTAGGTCTGTGGTTCACATGCCCTAGGTTCCCGGAAGCGAGAACATCGCAGGCCGTTTGTCACCGAGGAGCAGGACAAGGCTGCAAGGAAAAGGCCAGGCAACTTTTAAACTCACAGACATTTGTCCGTGAACAATACCATATTAATAGAAAAGGTAGAAACTAAGATAGAAATCCTTCCTCATCCCCCGACGTCTGTATTTATCCGGGTTTCCTGGAAAGCATAATGGTATCTTTCTACTGAACCGTCTCTCCAAATAAATCTTCATTAGTCAGTGACTAATTATATTAAGGATTTTAGGAAGGAAATTTGGATGATTCAGTGTCTTGTGCTTTTGATTTGTTATTTTATCAAGTAGCATAACTATTTGATGAGTGGAGACTTGCCATAGCCAGCGTCAGCTGAGTCCCCTTTGTCAAGCAGTGTGTATGATGACTTAATTTAACTTAATTTAATTCCCATAAACCCAAATGAAGTAGGACCACCATTGCAATTTTACAGGTTAGAAACTAGGCGCAGAGAGTTCCAGCTGCCTAAGGTCATACAACCGCTGGTTGCATCATTGTTATCTGAACGACTCATTTGGTATCTGAGAGTTAACCCGAGGGCAGTCAAGTAGAAAAATGGAAAGGTCTGGATGCTTCGATGTGAGTTTCCAGTGCTTGTGGGGATTTCTGTAATGGCCATTAGCTGGGGATGGTCTCCTCTGAAGCTGTATTGTGAGCTTCCCACAGGTGGTGACAAGCCTGACTGGCAAATGTAGAGAGAACCCATGCGGCAGGCGGGAAGTAGGGGCAGGTTGCTGGACTGGCCAGAGACCTTTCACCTTTGGTTTTAAAGGGGTGGACGCAGGCAGTTGTTCTTCTCACTTTGGGCTATTGCAACAAAGCACCCACAAACTGGGTAGTTTAAATGGCTTCATCCTGAGTACTGAGGAACAGGAAGTCCAAGATCCAGGAGCAGACAGAGTCAAACAGGGAACTGTAGTTTCTTCCTCTTGTGACAAGGATAATGATCCTGTCAACTCTACCGTCATGTTCTCATCTAAATACAGTGACTTTCTCAATGTATGGCTGTGCATGCCTGTTATCCCAGCTCCCGAGCTGTGGAGGCAGGAGGATCTCCTGTCGGAAGCCAGCTTGGACGGCATTGTTTTAAAGGAAGCAAACCCAAAGGCTCCACTTCTTAAAACCATCTCACCAGGAGTTGCGATTTCAAATATGTGAATTTAGAAGGTACACAGACCTTCAGTCACATGGTAGTACTCATTGGATAGTCAGATGTAACATCAATTAATGACGTAAGCACATTGCTACATTTCTTAAATTCGCTTAAAAGCTCTCCTTAAATTTCATTTTAAAAATGTCTATGGGTGTGCACATATCATAGCACACCTGTGGGGAGAGAAAGAGTTGGTTTTCTTCCAGAGTGTGGGTCCTGGAGATTGAACTCAGGTTGTCGGGCTTGGCTGCAGTCGCCTTTATCTCTTGAGCCATCCTGTCAGCCCCCTGTGTTTCCTTTGAAGAGAAAATGTGTTATAGAGATATATTCAGATACCACAAATTCAGCCTTTTTAAAGGTAAAGTTCTATTGACGTTATCGTACTCACAAGGTTGTGCTGCACCACCGCCATCTATTCCCATGACATCTGCCATCTTTTAAACAAAACGCTGTACCTATTAGTGGCTTCTGGACCTATTGCCCGTAACTAACCACGGTAGACCCTTTAACCTTTACCTGTGTTTTCCACAGCTCTCGTGGCACTGTCCTTCAGCGGGGCTATTGGACTGACTTTTCTTATGCTGGGATGTGCCTTGGAGGACTATGGGTAAGTTGTTTGGAAAAGGAATTACTCTCTCTCTCTCTCTTTCTCTTTCTCTCTCTCTCTCTCTCTCTCTCTCTCTCTCTCTCTCTCTCTCTCGTGTGTGTGTGTGTGTGTATGTAGTTATTTGTGGAGGTGATATGTCTTCAAGTGTCTACAGTTTTTTTTTTTTTTTTTTTTTTTTGAGACAGGGTCTCTAAGTGAACCTGGAACTTTCTCGTTTGCCTAGACTGGCCAGCAAGCTATGCAGATCCTCCTGTCTCTACACCACCATCCCCCCTTGGGGGCTGGGTTTACTGGTGCACACCACTGCATCGGGCTTTTTACATAAATATTAGGGCTTGAACTCCCATCTTTGTGTTTGCAGAGCAAGCACTTTGCCTACTGAGCTGTTTCCCCAGCTCTTGAAGAGGCTTCTCTTTGTGTCTCCGTTACTGTTCCTATCAGAGTCTGATCAGTGTGGCCCCTGCTGCAATGTGCAAGTTGGTGAGTTCCAGATTAGGAATTCAGCGCCTTCAGGCACCAGTGTAATTATGTGGAGAAAAGCTCTTTTTTTTTAAAAAAAAAACGGATGTATTCATTTAATAAACAGCTGTTTAGCTCTGAGCCTGGAGCATGGGGATGTGAGAATGAGTTCTGCCCTCAGGAGCTTGCAGGTGAAGTGTGGGGGCGGGGGAGACAATTAATTGTGAAAACAAGATTGTAGGGACAGTGGGAGCAGAGGACAGACCTGCCCGGTTCTCCTGAGTGGAGAGCCAGAGTTTCTCTGCACCCCAGGCACAGGGAACAGTCAGTAAGTCGCCTTTATCCTACAGCCCACTCAGGGAGGATTAATCCAGCGTGTAGAGCCACCTTGTATGTCCCATGGAGGAGGTTAGAGCTGGGAAAGCCTTCCTTGAGGCTAGGACTGTGTTAACTGAGACCGTAGTCCAGGAGGAGCCTAAGGGGCCCCTACCAGAGCTAGAACAAAACTGGGGCCCAGGGCAGTAGAAATGGAAGGAAATGGACTGTGTAGGTGGCAGGAGTCTTTATTCACTGATGTCGGGGCTCAAGCAAGTTCCTGCCAGCTCGAATGAGTGCTGAGTGGCTTGGATGCCTTGACCTAAAAATGTGCTGCTGAGACCACCTGGGACCAGTTTTTGTGACCTCTGCCTTAGGTTTTCTGTTGCTGGGATAAAACACCACGACCAAAAGCATCTTAGGGAGGAAGGGTTTATTTCAGTCTATAGTTGTAGTTCCTCAGGAAGGGAAGTCAGGGGCAACAGTCTAGGTAGGAACTGAAGCAGAGGTCACGAGTATGCGGTTGCTGACTTGCTCCTCTTGGCTGGCTTTCTTATATCTCCAGGACCACTTGTTCAGGGTGGCACCACAGGGTGGCACCACACACAGTGGACTGCGCCTTCCTCATCACTCGTAAATCGTGAAAATGCCCCACAAGCAAGACTATAGGCCAGTCTCATGGAGGTGTTTTTGCAAGTGGGGTTCTCTCTTCTCAAGTGACTCTAGCTTGTGCCAAGTTGGCAAAAACAAAACAAAACAAAACAAAAAACTCACCAGGAAAACATTACTGATTCAAATCTGTCATGGAGTTAGAAGTGATCACACACATTATTGAAACATGATGTAAGCAGAAACACTTGTTCGGAGTTTTCACACGGCTATCACTGTATTCTTGTAGAGGGGTAATGTCGTTCCCTTTTCTGCCTGGGAAGCCAAAGCCCAGCATAGTGAAAGCCTTGCTGGTTGCACAGTGGTCAGTGGGCGATGTGGCACTCTGCTCTGCCTCACGGCCCTGGCACTGTCTGTCCTTCCATGACTAACCGAGTCCCGGTGTTTGGATTTTCTGTAATGTGGCATGTCTCCGTGGGATGAGAGCAGCACTCGTCACTGCTGCCACAAAGAGACTCGTCTGTGACAGTAACTTGGGATTTTCATCTGCATGAGAAGTTGGCACACTGGCCCGTATAGTCGCTGCCCACTTCTGTGGGTAAGGCCTTGTTGGGACCACCGTCACTGCTTTTGCTCCACAGTGGCAGAGTGTAGAGGTGACAGAGACCTGTGATTGCCTGGCCACGCGTGTTTTCTATTTGGTCTTTTACAGAAAAGGGTTTGCTAGTTTTGGGGCTTCCTATTTAGTGAATCATGTTATGTTCATGCTAAATTTTACATATGAAAAGGCTGCTTCCACACGAGATGTTCCTTTGCCAGAGGATTGCTCTGCTGGGGACAGTCTCTTAGATTGTGCCTCAGAAAACGGTCACAGCGTTCCTGGGAGAGTGCAGGTGGCACTTAGGTCCCTGCTCTGTGACTTGCTCCTCGCTGTCTTGGTCCTGCTGTTACCTAGCAGTCCTTTCCAGTGATTTCTGGAATATGTTCTAATAGCCTCTGAAGTTTCAAATGAGGAGCCTGCATTCTTGTTTCCATCCTGAGTCTGCCTGCTGAAGGACACTCCCTTCTTGCTTCCTGGTTATCACTCTGACTTCCTACATCTGTGACTTCACCCCAGGGGTGCTTGCTGTGTGGGTGGATCTGTATGATTACCGGTTGGCGACGGTGTGTGTTATTGTGCCATGTGTTTATGATAATGACTGGCTGGTATGTTGTTCTTTAATGGGTATCTAGCCAAAGGCGACAAGGTTGATAGATTATTTTGGAAGTATTTACAGGGAAAACAATGGGAAATTCAGTGGCTATGGCTATTCTTAATGGGTGGTTTTGCTCCTTTGTGTGGGATTATGCTTGTAATCTACTGTAATAGAAGGTAGGGCTGGGTACATCTAGTGAACAAATGTGCATTTTTGTTCCTTCATTACTAAAGTCTTTTGTTTTTTCCCCCTACCTATTTAACAAGTGGAGAGTGACTAAGACAAATCACATCTCTATTCTAATGAGCTCAAAGATAGCAAGTGGTGCTGTGCAGAAAGCTAGGAAGGGCGTTGTAGGCAAGGATCACTGGGGTCACCTCCAGGAAGGGATCTCCCAGTTTAGACTGCACTGCGGTGAGAAGAGCCCATGGTAAGCATGAGACCTGAGTGTGCTAGGAGCAGGGAGGAGGCTGCAGTGGCTGCAGGCTAAGAGAGTGAGGGTGGGCTGGTCCAGAATGAATAGAAGAAATGGAAAGCAATAGATATGAAGTGCGATTTGTGTTTCATTTTAAATCATTGGATGCCTTCGTGCCTGTATGCCCTCAAAAGATCTTCCTGAAACTAGTATGTGTAAACCACTGGACTATGTTCTGTAGGGAAAGTGGAGGTGGCTTTTTAATATCCTGTCCTTGGAGTTGCTGGTCATGGCCAGCTGTACAGCTCAGTGATAGAGTTCTTGCCGAGCTTGTCCAGAGTCTTGGACTCAGTCCCCTGTACTGCAAAAAAAACTATAGATTTGTAATATAACACCCTATTGTTGTTTCTTAACATAATATAAGCTACGTATGTATTAGTGAATAAATAACATTTTTTCTAACTATTTCTATGCCTGGTAGAAATATTTTTTCACGTTATAATATTCATAGTTGATTAATGTTTTTACTTAGATATGTAAAATGATATTAAAACAACAGTATGCTATGAGTTAAGCTGTAACATTTCTTGGGTTTTGTCTTGGTTCCACTGGTGACAGCGTTTACTGGCCTCTGTTCGTCTTGATTTTCTACGCCATCTCGCCCATCCCTTACTTCATTGCCAAGCGGGTCACATATGACTCCGATGCGACCAGCAGTGCCTGTCGGGAGCTGGCGTATTTCTTCACGACTGGGATTGTTGTTTCTGCTTTTGGATTTCCTGTTATTCTTGCTCGCGTGTCTGTGGTGAGTTCTGTTTTCTATTGTTTTATTAGGCAGGCAGTCAGGGTTTGTTTCGAAGGCCTGTGTCTGAGACCTCAAGTTCATTACCATTACTTCGATTCTCCGTGAAGCCAGATGTAGTTTGAGTTTCTCTCTCCTACTTGAGATTCTCTCTCCTACTTGAGATTCATCAGTCTCTATCGAATTTTCAAAATGCTTTCTTTGTTTCTCTCACTACGTTTAATCAAATCATGTGATTTCTTGCTTTTTCCACATTAAGCCATTCTTTTCAATCATTCTTAGATTCCTGCCTCTTATACCGCAGGGCGATCCATAGAGACAATAGAAACACTGCTAAGACAATCAGAAAGTGAAGGTCATATCAAATTGGAACCAGGAACTTATTCTCAGTACTCTGGGACATACTGAGGAATCTCTAGTGACTGACATCACCACAATCAATGTAGGCCTTTTTTTTTTTTTTATTCTTTTGGCATGTAAAACAAACACTGTGGGTATGTATAATTTATTCAGTTTCTTGATGTTCTCCGGTTCTCCTACTCTTTGTTTTTATTCTGCCAACCACATTGGCTATCAAACAGTACAGATATATACAAATCTTGTTTATGCATTCAGCACTAAATACCATTTATGAAATGCCAGGATTAAGACGTCCAAACAGTCGGCTCTCATAGAGCACAACCATGTCCTGATGAGGACGTATGCTAAAGGACACTTCATATAGGGAGGGAAACTGATAATACTGTAGGAGTACCAGGAAGAGAGAAATGCCAGTCGCTGCTTGATTTGGGCCTCTAGAGCCAAATAGGGTTTTGGTTAAAGTAGAGAAGGCTGTCGGGGCGGCCCCCAAGTGTGAAAATGCAGCGTGTGGAATAAAGAACAGTGATATGACGGAGCAGAGAGAAGGCCCTGAGAGTAAGGCTGGAAATGCCACTGAGGCCACTGAGCCAGAGCCCCTAATGCCGCCTCAGCCTGAACTTACTCAAGCCATGCGGCCTCTGAAGCTCTGAACACAAGTTGGCCCCGCTCTCACTCTACAGCCAAAGGGTTCCTGTTTGCGCTTTCAGCACCATGGTTGTGAAGAAACTTTCATCGATGTTTCTGTCGGTTAATTTGAAGCCAAAAGAAAAAAAAATGCCCACTAGAGGGTACTCTCGTCCCCTGCTGTGCTTCCGTCAACCGACGTGCCCAGCTAGAATGCTTTCGTAGGAATGCAGATCATTGTGTAAAGTGTCCTTGCCCAGGAAAGCACAAACAGGCGGGACTTTCCGGTTCCCGTTCTCTGTGAAAGGGGCTGAGGCACGCAGAGCGTTAGCACCTGAGGTTGGAGTTGATCATCAGCCATGTTTACATGTGTTTTGCTTGAGGCAGTTATTGTCAGCTAAAACCAAGCAAGCAGAGACCTTTCTACAGGGACAGTGTTAAGGAGGATACTAGACTTAATTAAAACGCATCCTGGACTCAATTAACTAATGTCTGAGAAGTTCCTTGTGGCGTTTCTGTGGGGGTTTCTGGTGCAGAGAATGAGAGACTTACCAAGAGGCCGGTCTGAAGACGACTTACCCTTTCTCTTGCATTTCAGATCAAGTGGGGAGCCTGTGGCCTGGTGCTGGCTGGCAATGCTGTCATTTTCCTCACAATTCAAGGCTTTTTCCTCGTCTTCGGAAGAGGAGACGATTTCAGTTGGGAACAGTGGTAGCACTTTATTCTGATGGAAAGCATTGAGTCTCTTAGTATTTGTACTGTATATATATGTGTGCACATGAGGTGTTTTCTTACGGATTTTAATACGCTGAGTTTTTTTATACCTTTATGTCGTGATCATCCGAGGGAAGATTCTGTAAACGAAAGATGAGGTTTATTTGTAGCAAACAGATCACTCTACCGACTCCAATTTTTCTTGGGATGTGCTGGGGCAGATGCGTTAAAGCCCAGGGGAACTGGCATTCTCGTATACACTGTAGGCTCACCCACACAGAGCATCAACATCTGCCAGGAGCTTATCGGTGATGAGGAATCTGAAGCCCCCATTAGACCAGGTGCATTTGATGGGACTCCACCTTGTCACGTGCATGTTGTCCCAGAGGAGTAAGCATCATATCCAGCTCCCCATGTTCTCCTTGACACAACCATGTAATCTCTGGGGGTTTCGTGCTCATTTGCAAAAAAAAAAAATCCTGCCTCTTGTTAAAAACAAGTTCAGACTCTTGGTGTTTAGAAAATGTCTAAACCTGTAATATCTGTGATGTTCCTCAAATTTTGGGGGACCTGGGTAGGGTGTGGTGGCGTGCATGCCTCTAATCCCAGCACTCAGGAGGCAGAAGCAGGCGGATCTCTGTGAATTTGAGGTCAGCCTGGGCTACAAAGTGAATTCCAGGACAGCCAAGGCTACACAGAGAAACCCTGTCTCAAAAAACAAAAGACAAAAAATAAAAACAAAACCAAAAGCAAGCAACAAGAAAACATTGGGGGAACCTCTTTTTAGGAGGGAACAATTAAGTCCTCACATCATTTAAAGGTCAATAGCTGTTTGCACAGAATAAGTTACAAAATAACCCAGAAGCCCCTCTGGGATGCAGGGAGGGAAGCTGGACTGGAACCCGTTCCTGCTTTAAGTGGAGGAGAACACAGACAATTCTTTGAAATTTCCTTTTAAGCTTTGTACTTCCCTGTCCCTTTCAGGTGTCTCCTGTCCCCGCCCCCTTCACCATTCCCGTGTGTGTTTGCTGGCTCTGGCCTCTCCTGGAGGTGTGTGAGAGTCAGGAGCAAGCAGAGGGTGAGGGCTTCTTTGGGTCTATGTTGGTGCCCTTTTTGTCCTTTGTGTCGAACTTGACGTCGCCTCCACAGGACACACGGGGATCCACCTCAAGTTCGATCTTATAAACCGTTTTTCTAGCCCATCCTTTTTTATCTGCGACCTATCGGGAGAAGGAAGCAAAAACAGCCACCTCCTTAGGACGCCGACAGCGGTCAGCCGGTCAGCGGAGCTGCAGCATTAGTGTTGGTAGCTGGCGAGTGTCCAGAGCACTGGACCCTTGTGGCTTGTGGTCTAAGGACTCAACACACCGTCTCCAGGTGGTGCGACACTGCGGCCAGCAGACGGACAGACAGCGGACAGCGTGCAATGTTACCTTTTGGCCTTGTGCATGATATTATGTTTTCAATATTTTGTGCACTTATAGAATTGTTATCATTTCTAGTATTGACATTAGAAAAATTATTTAGATACTTGATTATTTTAACCAGCATTTTTAATCATGACACATGCTATTGTAATAAATTGGACTTTCAACACTGACGGAGAGTTGAATTTCTTGTCTTTCATCTCTGGTTACCTTGCTTAAAAGATGAGTGAGGATTTCTTGATGTTTTGGAATGGGCACTTGTGAGCAGTGATGCTCTTAGAATAGTTGCCGTGATTTCTGTGATGCTGCCTTCAGGTCCAGTTGGCTGCAGAAACTGTTCTTTCCCTCAGATGGCAGGCAATAGCTGTCAACTTATCCTTTTTTTTCCAGAAGGGTCCTGGTTGTTTATACACATCTCAAGTAACCACGATGGCTTTAATGTAGAAGCTTAAAGCATTACTTTTTTTCCTAAGATGGGGTCGTACTCAGTAGCCCACGTGGCTCTCAAGCTCCTTGATACCTCTGCCTCACCCTCCCTAGTGAGTGTTGTGATGAGAGGCATGTGCACCACACCTGGCTTAAGAATTGTCTCTGGATTTGATTCCCAGAATGATGAAAGGTACCTGTGAAAGAGTATTTGAGAGGCTGGAGAGATGGCTCAGTGGTTAAGAGTGCTTGCTGATCTTGTAGAGGACCTGGGTTCAGTTCCCAGGGCCTACACTGTTCTTCTTAAAAAATAATAAAAGGAGGGCAGGGGGTGCGGGGCACAGGACAGATACGCACGGCGGAACAAACACAGACACGACACGGCGGCTCCCACATGGGTCCACTTTAATGGGGGAGGGAAACACAAAAGGACGAAGGGTGTGGGACACACGAGGAAAAACAGGACAAGGAGGGGGGCCTCGTGTGGCCCTGCCTTTTAACGGGG
>NC_022016.1:69266035-69280308 GCF_000317375.1 Microtus ochrogaster
TGGTGCAGTTTCTTTGCAGAAGGAATGGATGCTATTGTCCTGCTTCTGAAACTGGTGTCAGTACCAACTGTACCCCACGAGCTGCCGCCACATGCTTGTGAGAATGCCCCCGACCTCCTGACCCCTGCTCAGTCACAGGAAAACGGACACGCAGTCCAGCCATGTGGAAAAGCATGGTAGTGTTTGGGATGGGGCAACACCTCCCCTCTTCAGGCCCAGGTTCTCAGGTGTTTTCACATCCACAGGGGCTTATCTGACCCCACTCAAGAAACTCGTGTGTGTTTCTTCGAAATCTCCCAAAATCTACCTCTTAGTTATTTCCTTGCTGAGGACTTCTCTAGAAGCTAAACTGTTTTGTTATGTTAATAATACCCCTGATACTCTATAAAGAAGTGCTCAGATGATGTCACAAAAATGTACTTTCTCATAGTTTACTAAATTAAACTTTGTATCGTAATAGAACCAAAATGTTTATAATAGCAGCGTTTTTCAGGCATAGTCACTTAGAGCCTGGACACATTATCCTGTGGATGAATGTAACCTGTGTATTTCTGTTCTCTCCATTGTTGCCATGAAAATTCCTTTGTAAAAGTCCACGCTCATGAATTATGATTTGCTTTTTTTTTTTTTTTTTTTTTTTGGTTTTTCAAATGTGGACATCCTTCTGCATTTACTTACCCAGTTCTCTCTGGAGGGTCCCTCAAAAGCGCCCCCGGTGGCTGCTAATGGAATGTCTGCTAGCATATTCTGGGTTTTGGAAATTACTGAAATTCATGTGCATTTTTAGAAATTGCCTTATTTTTCACTTAGTTGCTTCCTTGCCTTTTCCCCAGTTATATCTGTTATAATATCTGTAAACCCATTATCCTAATAAGTGGTTATTTAAAAATTCCCCAAACAAGTTAAAAAACAAAATAGCCCCTGAATTGCTGTTATGGTTTGAATATGAAGTGTTCTCCACAGACTTGTAACGCGAACACTTTGTTCCCAGCTTGTGGTGCTATTTGGGGACTAGGGAAACTTTGCGGGGGGAGGAGGGTTTGGATCAACCTGGAGGATGGAGATCACTGGGCATGGGTCCTTAGAGCATTTTATTCCTAGCCCCTCTCTCTGCTTCCTGCGTCCGTCATGATGTCAACAGCTTCTGCAGCACTGCTGCCACCACTACTGGCCCAGAAACTCAGAACCAAAACAAATCACCAAGGACTGACCCTCTGACTCCATGACAGATAGCAACACAAAGCCTGTGGCCACATGACCCTTTATAGGTCATTTACCTAGTAGCCACCTCTTCCCTCACTCAGAGATGGCAGGAATATTCTAGAAAGCACATGCACTATTTTGTTGCATGTAACCCCGGAATGAAGGGGGTTCCAGTCTTTGCCAGCTGGCTTCTTTCATGTTAATCTTTTTTGAATAAAAATGTCTAATATTTGTGTATGTGTGTGAATGTTTTTGAGTATGTCTGTGGGTGTGTGCATTCTAGGACACTGAAGATTAGAGGACACTCTCAGATGTCAACCTCAGATGTCAACCTCAGATGTTAACCTCAGATGTTAACCGTAACCTTCCCTGTAGTTTGAGACAGGGTCTCTGTTGCTTGTTGCTGCGTGTGCTAGGCCAGTTGGCCCACACACTTCAGAGATCCTCATTTCTCTGCTTCCCATCTCTCCTCAGGAGCACTGGGATTACAGGTGGGCATGACTGAGTCCATCTTTATGCGCCCTTTCATGTTTGTTTAACAAGTGTATCTTTCCAACCCTCATATGTTGGCCTTGATGCCTCTTTCTCCACCCTTTTTCTTCTAACACATGAGCACCAGTCTTAGTCCAGAAACTCGAATGCAGAAATGATCTGATGTGACGGCTAATTTTATACGCCTGCTTGACTGGGTCGTGGATGTCAGACTAATGATTAACCTTGTTTTGGATGTATCTGTGAAGCATTTCTGGATGAAGCTAACATTTGAATAATTTGATCCAGGGAAGTAGATTTTCCACTCCGAAATATAGGGACCTTACCCAAACAGGGGTGATCTGAAAAACAAAAGTTACATCGTTGCCAGTCTTGGTTCTCAGCTGTTGGATTCAGATTGGAACTATACTTGGGTGGCCTGGGCCTCAGCTTGCTGACTAGATACCTTGGCACATCTCAGTCTGTATAATCATATGAACTAGTTTTCCACAAAAAGTCAGTCAGTCTGCTTATCTGTCTGTCTGTCTGTCTATCCATTTACCCACCTACCTACCTGCCTACCTACCTATCTATCTTCCACCATTCCGGTTGGGTCTGTTTCACTGGAGAACCTAGCATTACATATTATATTTTCTTGCTTTTTTTTTTTTTAAAAAAAAACTTTACATAACTTCAGTTTTATGCTTTCTGTTTCTATTGGATGGATGAGAACTCCGATTCCAATTCTCCTCAGGCATCACAGAGAATCCAGACCTGAAGTCAAGGAACAGGCTTATTATCTTCTTATTGATTTTCATCATTAGTTAATCACTAAGATACTCATGGCCTTAAATTATAGGATTGCCACCTTAGGGGCCACTATTGGTACAAAAGCATCTCTGATGTGGCTTAAAACCACACATCTGCTTCCCTTCTTAGATCTTGTTGCTTTCCCAGGGTATTTCAAAGGAAGAGAACGTGGTCCCCATTGCTTCGAGGATATTCAGATATGCATCTATCCATTGGATTATACTCACTATTAAGATGTCAATTTTCCAAAACTTGATCTACAGATTCAATGCAACTCTAACCAAATTTCTAGGAAAAAAATGGAAAAATTAATATACTAGCACTTGAAAGGCAAAGGTAGGCTGATCTCTGAACTGGGGGCCAGCCTAGTCTAAGTGTGAGTTCCAGGACAGTCAAGGATACACAGTAAAAACCCTGTCTTGAAAAAAAAACTAACAAAGCCCCCAAAACAAACAAAAATAGAAAGAAATTAATATACTACTTGATTTCTAGACTTGTTGAGGTCACTCATATAAATCAGTGGAACAGGACCCCAGAGTAGAAAGAAATACATCTATCCTCATATGACCGTTTTTTTGTTTTGTTTTGTTTTGTGTTTTTTTTGTTTTTTTTTTTTTTTTTTTTTTTTTTTTTTTTTTTTTTTTTTTTTTTGGTTTTTCGAGATAGGGTTTCTCTGTGGTTTTGGAGCCTGTCCTGGAACTAGCTCTTGTAGACCAGGCTGGTCTCGAACTCACAGAGATCTGCCTGCCTCTGCCTCCCAAGTGCTGGGATTAAAGCCGTTTTTTGATTAAAATGTTTTTCTAAAAAAAAATTGAGACACGTAGATTCTTTGCTCTTATAGATTGTACTTCTAAGTAAGACAGAGATTTTTAAGGCCATGGATATTTGACTAACGCTATAGCAGTCACTTCATGGAGCAGTGAGTCAGGACAAAAGCAGAGAGACTAGGAGGGACTTAAATAAGATGGTGATAGATAGCGATTGTTGAAGAGAGGGATCAGTAATGACCAGGAACGAAGACGTGGAACCCACTTGTGCTTCAGGCACGCGACACTAGATTTTATTTCTCTCTCATCCATCAGGACGTGATTGTTGAGTGCTCCTACATTCAGATATTATTCTTGGTTTGTAGCTAAGAAACAAAGCAGAGAAAACCCTTTCCTCCCGGGGTTGGTTCCTCTTGCTCATCCTCTTGACATCCGTGGGGAAAGGGAATCTAAGTTGAGGAACTGCCTCCATCAGATCTGCCCGCTGGGGCCTTTTCTTCATTGCTAAGTGATGTAGAGGGTCCAGCTCCTTACCGGCAGCACTGTCCCCGAGCAGAGGCCTGCAATGTGTAAGAAGTGTGGCTGAGGCTGAGCCTGGAAAGAAGTCAGCAAGCAGCGTTTCTCTGTGGTCTCTGTTTCATTCGGTTCCTGCTTACAAGTTCCTTTCTGGAGCTCCTGCTTTGTCTTCCCTCGATGATGGACAGTGCCCTGTAAGCCACACAGCCCCCACCCCACTCTGAGTTGCTGTTGGTCATGGTGTTCAGTACAGCGACAGGAAGCAAACCTAAAACAGGTTGCTTTTTTTTGTAGAGAAGCAAAAATGAAATAAACTAATAATATGCTAATGAAAGTGAAAAAGCAGCCCGGGTGGTGGCGCACACGCCTTTAGTCCCAACACTTGGGAGGAAGAGGCAGACAGATCTCTGTAAATTCAAGACCAGCCTGGTTTACAAAGCAAGTTCCAGGATAGCCAGCCAGAACTGTTACACAAAGAAACTCTGTCTCGAAAAACAAAACAAACACAAATAAGCAGGAAAGGGGGGGCAATAAAGGGAGGGACAGAGATTATTATGAATGTGGGTTTGGATGTGGGCAGATGATGGCGACTTTTACTTATGACTCAATAGCCAGGAAAAGATGACTAAGTATATCATATCCAAAGGAAGCAGAAGACAGCCCCGTCCAGGCAGCACTGAGAAGATAATCCAGAAGGAGCTCAGAGTCCTGAGCTAGGGCACACCTCTGCTCTGCCCGGCTTGCAGCTGGAGGGGTGGCTAAGAGCGAGGGTTGAATATTTCCCATGGGGCCTTAGAGGTCCTTGCAGTGACTTCAACATTTACTCAGAGACAACAAGCTGTCACTGCCCCGGCAGGAGTGAGGCCATCCCAAAGAGAGACCCTTGTTTCTGTCACTTCAGCTCCCAGAATGTTGAGACAATGGACCCTAGGGAATTGGAATTTCTCCCAGGAGTCTCCCAGAATTTTCTGTTACCAACTAGAGGGGAAGTTTGTCTCCCAGAAAGATTTCACACAGCGCTGACAGCTGTGACAAAGGAGCTGAGACACTGCTGTGTTGGTGACAGGCCTCACCTTGACCAGGAAGGGCAGTTTGCTTCCATCTTAATTCACTCTTACATCAGGGTCCCGAGAACAGACATGTCAGGGGCCAGTCATTAGATGTCTGTATTTGCTCCTCTTTCTAATATGGCGGTGGTAAATACATCTTTCTCTGCTCCACCCCATTATTATTATTATTATTACTATTATTATTTTGGTTTTTCAAGATAGGGTTTCTCTGTAGCTTTGGAGCCTGTCCTGGAACTATCTCTGTAGACTAGGCTGGCCTTGAACTCATAGAATTCTGCCTGATTCTGCCTCCTGAGTGCTGAGATTAAAGGCATGTGCCACCACCGCCCAGCCATTATTTTCCTGTTTAGCTAGCCCACCGGGGACAGGTGACAGAGCCAGTTTGTTAGGGCTGCTAGGGCCTGGGGGGTTGACCCTGAAACACTCTGGTAGCAGCGACAAAAGGAGTTCGAGGAGAGCGGTTCAAGTCCTAATGGGATTGATAGTTCAAGTCCTAATGGGATTGATAGTTCTAGTGCATTTTAATTAAAAGTATTCTGTAAAGAGAGGGGGAAAATCGCTCTCCCCAAAATTGCTCTTCCAAATCTGTCTTTGAAAGAAAGGAAAGAGCACGGCAAACACCTGAAACCATAAATGAATGCACTTTGCTCAGCAGCGAGAGTGAATCAGAGTCAGAAAAAAAAAAATCACAGTTGTGTTAAAAGTGCTCAGGAAATAGCTTGGTCCCTAATTAATAATTCCATGTTGTTAAATTCCATGCAGATAAATTTAGCCGGTAGCGAGTAGAACGAGGTGCGTTCTTATGGGAGCCAGCTTCCAGTAAGGTTGGCAATGAATGCTGGGTCGACAAAATAACAGGAGCTCTGTCCCAACAGTTAAGCTGGCTGTACCACGCCTTCAGCAATAACTTCTTGGGTCTGGCGTGGAGCACAGAGGCAGAGGTGTTGGCATCTGGTTTGACAGAAGGGGTTGAGAGTGAGGTGGGAAAAGCAACGAGACTGCACAAGTGTGGATGCTGTGGGACCGCTGTTGCCATGGCGACCCTAGGACCTGACCCTGTGCCACTTGGGGCTTTGCTGTCAGTGCCCACACTTGTTTATGTTAATCAAAGATTTTAGGTTTGGGGGTTCAAGGGAGACACTGGAGTGAATTGCCTTTGGGGTAAGCGACTTAGTAGGGGAGTTATTAATGCCATCGACTGATAGACAGCAGCATGGTGGGCTCTGATGAGACGGAATGGACGTCCCTTCTTTAGGTCTCAGGGGAAGGGATGTTTGATGTTGATGAATAGTCTACATCATAGACCTACAGCCAGGCTATGCCTGATTCCTGGGCAACAGGGAATAGACAGGGAGTCCTGTATCCCAAGGAAGGAATGCAGGACCCAAGATGTGGAAGAAATGGAAAGAAAGGGTGCATCTAGTTGAGTTGCACCCGTTATACCTGTAGCCCCCCCTGATGTGGGATCTGCTGCATGAGCCTATAAACTTCCTTGGGGAAGTGAGAATAGCTGGGAGTCAAAGGAGGTGAAGGTAAGGGCCCAACAGAGAAGATCCATTCACTGGGGTTCGGGGTATGAGTGGGAGAGGTGGGGTTAGGTAAGAAGGAGGAGATAGGGGCTGAGGATGGGGATGAAGGGGAGGAGAGAAAACCTACCAAAATGGTTTCCAATCAGATCAGCAGCTCCATTTCCTCCTATCAGTGGCCATTAGGAGGACCCTGGGGCTCTCTAGTCAGCCAGCTGAGTTTAATCCTTTAATGGGTGAGCCTCAGGTTCCAGTGGGAGACCTTATCTCAAAGCAACAACAATAAATTGATAAAATGGGCAGTCGTCTTCCAAACAACACAACACTCATGGTTGACCCCTGGCTTCCACACACATATACATACAAATGCATGTGCACCTGTGTACACCCCCCACACACACACACACACAGATCACAAACAAAGTTAAAATAAAAAGTAAGTCTATTCTAGTACAGAACAGACTCAACATTTGCAAATTGTAACACAAATTCTAATTGGTCTTAATAATAAAAACACAGAGTCAGATATATGGATTAATGCTGAAGATTAGAGAAGCAGAGAGCACAGTCACTAGAGAATTCTTTTACCTCTACCAATGCTCAGACCAAAGGGGCAATCCTGTCCTCAGACCTCATTTCCAGATTCCAACTGTCTCCACCAAACCTCAGATTGCCCTGAGCTCCTGTCTCCTCCTGCTGTATATTCCTCTCTCTACCCAGCCATTTCACTCCTGTCTCCACCTCCCTATGGCTGGGATGAAAGGTGTGAAGTGCTGGGATCACCTTTGTCCGAGCTCTCTTTCCCTTTTAGACAGATTTATTCTAGCACAGCCCAGGGTGGCCTTGAACTAACAGAGGTCCCTCCGCCTCTGTCCTGGAATTAAAGGTGTGTACCACCACTCCCTGGCCTCTAGTGGTTTAACTCTGCGCTCTGGTCTTCAGGCAAGCTTCATTTGTTCAAACACAAACAAAATATCACTGCAACAAATCATCACAAAACCACAGCTGGATAGTGAGCTGGGAGGGTACGCTGGTCTCCCACGACCCAAAGTGAGCTGTGTGTTCTTTGGGAGAAACAGAGGATTGGGGAAAATTTGGTGGTTATAAACTAACGCAAATCAGGATTGACTGCAAATTTTATTTGTCCATCTTATTGTGCTGGTGAGGATGCAAACCGGATGCTGAATGTCTCTCAAACCTTGCAGTGTGCTGTTTGATTCCAGAAAGCCGCTCCCTCTGGTGGACCCAGCTTCAGACATCGCAGTCTACCCTGGGTCAGTGTGTCCTTAGGTTTGTGAGGATGTCTGTGCTGTTGACCATCTGGCAGCCATTTTGCCTCTGAAAGATCTAGATGATGCGCAGGAACATAATGTGCTGTGAAAGAAGCTAGGTCCAAAACGAGGGCTTGCCAAAGCCGGAAGCCAAACCCTGTCCTTTGACGTCATGGAGGTGTCTCCTGAGGTGGACAGTAGGAGGATATAATGGGACTCTAGGAAGAATGGAATGCTCTGCTTCTTCACCTATGTGTGGTCCCTAACATAGAGTTGGGAGTGATCTGGCCACCCCAGTCAGCTCTCTGCTGACCACTGGCAATCAAAGCGATTGCTGATGTCATAGATCAATGTCTGCCAGACTTGTGGGGTTTCTACTTGTTCTTTGGTCCAGATTTTGTCTTCACTCTCTTTCTACCTTTTGTCATTTTGAACATCTTATGTAATTCCATTTTCCTCCTTTCTCAGTCTTCCTCTCCCCCTCTTCCCCTCCTCTTCCCCTCCTCTTCCCCTCCTCTTCCCCTCCTCTTCCCCTCCACCCCTTTTCCCTCATGTTTACTTTTTTAGTGGTTTTTGCAATTTAAGTTTACAATGAATCCAACTGTGCTTTAAGAAAAATCTGCACAGTTTCATGGGTTCTGTGAGTGTCTTGCAATACCAAAATAACCAAACTCCTTTCTCTTGCTTTCTGCCATGGCTATCGTTCCTTTTAGTTATAGCTAAGCATGCATAAGCACACACACAAGAGATACCCAGCTGTACATAACTTCATGCATTCTTGCTGTTATTATTTAGCACAAGACATTATGCTAGGTCAACTAAAAATAAGGAAAATCAGCTTTGAGAAACCTATTCTCCCCTTCTTGAGACATGTCTATTAGGCACATCGTAAGTTAATATCTTTACAGATCTGCCACAGTTCTTGAGTGTTCTGTTTTGATTTTTCCATTTTTCTTCTCTTTGTGTTCTCGGCTTTGGAGGTCTCTGCTGAGAGCTTGTCCAAGACAGAGTCATCAACCTTATCTACTAACATCCTATCTGACACATTGTCTATGTCTAGTCTAGTCGGTTTTTCTTTCTTGCATTTCTTTTTTTTTTTCTTACTTGTTCAGTTGCCCATTTGCTCTTGGTTGCTGTCTGCTTTACCCGTTAAAGCCTTTGACATGTCAGTCACAGCTGTTGCAAGTCTCTGTCAGGTCTTCCAACTTCCCCCACCGCTGCTCTTCCTGTCCGATGCTTTGTTGTTTTCCTTAAAATTAGGTTTTCTTCTTTTAGTGTGTTTTCCTCCCCTCTCCTGTTCTCTCCTCTTCTTTTTCCTGTTTTCTCCTCTTCTTTTCTTCCCCTCTCATCTTGCTACGTCGATTAGGTTAGGCCTAAACTCACACAAGTTTTGCCTCAGCCTTCTAATTGGCTGGGACTTCAGGCACACATGGCTGCAGCAACTTTTTTTTCTTTCTTGTAGCTAGGCATGATGTACGGGGTGAAGGAACCATTGTAAATGGGGCTCCGGTGGTGTGGGCGTTAGGTAGAGGGGAGAGGGACATTCTGTGGTCTTTCAGTGACGTCTCTGAGTGAGACCACACCTCGGGACTTGAACAGTCTTCAAGGGTCTCAGCTTTTCCTCCTTTAGGTGCATCAAGAAGGCTAGAAGGGGCTCCAGTTAGAATTTCCCTTCTTCTAGATCAGTTAGGCTCTGGTTAGGCACCAGCTGCTTAGCTGGTTCACTGCTTCACTGGCCTCCCTTGAAGGCACACCGTGTTAAGAAAAGAGGACCCCCAGTGTGTTTCTAAATTGTTCCTTTCCTTCTCTGCTCTTCCTTGAAGGAAACAGGAGGGAGGGCATTTTTCTCCAGCATTTACTGTGAACACCTGGCAAAACCCTTAGGAGAAGAATTCTGTCTCATCCGGGTGTACAGTGAATGGCCAAAGCTCAGATCTTTCTCTAGACTCCAGCAACCCAGTGGTTACAGTTTCCATATTGTTTTCTCTTGTGTGGCTACTTCCTCTAGATTGAAAGCATTCACTCCTGGAGGGGTGCTCCTTAAGACTCAAGAAGTAAAGGAAACCTGTAGATTTTAGGAAGTTCCTGAAAATTCCAAGATTCACCCCCCCCCCCCCCCCCCCAAATTCCAAGATTCACCCCCACCACCACCACCAAGATTATATGAGCACTAACGATTTCATGAGAACTCCCACAGGGAGCTCCAGGAAGGCAGCTTTCATTGTGACCCATGCTGCACTTGGCTTCCAGTCTTTCAGGCTCCTGTAGGTAACTGCTCACTTGTGCTCTGTAAGTAAACTCAATACACTGGCTGGTTCACTAAGCTAAACTTGGGTAGATTTTTTTTTTTTTGGTCTGTTGTTGGGGCTCTACGTAGAGTGGCTAAATATTCATATCTCAATCACATACAACATTATCCTGTACTGGGTCCTGCATAGCTTTCTTAGTTGATTATTCTTAACTGTCTCCCTACAGAAGAAACCAGACGGGAGGTGGGCTCCATTAGGCACTCGGAATTAATTGCTGAGTGCTTGGTGTAAGTGGAGGGGTGCCATGAACTTAGTGCTGGCCTTCATGAATTTGTGGTAAGGGATTCTGGGGGCGGGCATAGAAAAGACCAGAAGCAAGTCTCTCAGGCCGCCTTATCAGAAACCATCACTATTACCTAAACACGTCCACCCTTTGAGTTAAATTTTTACTTTTCCCCCAAAACACTATCGGCAAACAGTGTAGTCCCAGGTAGTATGGGGGGATGTGTCAGGTCTGGGGACTAATCACTGTTTGTGTCACTCATGCCCTTTGTCATGAATACTTCTGCCCATGTGGCCAGTCAAGAAAGATCTCATCAATCTGTTTTTCCAAAGGACCTTTGCCCGACTTTGATGAACAAACAGAATCATGTTTTCAAAGATTCACTCACACACACACACACACACACACACACACACACACACACACACACACTTTCTACAGGGACATTGGTTTGCTTTGTTGGTTGTTTTTGAGACAAGGTCTCACTATTTAGTTCTGACTATCCTGGAACTCCTTATGTGGACCAGGCAGGCCTCGAACTCACGGAGATCCTCCAGCCTCTGGCTTCCTAGAGCTGGGATTAAGAGCATATGCCACCACGTCAGTGGCATATTTTAAAAGTAGAAAATGGGCCCAAAGGAAGGAACATGTAGCCGTGGTGCGAGGTTGGGCTGACCTCTTAACTTTCCGAGAAGGCTTAGTTCTTGGTAAGTTGACAATGAGTTATGTCTTTGTGTGGTTTAATGTCATAAAAAGTTGGAATGGATCCACTCATTCAATAAATATTTTTTTAAGCATGCCAACACTGTGCTAAGTGTTAGGATACAGTGGAAAACATTATCAAATGACATCTTATATTCATCTGGGGAGAGAGGCGAATAATCACCACTCAGATAAATATATAATCGGAAATCATGTGGGGACGCGGGAGACTGGAGGGGCCAGTGCAGTAAAGGCATGGAATGTGGGCGTGGTTGGGGCTGCAGACCAGAGGGCTAGTGGGGACAGCTTGGTAAGGGACTGACAGCTTTGAACAGGGACCTACGGATATATGGAGAATATTCTGTCCAGGGTTGAGGGGAGGAGGTCTTCAGGCAGGAGGAGCACCATGTGCCTCTGCTTTAATCAGTTTCATACTGTGAAAACTTTCCAAAGCCTGGAAGAGAAACACAACATCCCCTGCACTTCAAACATCTACTTCCTCGGTGTAGCCTGGCCAGAAATGTGTCAAGAGGAAGGCTTCAAAGGGGCAGATTTCATCCCCCTGGCCTGTAAACAAAATACCCAAGTTATTTCCCCAAGGCTGGAGGCCAGTTTGTAATTTGGCTTTTTCATCATCCCAGATGAATTTCCAAACATAGTAAAACGGGCTGTGATGAAATATAGTTCAAATGACAAGGCAAAGAGCAGCTCAGGTCCTCAAAACATTTTCATTAAGGAAAAAGGCATGGCTAAAATCATTCCCCCAGTAGTATGCTAGTGTGAGGCTATAGAACCACACCGCCCAGACCCCACGTGGCAAATCACAAGCTACCATTATTTGGGAGACTGAGTCATGTCAACTACAGCCTTTTTATATCTGTTTTTAACCTGTTCAGCTAACTCTGTTCCTCTGGTCTTTTAGCTATTTCTACAAGTAAAAAAGAATGCATTAATTTTCTTTTCCTGCCTTCCTTTTTAAAAAAGCCTAATTGATGCCAAAGTCACGTTTCCTTCGGGCTTGCTCTCCAAAATGAAGGTTCTCCCGATCCTGAGATTACAAATAGTCCTTTTTTTTCTCTTTTTTTAAAATATTTATTTATTTATTTATTATGTATACAATATTCTGTCTGTGTGTATGTCTGCAGGCCAGAAGAGGGCACCAGACCTCATTACAGATGGTTGTGAGCCACCATGTGGTTGCCGGGAATTGAACTCAGGACCTTTGGAAGAGCAGACAATGCTCTTAACCACTGAGCCATCTTTCCAGCCCCTAGTCCTTTTTTTTCATGAATTAATCAAAAAGGGGTATGCCACTGAAGCCAAGGAGATTGAAAGTGACCTGCAACCTGTCTTCCCTTCACTGCAACTGGAAGTGAGGACCTTGCTTGCTGGTGACATCATTCTGCAGGTAAGAGAAAACACCTGTTCTATAGAACCTCATCTTTGAAAGGACTTGGTATGAGTTTTGCTTACTGCACCTTCATAATTCTGGCTAAATGCCTCTCAGGATGGATGCTCACTTGGAGGCAGGTTCTCTGACACCTGCCATTTTGAGTGCTCGCCCCATACGGAGGTAGGGTCCTTGCTCTTTATCCACAAAGGGCGGTGGTATTACTATCTGGACCACTTTCCATGTTCCAGGGCTGTGCCAAGAGACTTCATATTCATCGTTTCTAATACTTCCAAGCAGCAATGCTGAGAAGTGACTGTCATGCACACTTTACAGGTGACAAACTGATGCAAAAGGTCACAAAACTAACACGAGAGAGCCATTTTGGCTAAACTCAACATGTAAGCCTGTTTCCTGATATTGCAATGAGTTCTTTGTTTCTTTATTCATATCTCATGGGACATGCTTGCTAGCCCTCTCAGAATATGTTGTGTCTATGCCTTTGAAAAATCTTGTCTGTGTTTGTCTATCTATCATCTATCACCTGTCCGTCCATCCATCCATCCATCCATCCATCCATCCATCCATCCATCCATCCATCCATCATCTATCCATTATCTATCCTAACATCTGTCTTTCATCTATTTGTCTGTCTGTCTCTCCATCCATCCGTTTGTCTGCATATCATCTATCTATCTATCTATCTATCTATCTATCTATCTATCTATCTATCTATCTATCATCTATCTATCACCAGTCCATCCATCCATCATCTATCAATCCTTCCATCTGTCTTTCATCTATCTGTCTGTCTGTCTCTCCATCTGTCTGTCCATCTACTATCTATCTATCTATCTATCTATCTATCTATCTATCTATCTATCTATCTATCTTTCCATCTATCTTTCCATCCACTCACCGATCTGTTACCTAATATCTCTCTATTTCTACCTAACGAAGGAATGAACTTCCAGAAAATGGAATTCAGTAATTCAGTTGAGACATGTACATTCCAAAGAATGTCTTTAGGTCTTTTATTGATACTATTATTTTTAAATAAGGTAACAACATATTGGTTAGGATATGGTTTTAGATATGTTCAACCCCAGGTTTCAATACTGATTAGGTTTTCGACTCTAGGCATTTTACTTAAAGTTTCAAATTCCCTATTTCCTCATCTTTACGGTGGAGATGCCAATAACCTCCCTTTCAGAACTATGAAGATTGCTAGGGAACATTGACAGTGTGTGCAGTGATATGCTCAACAAGTGGCGATGGCATCATTGTTCTTTGACTCGAAGGAAGTCATATCTGCATAACTGCTCCCAGGTCATACTTTCCTTACTCCATATTTATAAATGTGGGTTTTGGATATAAGGATAAGAACTTGAAATAGCCATGACAAATTTCATCATAGTAAACCTTTAGCTGAGATGTTCCTGATGGATTTTGGTTTTGTCACTCGGTGTATTAATCCTTCTTGTTTGTTGTCACCTGTAGGTTGGTGACGTCATTAGTATCCTTAAGCTGTTGCTGCTGGTGACTGGGAAGAGAGATCAGCCTTTGCTCTCATTTGTGGGAACTGACAGCCACACATAGTGTTTTCCTTGGGCTTTTGTCTTTATTTTAAGCTGCCACTGACCTAATACTCTGTACATCTGATGGTGACGTAGCGGAATCATTGAACTGTCTCCTAGATTGTAAATTAGCAAGCATATCTAGAGCTTTTTACTAATCTTCGGCCAATGTGCTACTATTTTATGCTTCTAAGACTGAGCAAATGTTTGTACTTTCTGTATAATATTTTAAATTAATTCATTGGGAATTTCAATCATAGTCACCTTCATTCCTCCGGTACCTCCCAGATCTCTGTCTTAGCTTTTAACCTACCTTCAACTTCATGACCTCTCTCTCACCTTTATAATTTAATTTTGTCTTTTAGACACACTGATTCTGACTTGTGCAGCCCATATATGCACGGGTGTAGAGCCATCCATTGAAGCATGGGTAATATA
>NC_022016.1:69280970-69289620 GCF_000317375.1 Microtus ochrogaster
GCCACCACCGCCCGGCTTGAGTTTTTACATAACCGCTGTGTGCTGCACAAAGACTTCATGAGGGCTGATGGTGAAACTGTAGTGCTAATCTATAGGTACAGAGGATTTTATTTAGAAAGTCTTTTGATACTATGTCCGCTTAGCAAACTAATAGTAGTAGCCCCTCCCCCCAGGCTTCTGATCCGCCTACCCATGGGCTCTTAGCCTGATTTACAATACCAGGCATGTACTTACTCCTTTGGAGTGGACCTCAAATCCACCGACAAGGCATTGGTTACCCCAATAGCATCCTTGTCACTATTGCACCACTGGCTTACTTTGCCAGGCTAGTCACTATTGTAACTTGCAGGCTTCATGACCGTGTAAGGCTGCGGCTGACTTTTCACCTCCAGCTTTCTGTGTAGTGTCCCTTAGTGCTGGGAAAGCTAGACAGCAGGGAGCAAGGTTTCTAGTTAGCACCAGATTGTTTATTTCCTGTGTCCTGTCATCAAAGCATATGGTGTCTTAAGTAATAGGGTCTTAGCATCAAGTTCTGCTAGGTAACCATGACCAATGATAACAGAGTATATTGTATTGTTTTGGGGGTTTCCAGGATACTACTGACCAACAACTTGAGGGGAGGTGTCTGGCACTGGGCTTTTTATTTGGCAACCCATGACCTCTGGGAGAAGAAAATTATTTCCTGTATAAGGTGTGTATGAAGTGTGTGTGTGTGTCTTGTAAAAACAGCTGGTATCCATCTGTATGGCTTTTTCAATTATCTTAGTGTTAGCCCCCTAGCTATCCCCTTTTCTGCTCAACTCTTCATTCTTCTTCCCACTCAGACCTCTCCCCCACAATTCCTTCTGTCACTGCCTGCTGGGGGCAGCCTCCAGCAGCAGGGCTCAGAAGGGATCCCCAGAGTCAGCGGAGCCAGTGTACTAGGCTTTCCTATCCAAGGGTGTTAGGGAAAAGATGCTCACCCTCTTAATGGTTTCCTTCTTTATTCTTCTCTTGTGTACCCCAACGAAATCTTTGTGGCAGTATAAAATTGACAGGGTGGCTACATTCTGTTTTTCAAGTGAATGATTGCAATGAATACCAGTAAACCACAGCATGTTTTCCACATCCCTACATGATTAAACATTTTACGCATTACAGGTGAAAAACAAATTCTTCCAAGAACCCACGTACATTCGTACCCAAGCAACTTGTTATAGATTAACCATGTGGGCAAGCAAGATACTCTTCTCAGTCAGGTCTTTTACTGGCAGACTCTGTTTTGTAGTTACAAAGGAAGGACCAATTACTTGTCTTGAAAGGTAATCTTACAAGGAATCTTAAAGGACTTGCAAATCTAAACTTTTATATATGAAAAAGAATCAGCTCTACTTTAGAACTTTAGGGTGCATACCAACCCCTCAATAGTTTTTTTAATATCAGGAGATCGAGGGCAGAAATGGGTATAAGGAATTAATCATCACCTTTGGTCATCATCTAGTCCTAGTAAGAAAATACATCAGCTAATGATAGGAGGCTTTGTTCTTGTTCTCTGACCTCACTCAACCATGTGTTTGTGTTTGTTTTTTTTTTTTCCCCAACACAAGGTTTCTCTGTGTAGCTCTGGCTGTCCTGGAACTAGCTTCTATAGACCAGGCTGACCTTGAACTCATGGAGATCTCCATGCACCACCAATGCTGGGTAACTGTGCCTTTTTAAAATTTCAGATTGTCTTCTTGGTTTTTTTCACCTTAAAGCTATTACCAAGACATCTGATCTAACCAGAAATTGTTATGAGGCTTTGTTTCAGCTAATGATGCACACCAAAACCTGTGACAGGGTCTTTTAGCATTAAGATTAAAGGAATTTGAACCAGCCTGGCTCCTGGGACTCAGCTGTTTTTCTTGGTCATTAACTTGGGCTGCAATCTATGTAGCTCTTAGGGGAAACTCATGGATCCTAGCTGTATAAAATTTCCTTGTGTTTGTTTTTATTCATCAAAACTCTATATAAATTAACAATGTCATTAACAATTAGACAGTACAGCCTAGGAAAAAAAATCATCTTTATAATAGTAAAGTTGTGCAGTAGAACAAAATGTTTCCATGAGATAAAAACACTATATAACAGCAGTGGGGATCTCCCCACAGCCATTCACACTATACTAGATTCCAGAGAAAGATGGCAACAGCAAGCATGTGAAGGCACAGCAGAAGCAAAAGACACACCTTCCCTTAAGATCCCCCACAACCTTGACCCCTTTCTTGTTTCTCCATTCCTATCTTTTGTCTTGTGCATGTGTGTAGGTATGCACGCATGCATTTGCATGTGTTGGTCAATGGTGGGTGTCTTCCTCTCTCATGGTTCTCACTGGTGGTGTGAATGAGAGAATGCCTCTCATAGGTGGAGATGTCTGAATACTCGGACCCTCGCTGGTGGCACTGTCCAGGTGATGTGGCTTTACTGGAGGAAGTATGTCACTAAGGGTGGTCTTTGAGAGTTTAAAGACTCATACCATTTCTAGTTTGCTCTCTCTGCTTCCTGTGATTGATTGTTTGTTTGCAAGAAATACCATGATTTTTCTTTGGAATCAAAATCTTCCCAGATTGCATTTAGCTACTCAAGGAAGATTCCTTACATTGGTCTTCCTTGGTGTGGGAAGTCCTTCTGTATATATGTTGCTTTTATTGGTTAATAAAGAAGCTGCTCTTGGTCAATGGCTTAACAGAGTATAGCCAGGCTGGAAGATTATATATATAAACAGATGTGTTGGAACCTTGTCAGTAGGCCATAACCATGTGGTGATACACAGATTAATAGAAATGGGTTAATTTAGAATATAAGAGCCAGAAATACACTTAAGCTATTGGCCAAACAGTGTTGCAAATAATAAAGTTTATGTGTGATTATTTCAGGTCTGGGCATCTAGGAACGAACGAGCAGCCTCTGCCAACACTTCCCTTTGACTGGTTGGAACCCATAATGCTGACCAACTCAGTAGCCTCAAACTTTTAAGCATAATAAAAAGATAAATGCCTCCTTATCAATAAGATCTTCCCAACTGCCATTCTTAATATTTTAAGCCACCTCTATGACCTGTCTCCATTAATACTTAAGAGGTTTCCAGGGAAGTTCTCACCATCTCCTTACTAAGATCTTTAGTTGCCTAGAACAGCTCACCTGCCACTCACTTAACCTTTTCTAGAATGTCAGCTTCACACAGCTGAAGGTTTTGTCTATTGCTCATGCAAGCATCACTCCTGGGGGGATGCTGGCACAGGAAAGTCCTCTGTGATGGTTGTTGTGATGCTGACAGTCAAACCCAGGGCAAGTGCCTCACTACTCTAGTCCTCACCCCTGAGAACTAGCTTTATATTTCATTGTCCAATAATGAAGCATGAATGTACATGAGTGTGTAACTGGATAAAATAGCCAAATTGCCCTTCTTAAGTTTAATATCTCCAGTCATACAAGAAATGTGCAGATAAACATTTTTGCTGACCTAAACATCGCAGCCTTGCCTGAATGCTTCCAAGGAACTCTGGGGTAGGCACTGAGTTGGTAGTTTACATCATCAAAGCAGTGCGCACAGTGTTGGGGCCACCTGGCCAATAGCAGGCATTATTTACAAAGACGCAATAAAGAGACTATCTGCCCTCAAATGACCTCAACAGGGATGTTTTTAAACATATCCAGTCCCTAGCTATTGGTTTCAGTATACAAGCACATAACTTGCCTACATTATCAGTTCTGGGACTCGTTCAAGGCCATGTCCTGATTTCTGTAGGTCCTATCTTTCTGCCACACAGATTGCCTAATTTTTGAACTTTTGAAGCATAGAGTGCTGCTTTCAGTGTCATTTAGTCATTTCCCACAACTCTCCATTCTTTTGAAGTAGCTTTTAAAGTTGCTTGAACTATTGGGTAAGAGGACACTGTATTTCTATTTTTTTTTTTTTTGTTCAACTAAATAAATGGAAGGCTTCTTAGAATCACACTTTCTTACTATTCACCTGGAGATTTTTTTTGTTTTGTTCTTGTTTTTGAAGTCATTATTTGATGTCTTTCCAAATCAGACAGTAGATCTAAATTGGAATCAAATACACAAAAAAGCATGTGATTTTTTTTATATATATAAAAATTCAGAGGGAGAGCAGAGATTTGAAGAAGAAAAGTACCAATGGCAGGATTCAGGAGACCTGGCCCTTGGCATCACTCGAAGTTACTAGTCCTGAAAGTCTCAGTTTGTCTGGGTGGTAGGCCTGCCCATTCCAGTTCACAAACTAGAACTCTCGCACAGAGCAATTAATCCGAGGCTTACAAGGGAAGCTGAAAGTATGCCCAGTCCTAAGGGCTGCCCCAATTTTGTAGAACACCAGAAAATAATGATGGACTCGTAGGGAGAGGGGATTTGAAGGGTACCAGAACTCATTTTCCCAAACTGCTTTTCATGGAGATGAACTTAGTTCTAGCTAGGGTCATTCTCAACAGTAGCTCAGAGAGAGAGACTAGGAAGCCACACAAGTCTATTCTTATGATGATTTGCTAGAGTTCAGCCTGGAAGTTTAGTTTTTCTTTTGTTATTTGTTCTTGAACTAGCAATCCTGTTGTAGCCAGTAAGCTCTCCCTCACGGGTATGGTCCACTATGTCTGGTAGAAGTTTAAATAGAAATGAACATAGGGATACCTGGCTCGGCTGAGATGCAGGGAGGAAGACCTGGTCCTGCCTCGATATGATGTGACAGACTTTGTTGACTCCAGATGGAAGGTTTTACCCTCTCTGAGGAGTGAATGGGGGGGGGGGAGAAGGTGGGGGAGCGAGCGGGTGGAAGGGAGAGAGGGGGAACTGGGATTGGCATGTAAAATAAAAAAAAATTTAAAAAATTGTTTTTTTAAAAAAGAAAACAAACTTGGTCTTCCTGGGTACATAATGAGGGAAGTTCACTAAAATCCAAAAACTTACACCCACCTCAGTCAAACTATTAACCGCGAAAGACAGAAATGGATAGAAGGGGTGGAAGCTGAAGCTAGATTTGGAGCGTGCTAGCAAACTTTTCTCTGATGCTTGAGGTGTGAAAGCAGAGCCCCCAGCGATGTGGGGGCGGTTCTGGGACTTTAAGGAGGTAAGGCACAGCAGGATGAAGTAGGTCCCTTCCCTTATTTCCCCTTCCTGCTTCCTGTCCATCCCCAGGGGGACAACTGACTTTGTCTGAAGCTTCTGCTTCCATGATGTTCAGTCCATGTGTATGTGTAGGCAGAGACTGCTTGTTAGTTTCCCGGCCACCCAGACACGAATAATAACCAGAAACTATATTAATTACAACACTGTTTGGCCTATAGCTTACGCATATTTCTAGCTAGCTCTTACATCTTAAATTAACCTATTTCTATTAATACGTGAATCACCACAAGGCTGTGGCCTACCAGCTAGGTTCTGTCTCCTTCGGCAGCTACTTGACCGACCCCACCTGCTTTCTCTGTATGTCTCTGTTCAGATTTCCCACCTGGCTTTATTCTACTCTGTCGTAGGCCCAAAGCAGATCCTTTATTAACCAATGGTAATAAAACATGCACAGCATCCAGAGGGGAATCCCACATCGTGTGTAGGGTCAAGAAGCTATGGGGAGAACCTTCTGGAACATTGAGCCAAATACATCTTCCCTTGGTTTGACATCTTTCAGTCTGAAAAACTAATACGCCATGCTTTAGTTATATAGCTGAGAAAATTAGTCAATAGGCAATGAACAGGAGTGTGGAAAGAAACTCTACCCCCATCCCCTGAGAAGCTGGAGGCAGGCTGGGCTCTGCCCTGTTAAAGAAGTAGAGAAAAGGAATAATACGTAATGAAAGAAACAGGAGGCCTCATTTAGGCTGAGCTCCTTGGATGGCTCCTTCAAGTTCGTGGGTCACCCAGCCTTTTACGCTACTGGCTGGGTTCAAGTCTCCTCCATGTGTTTTCCATTATTCTAGAACAAGTAGTTAAGGATGAGTTCCCATGGGAAAGACAGAAGTCAAAAGATAAGCTAATTTATACAAAAAATATTTGAGGCCTTGGCTTCGATCACATTCTCTAATATTCTATTGACCAAAGCAGCTCACGTCACTGGGACCAATGTCAGTGAGGGTGGGAGCCATCCTTCACCTTAAGTGGCAGCCACTGGAGTGGCTGGTGTTAGTATTCTGAATTTTCATAGCTGCACTTTGGAGAAAATTATTGGATTCTGATTAAAAGAGCCTGGAAGTATTAATTCACAAGATAAAGCAGCATCTTGAGAGCCCTGGGGAACTTGTTTTATTTTGCTTAGCCCAAAGCTCCCCAAGTTTATGTAACTATATTGTGTTTTACTTCTACATCGCAAAGAGTGTTTACCATCATGGACCTATATTTGCTGAGTATTTCTTGGGAAGTTCTGTTCCAAAGGATGCATTGAATTCCAAAGGATGCATTGAAACAAAATCAGATGCCCTGGCTTACATCAGGGAGAGCTTCCTTGGACTTCAGGCTTGGAACCATTTTAAAGATTTGGAATTCGTGGGTGGGCAGTTGGTTGAGGGAGTTAGGAATCTGGTAACTAAAGATGGCTGCATGACTTGTCTTGAGGCTGTGATGGGAAAGGACTGGGTGGGCCAGGCAGAATCTGGTAGAAGGTTCTCATGATAGAGTCTGCAAAAATCTGGCAGAATATGTCTCGCCATCATTTGGGCAGGTTCCGTGCAGGTTATCCTGAGTGCCAAGCCTCTAGGTTCTGTAGGAGAAAACCATGAATGTGGGCTCCATAGAACAATTCCCACCCCCTTCTCTGAGTTCCAGACTAATCTTGAACATACTCAATGCCTGTAACTCTTTTGCCATAAAATAAAATTCTACAGAATATTTTGATTTAATACTAAGACTGAAACTTACTCATTTTACATATTAAAGTATAATTCATTGATAAAACTATTAAATATGTGGGTAAGAAAAGTGATACAGAAACCTGAAACAGAAGGAGAGAAGCTCAGAGGAGGCTTGAAGGAAGGAAAACACACAGCAAAAGTTTTACAGATTAAGATAAATGAAAGACTACATGTTGATTAGGGTCCTCTGAGGAAGCTATGACAGTGTATCAAGATCAGGTCAGGTTTTACTTTGTAGGATTTGAAGAGAACTGTGTTTCTTAACACAGACTTTCTTCATATTTCCATTCCCAGAGAATCAGAGGGTGGTGCCAGTACACGAACAGAGTGTTAGAAGGTCAGAGCAGGCTAGAGTTCGAAGATTGTTTATCCCAATACAATAATTTTCCAAGTGAGAGGCAAGACACAGAGAGGAAAATGAAGCTTGGGGTTATTTGTTGGAAGAGATAGAAACAGATGCATCTCTTCCAGCACAAGGGCCTCAGGAGGATGAGGAGCAACGCTGTACCAAGGGCCTCTTGTGATGCTTTGTTTTCCTCTAATAGTCAGGGGGTGCAGCTCACTGTGCCCACTTTGCAAGTGAGGCAGAAAGCACAGAGGGGATGAAGGAGCCAGGACTCAGGTCCACACCGAGTGGGCTGCAAAGGCAGTATAGAGATGCTTGCCTTGCTGTTGCTTCTTTCTGCTTGTCATCAAGAGCATCCCTGGTTCACAGGGGGGCTGGGGCTATACATGATGTTCAAGGCTGCTTACATAAACCTTTCATCGCGTCACAGGCAGAGAATACACTCAGAGAGGTCAGTCTATTTCCCTTTCTGTTTAGAAGTGGTGTCACTTCTCAGTATTGTCCTAAAAACAGATTAGTCACAGGCGGCCGTATAGTGCTTGTGTTACCAGCCTGTACAGTCAGCCTTCAATGCTGATGATCAAATGTTCTTCTGGAGCCCTGGCCGGCCGGTCTCTGACTAGCTAGCTGTGCAGTGCCATCTGTACACAGGTTTGTCTGAGGATGAAGAGGGTCAGCAGCACAGTGAAACGTGGTGGCAAGGCCTGGGTCCCCCATGAACTGGAACTTCAGGGGAAGTCATTATGGTTCCAGTTTATGGCAGAGCCACGTGGCAATAACTGCCAGGAATTTTGTGGAGGGGATTC
The DNA here is from genome assembly GCF_000317375.1 of Microtus ochrogaster. Lineage (NCBI taxonomy): Eukaryota > Metazoa > Chordata > Mammalia > Rodentia > Cricetidae > Microtus > Microtus ochrogaster. The sequence continues at coordinate 69,288,998 of NC_022016.1, forward strand.
CAGCGCAGCAGGACAGGTCTCTTAATTCTAAGATTCCAAAAGGAAGCCTCAGGGGATGGAGTTCAGAACCATAATGAGGCGCTTTGTGTGCGAATATCGTGTTGATGTTTTGATTCTGAGCTTAGCCTTTAACATCTGAGGGGTCTCCCCAGCCTGAATATCTTTTCTATTGTTTTACTATTTGCTGTCAGCTGTTACATCAGTTGACAGAAAAATATCGTCTCCAACAATATTCCTTTTCTTTAAAAAAAAAAAAAGGATTTAAAGAAAAAAATGCCTGTCTGTACGCAGGTGGTCATAGAGGCCAGAGGTGTCTGATCTCCTTGGAGTTACAGATGGCTGTGAGCTGCCCAGTGTGGGTGCTGGTAACTGAACTCAGGTTTTCTGCAAGAATGGCACAAACTTTTAACTTCTGAGCCATCTCTCCAGCCCCCAATTGAAGTGGCATTTCATTTTAATAAATAAAGCTTGCCTGAAGATCAGAAAAATAAAACAGCCATACTTGCCAGCCTTCCAGACCAGGAAGCAACAACACACATCTTTAATCCCAGGAGCCACAATGATACACACACCTTTAATCCCAGGAGCCACAATGATACACACACCTTTAATCCCAGGAGCCA